>NC_090449.1:776739470-777044764 GCF_031143425.1 Pleurodeles waltl | reverse complement strand
CAGGGTCACGGTAGGAGTCTTAGTCACGACCTGAGTAAGTGGCAATAGGCCTGCAGGACCTCACAGTGTCATAGGACGGTAGATAATCGTGACTACAGTGATTGAGGAAGATTGCCGTGAGCATCCACTTAGAAAGATGGAGGCTACATTAGATAAAAGAGAAAGTAAAAATGTAAAGAATAATTGTAAAAAAATATGTAGTCGTTGTAGTATTGCTCTATGCGTCATTATATTGTCGTGTATTCTTTTGGCATCTGTAAACTGGATCATTATTACTCTGCAGCAAAAAGTTGTCTCTTCTCCTACCTCTACATCTTCTTCTACTATCTCTCCGCACCTATTTCACACTCTTCCCCAGCATGAACTCATCAGAAGAACTGAATACTTTAACAATTCCTTCGTCCAGTTGTTACATCAACATCAGTTAGTGATCAATACAACTGACTGTTGGGTGTGTGGACTCATACCACATACGGTAGAAAAAGGAATGCCATATTTAGTTCTTCCATTCTCCTATGAAGGTTCCGCTTGGGCTTATTTTGTCATTTTCAATAATGCATATCAAAGTAAAATTAAACAACCTGTCAGTTCACATAGTGTTGGTTCAGATTTCAGTCATAGTTTATTGATAAAGGGAATGGTAGCTATGGCTAAAATCATGGAAAAAAGTGAAGCTTCCATAGATGAAAGAAAAGCATATACCAATTGGAACATAACTAATTACATTTCCAGCCTCAATGATAAGATTGAGCAAGGAAAATCTCCTCCGATACGGGTCATACCCCAACAAGGAAATTTCTGTCTGCAAATAAATGGTAGAACTCCAAACACCGGACAAAGAGAAAGTTTATGTTCCCATACATATGTTTATTCAGCCCTGAATTCACTGCCGTTAGTACCATCTCAAGGTACATACTTCGTTTGCCTCGATAGGGCTTATACATGGTTGCCAGCTGATTTTTCTGGTACTTGTTATATAGCCTTTCTTCTTCCCCCTACATACACCGCTCCTGCGAACCATCATAAAAATAGATATGGCAGAGGGATTGTGGATTCGAAAGACACAGCAGGACAAGAGGGAGGAGATTTCCTCAAAGGATTTCTTCCCTTCTGGGGTCCAATGGCCAACAGCAGAAATATAAGGCAATTGGTTCGTGTCGTAGAAACCACCATAGACATCACTGTAGGAGCTTTAAGTAACATTACAGCTGAACTACAGGCTGATCGTCTTATGACCTTGCAGAACCGTGTTGCCTTAGACTTTGTTCTTGCAGACCGTGGTGGAGTATGCAAATTGATCGGATCAAGTTGCTGTATTTTCATACCTAATGACGCTCCGACAGTATACCAAGCTATCTCTAAGTTACACATAATCTCCGAGTCGATTCATCAGGACGAAGGAGATTGGTCCTTTTCAGAGTGGTTTTGGGGATTACTGTCCAAATGGGGTTGGAAGGTATTGACATTCTTTGGAGTAATTTTAGCTTTTATATTCTCTTGTTGTCTTTGTATGCACTGCGGTCCTGCCATCTGCAACCTATGTGCTACTGCATGTACTCCCAAACCCAAGTCACAAAGAGCAGAGAATATCAAAATGATGGTACAGCAACAGCTTGATGACCTCATGGCCATAGACATCGACTCAGATTAACATGAGTTTGTGTATCTTGCCTGAGTTCTGGCAAAAGGAGGGTCTGAGGAAATTCGATTTTTAATACGATCGTATCGACCCGCCATTTTGTGGCCCGCCGCCATTTTTATGTTGCCTTCACTCAGGCAGCACAGCGAACGAAGTCCATTCTGCCTTTTCTGCTTATTCTGCAACATGGTGTTCAAAACAGTCTTCTGCCTCTAATCTTTACAAGACTGGTATTAAGGTCTGACCGAGTACACTAATCCCTGTCTGGTTTTCTAATCCTTGTTTCAACTATCTGTAGGCTCACACTATTCTCCGCCGATCTTATCTTATCGTCTGGCCTTCGCTGTCCTTTGCTAGTATTCTCTCATTTCACAACTGTCTTCCAAACGCACACAAACTTATCGCACCACATGCAAACTTCGTTGTGGATCGGTTAATGAATTAGTTCAAGGGAGGGGTGACAAACACAGCTGGAGGGGAGGCAACCTTAAGTCACTTGATACTTTGTTCTGTCTTGTTTTCCGACATTTCTATTGACTCTGTTCTATCTTTACATCATTCTTACTGCCTCCTTTCTATGTGTTCTGGGAGTGTATGTAGTTAATAAATGTTTTTATACGGTATATAAGATTGTGCGCCACAAAGTAAAGTGGCAGTCTCCTGAGAACATACCTTGTGTACTTCTTGGACAACTGTACAAGCTGCAGCTAATAAATCTGATCTTTTACGCCTGACAGAGTGTCCCGTGTCTCTGTTAGTTGAGGCAGGTGAATCCAAGGAGATTTCAGGCGTACCCTGCGCCGCCAGGCCCAAAAGGTTCTGGTTCTTCAACGTGAGGTAACCGCTGGCGTTGTACACCGTCGCGGTAGGCGGTCGAAGACCGCGGCGCAATGCTGCATTGGTTAACATTGGATGCTATGGGTCCCAGGAGCCGATGACGATGTACGCCGGCGGTGATGGTACGCACCGCAGCGGACGTGACCGCCATTTTCTAGCTGTTCAATCACTCGATATCTGATCTTCGACAGGAGAGGACCTACACTGCAAGTGCTGCTGTGACCTCGGTCTGGAAGAGACAATGGCTCGTGTGTCTGGGGAAAGGGCCCCTGCCTTCACTGCAGAGGAGTTGGAGAAGCTCGTGGACGGGGTCCTCCCCCAGTACACGCTACTCTACGGTCCTCCAGACCAACAGGTAAGTACACAGGGAGCACGTTGTATGGGCTGTGCCTGTGTGGAGAGGGCTGGTTGTAAGAATGAAGGGGGCACAGTTCTGCGTGCATGAAGAAATGTGAATGCATGTGCCACATGGCAAGGGTAGGGATGTGGGCCACTCACTTAGACGGTGCAGTTGTTAATGACTTCTCTTCTTCCCCTGTACATGTCATGTAGGTCAGCGCCAACCAGAAGAAGGATATTTGGCGTGCCATCGCGAAGGACGTCCGGACCCTGGGGGTCCACCACAGACAGAGCACCCACTGCCGGAAAAGAAGGGAGGACATTCGCCGCTGGAGCAAGAAGACGGCGGAGGCTCAGCTTGGGATGGCATCCCAACGTGGGAGGGGTGCCCGTCGAACCATGACCCCCCTGATGTTCTGGATCCTGGCAGTGGCCTACCCTGAGTTGGATGGGCGCTTGAGGGCATCACAGCAGACACAAGGGGGTGAGTACAACATCATTCAGCTGACTTTGCGTGCAGTGAAGGTGTCTGGGTGGGGGAGGAGGGCTGTGGGTTTCCCTAGGCCAGGGCGAGTTCCATAGGCTACGCCCCTCCGTAATGCAGGCCATGTGGCACTCCACCCCACCTCTGTAGAGTGCCAAGTACAGGTATTCATGCCCCTGTGCCATCTATGTGTGCAGATGTCGTCCATAGCCATGTAGGCCATATCCCAGGAATTGCATCTGTAGAGCCCAACAGCGTGACTTAGTGCAGGGGGCTGCTGTGTCTGTATTGTCCGCCAACGGTAGCGGTAAGCGATGCACTCAACCTGTCTTTCTTCTGTCCCCCCCCCTTTTTGTGGTCTCCCTGTTCTTGTGTGCATCAGCATCATCAGGCGGAGGTACAGTGGCACTGGAGCACGAGGGAGCTGCATCTCACATGGCCATGGAGGGCAACACCACAGACTCAGAATACACCAGTGGGACGGAGGGCGAGGGGAGCACCACGGCGGTCACAGGATCTGCAACCAGCGACACGGACTCATCCTCCGATGGGAGCTTCCTTGTGGTGGCAGCAAAATCTGTGCCCCCCACTTCTACAGGTACAGCCGCCACCACCGTACCAGCACCGCCCTCCCAGCAGCCCCTCAGCCTTCGCCCCGTGCCCGCTCACCCAGGAAGGTGGGCATCACCTTTGCCCCAGGCACCTCAGCCCCTGCCCCTGTCACCTCTGCTGCCCTCAGTGAGGAGGCCATTAACCTCCTCAGGTCCCTCACTGTTGGGCAGTCTACCATTTTTTAATGCAATCCAGGGTGTAGAAAGGGAATTTCAACACACAAATGCTTTCCTGGAGGGCATTCATTCTGGTCAGGCTGCCCTTCATCGAACCCTGCAAACTCTGGCCTCAGCACTGATGGCAGCCATTGTCCCTGTGTCTAGCCTCCCCACTCCAACTTCCTCCACCCAGACCAATCCCCTGTACCCCAGCCTATCCCAAGCACACCATCAGACCAGCCTGCACACACCTCACCACACAAGGGAAGCTCAGGCAAACATAAGCACCACACATCCCACAGGCACTCACGCAAGCATCACACACATACAGACACACCAACATCCTCTGCCTCCACTGTGTCCCCCTCCTCCTCGTCTCCCTTCTCCCTCCCAGTCTCGTCTACACTCACACCTGCATGCACTACCACTACAGCCACTACGTCCCGCACCAGCACACCCACCACCACACCCCACTCACGTGCACTCACCACCCCACTACCATTTCCACGTCCCCTGTGTCCTCTCCCAGTGTGTTTGTGATGCCCCCTCCGAAGATACACAAACGCAGGCACACACCCACCCAACAGCCATCCACCTCACGACAGCCTCCAGCCCATGCACCTGCACCCAAATCCACAAAAGGTACACCTCCTACAACCACCACCTCTTCCTCCACTACCAAACCCCCTCCAGCTACCCGTCCCAGTGTCTCCCCAAAAAGTTTTCCTGTCCACCCTTAACCTATTTCCCCCCCCTTCCAACTCATACGTCTCGTACTAGCACCTCAGCCAAAAAATCTCTGGGACCAGTGGTGCCTGTTGCTACAGGTATGTGGAGTGCACCGGCCACCAGGCCAGCCAGTGTGGCATGGAGCCACAGCACAGCCAGTCCCCCCCCTGTGAAGCACCAGAAGTTGGACAGTGCCCAGCGGGAGAGGGGGAAGACTCCAGCCAGCAAAGCCGCTCACAAGGGTCCAGGGGGGAGTGTCGACTCAGCGGTGACTCCTCTCAAGGTCGGGAAGGGCCAGAAGAAATCTCCATAGTTTGGGAGGAGCAGCACGGCGGAGAAGACCGCCATCATCCCCGCTCCCGCTGCCCAGGAGGCCACCGCCAGCCCCAGAGTCACTGGCCAGGAGGCTGCCGCCAGAGTCACTGCCCAGACGACCAGCCCCATCGTCACTGGCCAGGAGGCCACCTCCAGCACAGCCCAGCTGGCCAGGAGGCCACCGCCAGAGTCACTGCCCAGGAGGCCTCCGCCAGCCCCATTGTCACTGGCCAGGAGGCCACCGCCAGCCCCATCGTCACCGGCCAGGAGGCCACCGCCAGCCACAGCCCAGCTGGCCAGGAGGGCCCCGCAAGCCACATCCCAGCTGACCCAGGAAGGACCGCCAGCCACAGCCCTGCTGGGCAATGAAGGACCGCCTTGGCAAGGACCGCTGAACAGGCCAAGGACCGCTGAACAGGGCAAAGACCACCATGGAATGCACCGCTGAACAGGTCTGACACTGGCAACTCAAGCACCGCTGAACAGGCCAAGGACCGCTGAACAGGGCAAAGACCGCCATGGAATGCACCGCTGAACAGGTCTGACACTGGCAACTCAAGCACCGCTGAACAGGCCAAGGACAGCTGAACAGGGCAAAGACCGCCATGGAATGCACCGCTGAACAGGTCTGGCACTGGCAACTCAAGCACCGCTGAACAGGCCAAGGACCGCTGAACAGGGCAAAGACCGCCATGGAATGCACCGCTAGCCCATTTGCGGCAGGGGCAGTGACGCAACTGGGACCGTCACAGGTGTGTGCTGCACTCTGGGCACCAGTCCCCCTCCAGAACCAGTGGAGGACAGCATCCACTCCGTCTGTCCTTGGCAGGATGAAGCACTCTGGGCAGCAGTCCCCCTCCAGAACCAGTGGAGAACAGCATCCATTCCGTCTGTCCTTGGCAGGATGAAGCACTCTGGGCACCAGTCCCCCTCGAGAACCAGTGGAGAACAGCATCCACTCCGTCTGTCCTTGGCAGGATGAAGCACTCTGGGCACCAGTCCCCCTCCAGAACCAGTGGAGAATAGCATCCACTCCGTCTGTCCTTGGCAGGATGAGGCACTCTGGGCACCAGTCCCCCTCCAGAACCAGTGGAGTACAGCATCCACTTGAGAGACTGTGGCTTTGCACTCCCCAGGAGGCAGTGGGCAAGCCACCCACTGTAGAGACTTGAGAGACTGTGGCTTTGCACTCCCCAGGATATGGCAGTGGGCAAGCCACCCACTGTAGAGACTTGAGAGACTGTTGCTTTGCACTCCCCAGGATATGGCAGTGGGCAACCCACCCACTGTAGAAACTTCAGAGACTGTGGTTTTGCACTCCCCAGGATATGGCAGTGGGCAACCCACCCACTGTAGAAACTTGAGAGACTGTGGCTTTGCACTCCGCAGGATACATCAATGGGCATGGAGCCCCCTCGTGGATCTGGCGTGGTGCACTCATCCGGCTGAGGTGCCCCCACTTCCCTTCCCCCTGAGGTGCCTGTTGTATTTCGATCTGATGACCCTCCAGTGTTCTCTCCGTTTTGATCGGGTATCTTGTGTGGGCCTCGCCCATGCATTTTGGGCCCAGTGGTCCACGGACTATGAATGGTGCAATACCTGCACTACTAATCGTGGTGTATATTTTGTTTATTGTGTAGATATATATGTATATATTTGCTTACTGTATTTTGATATATTACAATGGTTCAACTCATTTCCTTTTGTCTTTGCATTCTTCCGGGGGGGGGGGGTTGGTCGGTGTTACTGTAATGTATAGATATGCATTGGTGTGTGTGTTGTAGTGGGTGAGGGTCGGGGTGGGGGTTGGGATGTTGGTTGTGTGTGTCCCTGTGTTTTTGCCTCCCCCCTCCCCTATGTCGTAGGTGCAGTACTCACCGTGGTCTTCGCCGCCGGCGTTGATGATCGTCGTATAGGAGCAGGAAGACTAGCGCTGGCAGAATATGGAGTGCCGGCTCCATGGTGCCCTCCTTCCTCGTGGAGTGTGTAGAGGTGAGCGTTTTCCCTTTGAAATGACTGTTTCCGCCGTGTTTTTATCCGCGGTGAATCCGCCCCGGAAAAGGTGGTGGATTGGTCGGTTGTGATACTGTGGGCGGTACATTGTCCTCCGCCTGTCTGTGGGCGGTGACCGCCGCGCTGTTTGTCTGTACCGCCGTGGCGGTCTGAGTGTTAAAGTGGCTGTCTTTGTTGGCGGTTTCCACCACGGTCATAATTCCAGTTTTTTTACCGCCGGCCTGTTGGTGGTCTTACCGCCGCTTTAACACCGTTCGCCAGGGTTGTAAGGACCACCACAGTAACAGAAGCCTACGATGCAGATTAGGCGCAGGCTTCAGTGCTGTACTGCAACCACAAAGGGTGGGATAAAGATTCCCCCTATCATGTTATCCAAATTAGATAAACTCCACAGATCCAGCCTCAATATCCAATTAAACATGAAGCTAAATCACCTGTGACGGAAATCCTGACAGTGTAAGTACCAGGGAGTAATCAAACCCTGTGTCTCTGCAATGAATAACCCTTTATTTCCCGTAGCAAAACCTAACCATTCATATAGAATTGTCTTAGATTAGAGCCACCCACACAGATTTGCAATTAAAAATGCACACAGCACAGCATTTATTAACAATACAGTGCACAAAAGTACAAAACAACCTTGGATATTGTCAGTGTTTTTTTCTGCCAAAATCTAGCACCTGAAAGCTGGGATTTAAGTGCCATTACAGCGCTTGGCTCACAGATGAAATTTTGCCGTTTGTATCAAGGGTACAAGAAAAATCCTGGATTGTTCTCTGCCTGTGTCACATCAATATTACATGATATTAATTATGAGACGTTGTCCTATGGGAATGACATCTATCTCACAGATAACGACCTCAACACACATTTTTGCCCGGATGGACTGCATTGTTTTAGGAATCGCCACCCAAAGCTATAAATTCAATTTTAAGATAATCACAATTGCTTTTCTTAGTGTCCTATTCCTAGGATACAAATGATCTGATGAGGGCAATAGCCTAGCCCGCACTTTCTAGAAAAATGCACTCAACTTCAACCTCCAAACACCATCAAGAAACTACAGTCATTGCTGGGTTCCTTCAGTTATGGCAGAACATACATTCCTGAATATGCTCAAGGCATAAAACCTCTTTATGATCTAATTCGTCCAGATTTTTGTAAGCAAACATTGGATACCTGAAAACACACACATTTTCAGAGCATTACAACAAGACATGCTTGAAGCAAAACATTTACACACGTGACAACAAAGCAAATTTGTTCAACAAAATAATTAATGTTGCTGTCAGGTTCATCTATGTCACATTTACCGAGGGTGACACGGTACCCATAGTGTACAAATCACATTTGTACTCCAATACATAACACCATTTTGTACCAGCAAAAAAAAAATTGACTGTTGTACAGATGGCTGTCATTAAGGCTGCTTGCTTAAAGGAAACACAGAATTTCCGTTACCCCAGTAACAGCCCTTGAGGCTGTCATCAAAGCGAGTGTGTCCAACACAAACACATTACATCCACAGTGGATTCAATGGGCAGCGTCTCTGATGGCCACTGGTGTTGATTTTGTTTTTGACCCAAAACTCCAGACCCAAGAATTCCTTCAATATGAACTTCAATACCCGATGTCCACTAACATGTTGCCCCTTGACAAACATGTATACTGATGATTCAGCACAACAAACTATGAGCCTGATTACAAGTTTGGAGAAGGGTGTTAATCCATCCTAAATCTGACGGATATACCACCCGCTGTATTACGAGTCCATTATATCCTATGGAACTCGTAACACGGCGGGTGGTATATCCGTCACATTTAGGACGGATTAACACCCTCCTCCAAACTTGTAATCAGCCCCAATATGTACCAAACACCAATACTCCACTCCTTACGCAGCTGTTAGCGGGGTAATAAGGGATGGTAAATTCCACCCTCAACATACCTACACGCAGACCCTAGGGGACTGCACTGCACAAGAGCATAAAGTTCTACTTTTGGCACTGGAACACCTGGATCCTGAACGTTCAACTTTGATTGTGTGTGATTTGTACTACTGTGTCCAGTCCTTCAATGAATACTCATATCATTGGTGCCTAAACAGTTTCAGAGACTCCAAAATAACACCATCAAACATAAATTCTTGTGAGGAGGATAGCAGATCATAAAGCCAGGCTACCAAAAACTCATATAGTTCATACATTGGCCCATCAATGTGTAGGAATACACATTGTAGAAAAGGCCTTGGCTGATTAAGCTGCCAAATCTGCAGTAGCTAAGGCTTCTGTTGCTGCGCTTACACATTTTCATATGAGACTGGATGATGCAACACTGGCTGCTGTGAAAGCTTTGGCTGATGGCAAGCCTTTACCAAAAGCATACCCTACAAAATGTTCCTACCACCTCAGTGCCCAATATATTGCATTTGCAACAATTCCATGGGTAGGTGATCATATGATCCCCAACCAAAACCAGACATTGGATCTCATAAAAGCAGTGCATGAGGGTGTTGCTTCTGCCCATGCTGATGTGGCCGCTACCATCTTCCTATAGCAAAAACACTATTGGTGGCAAGGTTCTAAACAAACTGAACAAACAGTATGTCCTTTGTTGTGACATCTGCCAGCAAATGAAGGATCCACAATAAAACGCCCACCGCAGACACCCATTCCTAGTGTCCAACAAACCACTGCAGTGTGTGTACCTGGACCATTGCGGTGCCTTATAAGCTGATGGTGCATACAAATGCATTTTAGTCACTGTTGACTCATGTTCCTGATTCCTATGGGTATTGCCACAATGATCGGCTGGCGCTCAAACTGTTATTAACGATTTGCAAGTATTCCTTCGGAGCATATGCAGTTGCAGCATTCCACTCAAACCAGGGCCCTGCTTTTGCCTCCAGGCATTCAGGGACACCATGGCAACTATGAGTGTCCAACTCCATTTCTCGTCTCCCTACCATCCTGAGGGAAACATGGTCGTGAAGTGGAGAAACCAAGACTTAAAACAATCCTTAGCAGCAAGAGTACTAGGTTCAGGTAGTAGTGGATTCATCATCTATATGGGGTCCAGGGAGCATGAAATAATCTGCCCATAAGGTTATTGGGAGGACCGACCCCTTATTGGGACACCTTTTCACATAAATGAACATGTCGCTGTTTTACAGGAAATACAACAATTTTATAGTGAAAAGTAATCTGCCTATGCCACCACCTTGGTAATGACGGATTTGCCAACAACACCTACCGGCTGGATTCTAAAAGTTGGGGATCTACTGCATGAAACAATTGCTGTGAAGAAGGAGTTTGGCCCATCACATCAAGCACCAGTTCCAGTCCTGGGAATACACAGTACCAGAAGTGTCATTTTACCATAGTAACCTGGTTCTAAACAAAATCGCTTTTGACAGCGTCAAATTGCACCTTGTGGCTAATTCTAGACAGTAGACCAAAAAGATGCCTGGGTAGTTCCCTTGCCTCTCTCACTTCCCAACAGGATAGACTTCTTCAAGCATTCAACAATGCTTCCACAAGTACCAGTGCTACAGCTGTCTCCCAGAGTTTGGGGAGGGTGCAAAATTAACTTTGGTTAATTACTGTCACCAATTTATCAACAATAAACGTCCAAAATGTAGATCTCCACTATTCCAATTCAACACAAGTGAATGACATCGTTTATCATGAACCACCGACTTTGGGTATATCGACCAGTTCTGTACTGGCCCCAGTTTTTGCACAGACTGCTTCTGGTTACTTTGCCAACATTGATTACTTTTGTTCAAATTCTTCACCCTCAGCAACTGCACCTTTTTCAAGAGCACCTAAGCTTTACACTTAGCTTAAAAATAATTATTTGGTTCGTCCATGGTACTATCAGTGGATACTACTGACATTGCTAGCCCTCCTGCTTTGGATTGGTTCTGTCATAGCTTTTTTCTACTAGTAAATGGTCACTATATTCCTGAATGCTCTGCCGTTGAACTGGTGGATGAGTTTTTCGCACCTTACCTGTCTTCTCATAAGGTCCTAAGAGACTTGTCCTTGTGACCATTTCAGCTTTTCCCATTCCCAATGGGATTGTTTAGGATAAAGTACCATATGATATATTTTGACCTACTGAGGTCATTCAAATTCCATATGTCTTCAAAGTTTCAATAAATTATTTCACCTGGGGTTGTTTCTGAGCACTGGGATGTAAAAACAGTTGATTCTACACTTTCTGAGCTTGAATATTGTACTGTATTTGAAAGTGAAGATGTTTAAATGTTGATAGGAAATTATGGGAAAATGTTCTATTATCATCATTATGGGCATTTTTTTCTGCACCAAGCTGGTACCCTTAGATTAGTTTACAATTACACACAATGGGAAAACATTGTCCGACTCCACCAGTGGGGAGTTCCAAAACATAAGTTTGCATATTTTACTGGGCATGATGCTAAGAATGCTGAGTCATACTTCAAATTACCTCCCTCTAAAGCTAGAAGAATATTGCTAGCCGACACCAAATTAATTTACTCAGATTCCATTGTTCCCTAGTCGATTGGGGCTTTGAGTTTTGGAAAAACACAATTGATTTAAAGAGGGCACAGGGAACACAAGATTGGCAAATACACGGTAGGGAAGCTTTATTTAGAGCAAGGCTTATTCCTTTACAAATGATATTTTTAAATGACACCATTCAGCAAACAACTTGCTTTGGGATAGCAAACATAAGAGAGCTGAATGCACCTAATATTCCGACACCAGTTAAATTTGACGATTGACAGACACTGAAGAACAGCTCAATAGTTGGGTTCAGAATGGCACTTTTAATTCATCACTTACAAGTCACAAGGGGTGTTTATTGTAGCAAGTGGACACAAATGGTTGTCATGCATGTTTTAGAGTCGACTGGTCCCTTGTTACATCACAGCTCAACACTCAGATATTGTTACAACATATAGGCCCTCATTACAATCTTGGCAGTAAATGCTGCCTACCGCTGTGCTGACAGACGGCAACATACCGTGACCGCGGCGGTAAACTGCCACGGGTATTATGACCCACACAGAGAATACCGCCAGAATACAGACACCCACACAAGGCCGCCACACCAAAGGTCAGTGTTAAACTGGCAATAGCAAAACCCACACCGTCACGCCAACAGGAACACGCCCACAGTATCACTTCCCACGAATCAACGTGGCTGTCTTTCAACTGCGATAAACCATTGGTGGTACACACCACTGCGCTCAAAATACACACACACTTACAAAACTACACCACATTGGACTGTTCAAAATACACACATGTGACACACATACACACACCACACCCTCACACTCATACCACTTTAAAACACACACCCACATTACCCACAACCCTTTCAATGAAAAAATTAGAACAAGCAGAGAGAGAAAAGCAAAGAGCACACCTTCACTCAGTGGCATAGAACACCATCACTCATACACCATCTACGCACATCACATAATACCACACAACACATCACCCCACACATCACCTCACACATATTACTCACCCCACATCATGGCACCTCAAAGACACCCCAGGATTTCTGAGGAGGAGCTAAGGGTCATGGTGGAGGAAATCACCCGGGAAGAGCCACAGCTATTCGGATCACAGGTGCAGCAGACCTCCATTGCAAGGAAGATAGAGCTATGGTGGAGAATCGCCGACAGGGTCAACGCCGTGGGACAGCATCCAAGAACCAGGGATGAATCAGGAAGAGGTGGAACGACCTACCGGGGAAGGTATATTCCGTGGTATCCGGACACCAGATAGTACAAAGGACTGACGGTGGACCCCCACCTCCTCCCCACAACTAACAACATGGGAGGCAATCATGCATCCTGAGGGCCTCGCACGAGTAGCAGGAGGACTGGACTCTGGTAAGTCAAATCTTTACTACAGTATCCCCCCACCCTACCTGCATGCCGTCTCTAACTCCTACCATCACCCCATCACTCCACCACCTCACATATACCCCACTATCACAACCCACACATCCCAATACCAAGCCCTGCTTGCAACACCAATGCATGGACATCCATCACAGACCTGCATGGACACCCATCATCACAGCATGCACACTAGAGAGACTCACCCACCCCACACAATCAGCAATCACACAAGGCCAAGGCGACAGGGAAAGCACAATTCTATAAGAGAAACACACCCATTGCACAAGATGGCACACACAGATACAATAACAATGCTTATGCATTCCAACAGGACCCCTACCCAATGTCACCGGACAGGAGGTGCCAGCTTCATCCAGTCCCCCCATAGAAGAGGCCCACAGTGATGACAGCAGCTCTGCACGCCTGGATCAGGATGACCAGCCTGGCCCATCTGGGACCTCTGGACAGTCGGTTCCCCTTCCACAGTCTCAACCCACCACAAAGCCTCCCCCCTAAGGAAACACCAGCACAGCACCCACCCAGCGGACCCATGTCACTGTCCCCAGGACACGTCAATCAGCAGTGTTTCCACCACTACAGGGACCCCAGGCAACCCCACTAACCCAGGGCGGTCAGGCACACGGTTCAGGGGACAGAGGCACAGGACAATTGGGAAGCTGGGAGGACTGCTGTGCAACAGGGGGAGGACAGGCCCACGGAGCCCACTCTCCACGAGGCACTCTCCAACATCATGGGAGCATACCACCATTCCCAGGAGACCATGGGCACGGTACTGGCCAAGTTTCTGGAGACCCACTGGCTGCAGGAGGGACAGTACATGGGGATCAGGGATGACCTCACAAAAATCTACACCGTCCTGGTCACCATAGCAGGGGTGCTGGCTGATATGCGCAAGACCATGAGGGAGGCAGTGGCTCAACAAAGGACCCCTGACACTAGCTAAACCGAGGAACAACCTTCCACCTCCGCCGGTGCTATTGGACAGAAGGCACCGCCACAGGACCAACAGGCCACCAGCACCCCTGCCCCTGCAGAAGGAGAACCACCCTGCAAACGGTCTCTGCGATCCAGGCAGAAGACAGAGAACATTGCCAAGACCCCCGCCAGGAAATAGGACCCTCCTGATTGTCACCCTTCTGTCCCACTCTGTTACCCTGTCCACCTTGAACTGTCATTGCTCCACTTCCTATGCCCCCTTGGACAATGCACCTGTGATACCAAGAGACTGGACTCTACCATGGACCTTCCTGCACCATCACCCCAGCCCCTTGCACATACCCCCATACCCATTAGCACCTAAATAAATTCCCTTTAATCAAATACCAATCTGAAGTCAGTCTGATGATTCACAAATGTATTACTACAACATTAGCAAAGCATTGCAAGGTATATGTTCATTTACTCATACCAATGTATGACAGTTGTTGGTCAGCAGTACAGATGGCAGAAGGCAGAATGGGGTACACAGATCTGAAAAAAGGAAATCTAAAGGGACAGTCAGTGTCCATAGACAGAGGTTAAGAGGTTGCCATGTACAATGTCTTACAGTAAACTGATATGTGAAGAGGAGTTACAGTCTCTTACCTGTGTGTCACTGGAAGTACTACAGGATGATGTTTGTCCTGTTGTCAACATCTTCTTCCTCTGCCTCCTCTTCCTCACTGTCCACAGGCTCCACCGCTGCCACAAGACCATCACCAGGCTCATCCTCCAGCAGAAAAGGCACCTGGCGTCTCAGTGCCAGGTTGTGCAACATACAGCATGCCATGATGATCTGGCACACCTTCTTGGGTGAGTAGTACAGGGAGCCACCTGTCAGATGGAGGCACCAGAATCTGGCCTTCAGGAGGCAGAATGTCCTCTCAATAATACTCCTTGTTCACCCAAGTGCCTCATTGTAGCGTTCCTCTGCCCCTGTCCTGGCATTCCTCACTGGGGTCAGTAGCCATGAGAGGTTGGGGTAACCAGAGTCACCTGCAAATATTGAGGGATACCTGTTAGACACACACTAACCCTTAGGGACTACCCCATACCCAGACACCTACTGTGTGGGGACCTTGGCCTCACCTATTAGCCACACCCGGTGCTTCTGGAGTTGGCCCATCACATAAGGGATGCTGCTGTTTCGCAAGATATAGGCGTCATGCACAGAGCCAGGATACTTGCCATTCTCCTGGGAATTGTACTAGTCCACCAAACACACTATTTGCACATTCATCAAATGGTAGCTTTTTCTAATTCTGTACACTTGTTCATTTCTCCAGAGGGGGGCCCAAATGCGACATTTGTCCCATCAATGGCACCAATGATGTGGGGGATATGTCCCAGGGCATAGAAGTCAGCTTTCACTGTGGCCAAATCCTCCACTTGGGGGAACACGATGTAGCTGCACATGTGTTTCAGCAGGTCAGACAACGCCCTGCTCAACACGTTTAAGAACATTGGCTGAGACATCCCTGATGCCATGGCCACTGTAGTTTGGAAGGAGCCACTTGCCAGTAAATGGAGCACTGACAGGACCTGCACAAGAGGGGGGATACCTGTGGGCTGGCGGATAGCTGACATCAGGTCTGGCTCCAATTGGGCACACTGTTCTTGGATTGTGGCACGATCAAGCCTGTATGTGATTATGATGTGTCTGTCTTCCATTGTCGACAGGTCCACCAGGGGTCTGTACACCGGAGGATGTCGCCATCTCATATCCTGCTTCAGCGGTTGTAGCCTATGGAGGAGAACGGTGAGCAGAAGGTCATTTACCACATAGATAGCAAAACTGTGCCTGAACTAATGTTACAGAATCCGTGTGTTAAATCATGAGTCAGTATATGTGCCAATATGTGCTGTGACGCAGTTAGGTGCCATGCTGTGTGCTCCCCTGAAATGGCGGCTGCCTGACTTGTGAGGAGGGACAAGGGGAAATGAGGTAACTGCGCTGGCCTTGTGCAGCGTCGCGGTAGGCGGTCGAAGACCACTGCGCAACTCCGCATTGGTTATCATTGGGCTCTATGGGTCCTATGAGCCAATGGCGATGTACGACGGTGGTGACGGTACACACCGCCGCAGACGTGACTGCCATTTTCTATCTCTTCACTCACTTGATACCTGACCATCAACAGGAGAGGACCTACACTGCAAGTGCTACTGTGACCTGAGTCTGGAAGCGACAATGGCTACAGTGTCTGGGGAAAGGGCCCCTGCCTTCACTGCGGAGGAGTTGGACAAATTGGTGGATGGGGTCCTCCCCAGTACACGCTACTCTACGGTCCTCCAGACAAACAGGTGAGTACACTGTGAGCATGATGTGTGGCAATGCCGATTTGGAGTGGTGTGGATGTAAGTCACATGTTGGGGGGTGGCCTGAGTGCTGCATGTGAGGTGGTCAGTGTATGTGCATCAGGGTATAGGTGGGAACTGGTGAGCAATGAGTATGATAGTCCGGATGGGTGAGTAATTACATTTGTTTGCTCTGTTAACCCTCTAGGTCAGTGCCCTCTAGAAGAAGGGTATTTGGCATGCCATCGCCAAGGAGGTGCAGACCCTGGGGTTCTATCACAGGCAGAGCACCCTCTGCTGCAAGAGATGGGAGGACCTGTGCCGCTGGAGCAAGAATACGGCGGAGGCCCAGGTGGGGCTGGCCTCCCAACGTGGAAGGGGTGCCCATCACACCATGACCTCCCTGAGGCTCTGCATCCTGGCGGTGGCCTATCCGGAGTTGGATGGGCGCTTGAGGGCATCACAGCAGCCACAAGGGGGTGAGTACAGTTTCAGAAAGCTGACTCAGCGCGGTTTAGAACTAGCTGGGTGGGGGATGTGGATTGTGAGTGCCCCTAGGCCAGGGCTATCATGCCAGGGTAGGTCCCTTGTTTGCAGGCTCTGAAAGACCCCTACCCCAATGGTAAAATTGGGTAGCTACTAGTGCGCAGGGTCCTGTGGGTGTCAGGTGTGCATGTGCTGGCATTAGGCATTGTACCCCATGGGGTGGTGACTACCATAGTGACTGGTTGGGCAAGGCCTAGTGCATAGGGCAGCTCAGTGTGTGTTGTGTCCGCCAACGGTAGTGGTGTTGCTGGCATAGACCATGTGTGTCCTCTGTCTTCCCCCCCTTCTTGTTTTGTCACCCTGTCCTTGTGTGCATTATTATCATCTGGCGGAGGAGCTGAGGCACCGGCGACCGAGGGAGCTGCATCCCATATGGCCCATGAGGGTGAATCCACGGAGGGTGAAGGCACCATTGGGACGGAGGGCGATGGGAGCTCCACGATGGGGACAGGAGGGGATACCAGTGACAGTGACTCCTTCTCAGATGGAAGCTCCCTGGCGGTGGCGGACACCTCTGTGGCCACCCCAACAACAGGTAAGGCCGCCACCCCCCATACCGGCACCGCCCTCCCAGCAGCCCCTCAGGGTGTTTCTCATCCCCGCTCACCCAGGAGGGTGGGCATCTCCTTCACCCCAGGCACCTCAGGCCATGCCCCAGTTAGCCCTGCTGCCCTCAGTGAGAGGGGGAGGCTATTGACCTCCCTCACTGTTGGGCAGTCAAACATTCTGAATGCCATCCAGGGTGTCGAGAGGCATTTGAAACAAACAAATGCATACATGGAGGGCATTCATTCTGGCGTGGTGGCCCAGCAGAGAGCATTTCAGGCTCTGGCCTCAGCACTGATGGCAGCCATTGTCCCTGTGTCCAGCCTCCCCCCTCCAACTTCCACTAACCAGACCCAATCCCCTCTATCTCAGCCTATCCCAAGCTCACCTTCAGACCAGCTTGCACACACATCAACACACAAAAGTGGCTCAGGAAAACATAAGCACCACACATCATCACACAGGCACTCACACAAGCACTATACCCATGCACACATACCAACATCCACTTCCTCCACTGTGTCCCCCTCCTCCACGTCCTCCACCTCCCTCCCAGTCTCATCTCCACTCACATCTGCACGCACCACATCATCAGCCACTGCCTCGATCACCAGCACACCCATCACAACACACCGCTCACGAGCAATCACCACCCCCACAACCATTCACACGTCCCCTGTGTCCTCTTCCAGTGTGTCTGTGAGCCCTCCTCCCAAAGTACACAAACGCAGGCACACACTCACTCAACAGCCAGACACCTCACAACAGCCTCCAGCCCATGCACCTTCACCCAAACTCAGCAGATGTACACCTCCTACAACCACTACCTCTTCCTCCACTCCCACACCCCCCATCTTCCCCTCCGAGTGTGTCTAAAAAACTTTTCCTAGCTAACATTAACCTTTTCCCTACACCTCCCTCCCCGTCCTTCCCCTGGGGCCAGGATGTCTAGATCCCAGCCCATCACCTCAGCCACCAAATCTGCATCTGCTGTGGTCCCTGCAAGTCCGGGTGGATCGAAGGGGCACCCTTCAGAGCTGCCAGTGTGCCACCTACAGATGGGAAGGACCACCTGATTCTGATACCTGCCAAGGTCAAGAAGGGGCCGGCATGCAGCAGGGGAAAGTCGCACCACCCACCCAGCAAGGCCTCATCCAAACACAAAGAGGACAGTGCCAAGGTCCCAGCAGCGACTACCAAGGTGGGGAAGGGACACAAGACAAAGGGCAAGTCACCTCAGGGCACGATCCCTCCTGGTGATGGGCTGGTGACTACCATTTCCTCAGAGATGCCAGCGACCTGTACCACGGTCACCACCGCAGCAACGACCGCCATCTGCACCGCCACCTGCACCGCCGCTGCCACAACATCAGTCTGAGCATCCTCCCCAAGGATCAGCCATCCGAGGCTGCTGGAGATGGTCTGGTGTCTCCCTCCACCACTACAGACACCTGCACCACAGGCATCACCGGCAGCATCTCCGCCGCAGCCAGCGCCACCTGCATCATCATCTGCACCGCCATGTGCCCAGCCGGTGCCACTATATCAGACGTCAGCAGCATCCCCAGTGGGTAGCCGTCCGAGGCTGCAGGTGACGTCCTGGACACACCACATGAGGCACTACCATCAGCACTGGCACTACTAGCAGTTTGCAGCCTAAGTCGCCGCAGGATGGAGAGTGGCTCTGCCTCCATGGAGTATCATGCTACCTCTTCCATTTCGTGGCTCAGACACCCAGGTGAGAGGATGTTAACTGCCACACCCAACGTGTAGCATCACTGGACACAATGCCCCCTCCAGAACCAGTAGAGAGATGCATCCACTCCCCCTATCCTTGGTAGGATGAAGCACTCTGGGCACAATGCCCCCTCCACAACCACTGGAGAGATACATCCACTCCCCCTTATCCTTGGCAAGATGAAGCACTCTGGGCACAATGCCCCCTCCAGAACCAGTGCAGAGATGCATCCACTTCCCGTATCCTTGGCAGGATGAAGCACTCTGACCACAATGCCCCCTCCAGAACCAGTGGAGAGATGCATCCACTCCCCCTATCCTTGGTAGGATAAAGCACCCTGGGCACAATGCCCCCTCCAGAACCTGTGGAAGACGCCATCCACTTGAGAGACTGTGGCCTTGCACTCCCCAGGACCAAGCAGTGGGCAACCCACCCACTTGAGAGACTTGAGAGACTGTGGCTTTGCACTCCCCAGGACCACGCAGTGGGCAAACCACCCACTTGAGAGACTTGAGAGACTGTGGCTTTGCACTCTCCAGGACCAAGCAGTGGGCAAACCACCCACTTGAGAGACTTCAGACACTGTGGCTTTGCACTCTCCAGGACCAGGCAGTGAGCATGGAGCCCCCTTGAGGGGCAGTGGTGTCGTACCATCTTCCGGCTGAAGTGCCCCCCCTCCCCTTCCCCCTGAGGTGCCTGTTATTTTTTCGACCTGATGCCCCTGCAGTGTTCTCTCCGTTTTGAGGCAGGTGTCATGTGTGGGCTTTGTCCATGCTTTTTGGCACCACTGGCCCACGGACATTTACAAGGGACAGTGTACGGCCTTGTGTACATAATGTAAAATTTTGTATATACTGATTATTTCAAATTCTGTTGCTATATCGGAATGTTCCAATGTAACACTGGTTAGACTCATTTCCTTTTCTCCTTGCGTTCTTCCAGGGGCTGACGGGGTGTATCAGTAATCTTGTTGGATGTGTTAGTGTGTATGGTGTTGTGGGTGAGGGTGGGGGGTGGGGGTGTTGCGGGTCGCCTGTGTGTGTCACTCTCTTTTCCCTCCCCCCTCCCCTGTGTGCTAGGTGGAGTACTCACCGTCGTCACCGCCGCTGCTGCCTTCTTTCTACTTCCTGGTGTATGAGAAGATACACCAACATGGGGAGGATCTGCAATTCGGGCTCCATGGCGTCCTGGTTCTTCGTGGAGTGTCGGAAGGTGAGTGGTTCCCCTTCGATGTACTGTTTCCGCCATGGTTTTGATGTCATTGGTACCGCCCCGGAAAAGCTGGTCGATTGGCCTCTCATTATAGGATGGGCGGTACATTGTCCTCCGCCTGTGTGTTGGCGGTGACCGCCGCGGTGTTTGTTGCTACGGTCTTGGCGGTCGGAGTGTTAAAGTGGCTGTCTATGTTGGCAGTATCCGCCGTGGTCGTAATCCCATTTTTATGACCGCCAGCCTGTTGGCGGTGTTACCGCCGCTTTAACACTGACCGCCAGGGTTGTAATGAGGGCCATAGTGTGGGTAAACTATACCAAAGGTGGTTACACTCTTTCACGTTAGTATCTGTAAAAGAACACCTTTGTCTCCTGTCAAAAATTGTCTACTTACAAGAATTATTGCTAGGTCCTAGAAAACCATGCTCAAAACATTTTTTATATGCCATATATAATGAGATATTGAAGCTTTCACAAATAGAAGCTGCCGCACGTTTAAAGCGAATTGATAAAAATAACATGCAGAAGGCTCTAACCGTTGTTGATAATGACATGAACACATTGTCCAACCGCATTTACACACTAAATATTATTGTGTCATCTGCAATACACATCATTCAAAATGACATGTCACTGTTACACCATGAACGGAGTCAGCTTAGGTCTATTATGGAGTTTGGTTGAATGTTGCTGGTTCTCAAAAGTGGGCACATGCCCTGGCAGCACGTTGACTCCACTGAGTTATTTGCTGCATTTAATTTGACAAGACAGCAACAGATAATGGCTAAAAAAGAAGTGAGTTACCTCATGCTTAACATTGAAAAGCTAGAAAAGTTTATTTTTATTGTAGCAGAAATTCCATCAGCAATATGGTTAATACAGAGGCTGGTTAATAATTCTATTTCAACCTTTCAGTTCACCGAGTGCTTAAAACATTTTGCTGTAGGTGGATTTGAGTGGCTAGGGGACAGTAACATCCATGAGGTGTCGGAGTTGCCTTTCGATTACATATGTTTGAACGGAGAAACAGAGGTCTTTCTTAGCGAGACTGCTGTAAGTCATTCTATGATTTGTAAATAAGTGTCCGTGCACAGCACTTGCAATGCGGCCACAGCAAGCTTGGCTTGTTATCTGAGGGGGACTCCTGTTTCTTTGATTTGCCTAGTATTTCAGATACTTTTGAATGGAAGTTATGTGATGCTGAGTGATGAAGGCTGTTGCGGAATGGAGCCTGGAATCGCCTACATGATTTTGGCTTCCCAAATCGTAACTTGCTGTGGCCATGTGTTATTTCTCACCACACAAGACATAAAAGTAGCAGAAATATGGCCCCACATTGCTGCTTCAAAGACAAGCTGAGCAGACTAAAGGCACTATTGTTTCAAAAACAAGTGGTTCTGGCATCCACCAAAGAGACCTATGACTTCCAAGTAGCAAGGTCATCTGCAGAGATACAGTCCCTATTAAATACCAACTTCCCCAAGTACATTGGAGAATCGGTGAGCAGGATCTTGAATGCATCTAATACTGTGGGGATGGTGTATTTTTTAAGGCTGTTGGTTCTGGGTTCATTAGCACCCTCCAGACGGTATTTGGAGTTATGCCTTCAGTCATCCAACCACTTATTTCAAATGTCTTTGGTGGATTCCCAATTACTTTGGCATTAATTGGCGGTATCCTGCTGTTGCTATTCTTGATACACAGTGGCTGTCCCACCTCAGCAAAGCGGAGTGATGGATCTCCCACCAGTCCACTTGTGTCATGACCCATGATGCAGTATTTCAGAGCTTTACTAGACTTGAATTGGTCACTGTCATTCCGACTGATCTTCACTTGTGTGCAGCCGATTTTCCATTGCTTGTGGTGTTTCCTCGAGTGTGCACAGAAATTGAGTCTTGCTGTGCAGCCTGTACCTTCTCTCGACAATGATCTATTAATGTTCTCAATTAGGGTTCATTCACAGACATGCCCATTGAGATTAAGGTTGTTGCACGAGGCATCTCATAACCCGGCCCTTGTGGATATGCTGGCTCTTTCTACATCTGGCACTGAGTGCTGCTCTCTGAGCCAGTCATATGGCTGAGGCATCTGCACATATATGCTCCATGGATCCTTCACCTAACGAGTTGGTCAAACTATCGCTTGCTGAAGTGGAGTCTTTCCTAGCTTCTATCTCTATTGATGACATGGGAGAATTCTTGCAGGACCATGACTATTGCTAAATTAGATCTTTGGCATTTTTGATTTCAAAATCTAAATTGTCCTTTTAATTTGGCCTGTCTATTGGCCTGCCTTGCTTATCAACTTCCACATTGTATCACGTTTTATGTACATTTTAATATGTTTTTAGTGTTTTAGTGGTAGAGCATAGTCGTTTTAGGCCCTGAACTTTGCACTTTCGTCCCGACAATGGGGAGGGTGTCTTGAGTTCATTTTACAGCCTTGTTTGGCCACAAGTATTTTAGCTTAGGTCTGTGGCCTGTGCCCTTACACATACATGCTCTATTTTCATTTATTAATTTTAATTAATTTTAGCACAGCCTGATTTTAGCAGGGCTGTTTTATTTCCCCTAATCAGCTGTTATTCTGCAAAAGTGTTGTTGTTATACTCGGTTCACAACATTTCATCATGTACCTCTGTCCAAGGCTTTCTAGGGCAGTAGAAGATATTCTATCTAGTATTACCGCCACAAGAGTGCACAGACAGCCCAACACATGATCACATCAGCCCTGTTTCTCCGAAAACAAACATGTTTCATTATAAAAACATCTCACAGGCTAAAGAAGGTTAGAGAGGTCATTCCAGCCAGGAGATGCATCATGCTGTATGCCGTTTCACTGCCACTTTGCTGACTGCAGCCCTTTCTCTGCAACCAACCAAGGAGAAGGCGGGCAGACCCCTGTTTTCAGGTAATGGGGGGGTGTTCCTTCCATGGACTAAGTGCAGGCAGAATTGAGCTATCACCGCTATGCTGTTGCTTAGAAGCTAGACGCTTGGGTAGGATTCCCACGCACATGTTTATTCCAATATGCTGGGAATGTTCGTTTTCTTTTCACTTATGGTAATAATCCTGATTGTGCTATGTCTCATCTTCCTAATAATTGTAGCCCATATATGTCATCGTAGTTTGCAGTCTTTAGAATAAATGCATTGAAAACTGTCTTGCATCTCTTTAGTCTGCCTACATGTGTGTGAGACCTGTGCCAACTAGAGAAAGGGGTAAGATCTGCCAACCATGACTTCCATGAGGAGTTACAGAGTGCCATGCATCAGGCTGCCACAAATCACCTTTACTTTCTAGGTTTGGGTGAGGTGCTTTTAGCTAGAGGTACGGGTTAGGCTGACTGCTACGAAACGGTATGGGTTTGATTCGATCACCCACAAGTGGTGGTGCTGTTGAACGAAACCAGCAGTCTTGTCCCCATGACAAGAGTCCTACGACAGTTGCTCTTTAGAACACTGTAGTAAAGCTGCTGATTACCAGGGAGTTAACTGGCAGTCTGCTGCTTGTGTTGAAAGTGCATGTTTCAGTCTGCATGTCAGAATGTTTTAATGAAATAGAAGAGGAAGATATTGGAGAACTCATTTAAAATGTGTCCTAATTTTTCTTTCTACACCAGCAACCATAATTTCTATGACAAAATGAACCCCTTCACTTTGTTCCTTTTTAAATTAAATGTTTTAACAGTTTCATTCAATCAAGACAGCTTTAGGTGTGCCACACATTTGTATTAGGTAAGACTGTTAGGGCTGTACTTGTTCTTTAGAACACTCTGGGAGGCTGCAGTAGAACACAAGAGAATCAACTGACAGACTGCTCCTTTTGGAAGTATATGTTTTACTGAGAATGTCAGACTTCATTCATCTGTGGCTGAAAAAGACAGTGTGAATGTACAGAAAATATGCTCTCCATTTAGCTTCTAGAGCGCCTTTCATATATTCTTTGGGAAAATCATGAGAAAAGAGTTTTCTCTCAAACGTGAAGCATGAAATCCCAGCAGAAGGCTTTTTCACAGGGTAAAATCACCTTAGAACACACCGCAATCCCTAAAATGAGTATGGTACTATCAACAAATAATTTATTTTGTAACTAAACTCTGTCATCACCCTTTATACGTTCTCCTTTTTGTGACCCTTAAAACTAGCCATTCACTACAATGCATTTGAATGGTGACCATGCCTCAGAGTAAGTGCTGCCACAACATGACGTCCATGTTGTGGGCAGACAATAAAGAAGGGTCCATTTGGGACCCCCATATATGCCCTTTGGGGTCTGGGTGTGCTCACCCGGGCCCCTGCCACCAGCCAGACTACTGAACAGCCCTCCGCTGCTGCTAGCGGACAGGAGGCCCCACCACAGGACCAACAGGCCTCCACCCTGGACTTTCCTCCATCATCCCCCCAGCACATTGCACTTCCCCTTTTTCATCAGAGCACTGCAATAAACACACTTTGAAAAAATACAAGTATGTCAAATGATTTAAGTGTTAACACCAGGGCAGTGCGCGCTCTATTGGCGACTAGAATGCAAAAACCCAGCACTCAAAACAACGTAATTTATGCATTGTGCTGATATGTTGTTGTTTAACCTTTTGCATTGCAGAGTTTAATCCTGAAGACTTATTTTTAATGTGTTTACAGATACTGTTCATTTGTAATGTATTGCTGCAGGCTTTCAGAGTGTGTTAGGGTGTGGTCCCTTTCCAGGGCCTTCCAGAGACTTTCCCTGAAGCATACCTGGGTGTGGTTGTGGGCTGGGCCAAGACTCTATAAAAGGGAGCCAGTCCAGCTCCAAGTGCTCACTATTCAGAGGTCCCGGTGCAGAGCAGCAGCTACTTCCTGAGCTCCTGTCCCGGTGGCCTATTTGATCTTCCAGACATCTGCCCTTCATTCTTCATTGGTGATCCTTGTTCTGGGCGGTAAGACGGTGGTTGGGCTGGCCTTCCGACGCCGTTATCGAGAACTTTCATATTCTTGGCTTAATTCTTTAATGATAAACGGATTACTTTGCGCGCTACCATTTCTTGACATTTGTATGGTGGTTTACGATTCGGCAAGACACGCAATTCGTTTCATGCTGATTTAATCTTGTTATTCATTGCGCGCTACCATTCCTTGACATTTGCATGGTGGCTTGCGAATCGGCAAGACGCACGATTCGTTTCATGGTGCTTTAACCTTGTTGTTCATTGCGCGCTACCATTTCTTGACATTTGCATGGTGGCTTAAGAATCGGCAAGACGCATGATTCGTTTCATGGTGCTTTAACCTTGTTGTTCATTGCGCGCTACCATTTCTTGACATTTACATGGTGGCTTAAACATCGGCAAAAGACACGCGATTCGTTTAATTGTACTTTGATCTTGTTATTCATTGTGAGCTGTTATTTCTTGGCATTTACATTGTGGTTTACGAATCGGCAAGACGCGCAATTCTTTTAATGATGATTTGACTTTGATATTCATTGCGTACTACCATTTCTTGGCTTTTTACATGGTGACACTCGAATCGGCAAGACGCACGATTCTCTCCTCGAGTTTAATTCATGTTGTTTATTGTATGCCACTATTCTAAGATATTTATCATGTAATATTCGAGTTGACAAGTTATGTGATTTGTTTTTCCTGAATCCATATTGTGTTATTCATGGTGCAGAATCCTTTTATGGTGTTTACTATATATATATATATATATATATATATATATATATATATATATATATATATATAAATCTACAATATGCGCAATTTGTGTTGAAACATTTTAAGAGTACACAGAAGATCAGAGTTTCTAGATGCAATATTGTATGGTCCTGTCGCGTGGGCTCTCATTTTCCTAAATGAGACTACTGGATTTCTAGGCAGCAGGATCGATAACGGTGTGGGGGACTGAGTCTGACCCACGTGTAAGGAACTCTGTCACCCTAAATCCGGTTGTTGCTCCGGCTAACTAGCAGTGCCTCATTTCTCCCACGGGAAAGAAATGATTGGGCAGCCGAGCGCATGACATCTTTGGAACTTCTCAGGGAAGTCGTGGTCACTCAGATCCAAACCAACTCTCTCATTCACAATATGGTCTCATATACAAATGACAAAGACAGTATAAGTTTTATATAATGTTTTAATAAAATGACTGTATTTTAGATATTAAGGCGTGAGCCGCAATAACCAGAACAATACAACATAGTAGGATTGATATAGTAACCAGGAGAGTAAAACATAGAAATAAAGCTATCATAATTCCTAACCGTTTCTACTCTCCCTCTGCTTGTTCTATTTAGAGCACAGCATGTTAAGCTTCCAGCTTGCCTTTCTGTATCACTAGGGAGACGGACACACTCATACCTGGGCAAAGGCCTGTGATCTGGTTCAGCATCTGCAACGAGGCAGTCAGCGTCTAGTTGTGGTTCCCTGGTCGGAATCTCCCTCTTCCATGTATTGGGACAAGGAAGTGATTTTATAACTAACATGTCATCGTGATCACAAAATGTTCCTACGCAGGAATGGCAAGTCTAGACTCCTACCACGTCTATCGGCAATGTACCAGACTGTATCCTTGACTAAAGCACAGAGTGAATATGTTATGAAGAACTCCAGTGCTGAAGTAGGCAAAACAGTGTGATATCAATAAAAAACAACACCGTAGAACTGGCTATTCTGTAAAATAACAGTACGAAGCCTAATAGAAAGCATTTAGAGTAAAGTGCACAGAGGCTCTAAGCTGTTAGCAAATGAATAAAATATATTTAGGGCAAAGTGCACAGAGGCCTAAGGCCTGAAGCTAATGCGCAAAATATACGTAAAACTGACCACACTACACCCTCCCCTTGTCGGTAGCAAGTGGTTCTAACAACATAAAAAAGAAAACATGACCTAAATTTAAACCCAACATTTCGACAAGATGAGAAGACAACAAAGTCATACATTTAGGAAACATGTGACGATAGAGCGAATTGCAATATAGTGTCAATTTAGTCGGGAGAGAGAGAAAAAAATCCAATTGTCAGACAAAAGCAATAGAACGTAGAAGCTCCTCCACTTCGAGATATGTCAATATCGGAAGATCCACGCCACAAAGTACCATGGAGCAGGTGTGTTCCAAAGCCCCAAAACCATTCAGGGCGGCACCCCGTGTAGTGCCAAGGAAAGAGACAAAACCATCTTCCTCCAGGAAGGGAATCTCATAATCCGCTTCACGAAGCAAACGCAACCGTAGTGCAGAAGTCTGGGAATGAGCCCTAATCGGGAACATCAACAGATCAAGATCAACCACTGGAGAGCGCTGCAGTGAGAGACAGAAAGCCAGTGCATGTTCAAACGAGCACCAAAGGCATCGAAACACGGGTTGCACACAATCCAAAACCGGTCAGAACGACAAAGACCAGTCACACTCCAAATGAGCCAGGAGTGTTGCTCCAAAACGCTGCATCATGCGTTCACGACACAGCTGCGCTGACGGGAGCAGCAATACAGGATCTCGTCGCGGCGGGACAGCCATTGCGAAAAAATAGCAACAACATCAAAACTCCAGCCAATAAAGCCAAAGTAATTGGGAAACCCCCAAAAATGCTTCCGAAAATAGAGTGTATAGCCGAAGGTATCAAACCGAATATGGAAGAGAAGGTGTGAACGAAACCAACACCAACGGCTTTGAAAAAATGAGCAATACCAGCAGTGCTGGATGCATTAAATATACGTCCCACAAGTTCACCGAAGTGACTCGGAAAGTTAGTATTCAAAAGGGACTGTATCTCCGCCGATGACCTTGCCACTTGAAGTGCGTAGGTCTCGCTAGCAGATGTAAGGGCAACATGCTTTTGAAACAATAAAGCTTTCAGCCGACTCAACTTGTCGAAATCAACCTTGGAAGTAGCAATATGAGGCCAGATGTCCGCTACCTCCCTAAATTCAGTAGGGGGAAACAACACATTCCCGCAGCACGTAACGGCCTTGTTGACGACAACGACGTAAACTATTCCGGCACGCATGCCACAGCAGCGTTCGCTGTTAAGAACAATGTAACTGCCGTTAGAAAGCACCTGGAAAGTGTTTTTAATTACCGGGACTGGAACTCCCTTCAGATAACAAGCTAAGTTAGCAATCGAAGCATTACACGCTCCGTGCAAGGACAGCTGCTTACAAACCATGGAATGGCTAACAGAAGCTTCGCATTCGCTACCGCTAAGAAAAACTTCCCGCAAACCATTAACACATCTGTACTGAAAAGGAAGCTCCCACACCTCGTGTATGTAACTGTCACCCAATAGTTCATATCTACCCACCGGAATGTGCTTCAAACAAGAAGTAAATTGCAGAGTGGAGATAGGCAAATTAACAACACCATGAATCAACCACTCAGCTGACGGAATCTCAGCCACCGTAAAAGGCAGTTTCTCCAACTTTTCAATATTTAACATAACATACGTCGCTTCCTTCTTAGCCATCAATTGTTGTTGACGAGTTAAATTAAAGGAGATAAAGATCTCTCTGGCACGAATGTGCTGCCATGGAACGCGACCCGCCTTCAAGGTCTGAAGAGTCCAACCCAGCTGCATGATAGATCGTGTCTGACTCTGCCCATGATATAAAGAAGACATGTCTGATTTTATAATGTCAATAGCAGAAGAGACAATGCTGTCAATCGTGTAAACACGGTCAGAAAGGGTATGCATGCCATTATCAACAACAGACAAAGTCTGCAGCAGATTTTCTTGATCAATCTGTCTTAACCGGGCTGCAGCCTCCTGCTGGGAAAGTTTCCAAAACTCATTATACACTTCGTATAAGAACCTTTTTCTCCGAGGCACCTTGGGACCTGATAAGAAATCTTGTAAATCAGTACCATTAGACAGTAACTTGAGGTGTGACTTAACTGCACCCAGCGTGGAGTACTTCAACCATTGTTGACAAAGTTTCCCCACACTGTATGTAGTTATTATATCAGCATGTTCTGGTGAAATGTAACGAGGGTCTGCCCTACTAGTCCTGGACCCCCCAGAAGAGGTAACAAAACGTTGATGACACTGATTAGTGTCTACAGGCCACAATAACCACCCGCCCGGCTGTAAAGATGAAGCGTTAAGCGTACCATTCTGGACCCAATGCGTAAATTCACTAAAAGTAGCATTCACATAGTGCTGCCAGTTATTTAATTTAGAAGGGACAGGTATACTAGGCAAAGTCAATTCTCTAATCGATGCCAAGCCCAAACAACTAGTCTGTTGTACTGTGTCATTGAGGAAAATCATTTGCACAGGGATAAGGCATGCTCAAAATAATGTATCTCTGCCTTGCATCTGCCAATTTTTCGTACCCCAAACACTTTTCAAGTCAACAGTCTTCAACCAGTATTCATATCCTTCGACCGAAAGTTTAGATACAAACGAATTAGAATACAGTAATTTAGTATCGGTCAACAAAATTTGCTTATTAGAATACGGTGTCACTTTAAAATAGTAAGACTTAGCATTTCGCTGATCATGCCCAGAAAAATATGCAAATTTATCATTATACGTTTTCGAACTCCCTTGTGGAGGAGTCGAGCAATGTTCCCATTGTACATAATTAAAGATGGACTTAGGGCTACTCGCTTTGTGAATAAAGTGGTGTCCATAATAGGTGTAGCAAAACATATCACCATGATTATCTCTAAATTGGTAAGCATCTTCATCGTCATAGACAGTATAATATTGCAAATCTTTTAGCATAGCATCTACTGTCTTCACATCCCAATCATCAGAAACAATGCCTGGAATAACAATATCATTCATTGATAACTTAAGAACATACGGTATTTGAATCAATTCAGTGGGACCATATATATCAAACATTACTTTATCCCACACAATTCCATCCGGAATTGGTATTGCAGAAATGTTCACATTGGATAAGTCTCTTCGAACCATATGAGACGAAAAATGTGGTCTCAACACAGTCTCCACGTGCTCAATGTCTGATCGATCAGGAAGAAAATGACCATGTATTACCAGAAAAAAAGTAACCACAAATCCCAACCATAAAAAAATAGTCAGTACAGCCATAAAAAGCCACAAATAGTTCCAAGGAACAACAAAATATGTACGTTTAAGCCAACTGAGTAGCTTACGTGGACCTCGGATTGAAGACAGCGAAGACGAAGAGCTGGATACAGGCGCATCCGCGTCGTTGAAGCAGCCAGAGGCAGTTCTTGCAAAAGGTGAAACAGTGAACAAGGAAGCTGATGGAGGTTCTCTCCTAGGTACGCTATAAATCACATGTTCAGAAACATCAGTAGAACGTACAGCAACTTGAGAAAAAGAATCGATATCAATCGTTGACTGTGGAACAATCGCAAGATCATCTTCCACCCTCCCCAAGCTCGGAGAGGAAACAGGGTCGGTGCAAATCACCTGCAGCGGGACTTCTTCCCCAGTAGTGAGAGGGATGCCGGAACTACTGGGTGTCCCTCTTGGTCTGCTGTGCAGAATCGGCCACATGTTGTAACTTGACATTATCAATGGAAACAAAACGATTTCCTTTGGCCCCTTGCAGCGGCGGCAAAATCACAGTTCTCGTGCCGCTCACCCCCAACACCGGGACAGGTGCTCGATAAGAAGGACCAAATTCTTTCTTTACTGTGACCTTTTCACGCACTAGATCCCCAATCCTGGGTATCCAACCAGTAGGTGTTACTGGCTCATCCTTAATTCCAGAGGAGGCAGCACTCGCAGAAGAGTTATCTTCACGAAATTGTTGTAAATCCTGCAAAACAGTGACACGATCATTTATGTCAAAGGGCGTATCTGCCGCCTCCACACCAGGACCATCTAGATCAGGAACATACATTCGTGTTCCGAACAGGCACTCATATGAAGTACGACCCCCCAGTGACCTTGTAGGCAAGTTATTAAGTGCACTCTGTACTCCATACAGGTGGGCTAGCCAACTACGACCCGTACCTATAACCCTGGCTGTTAAGGATTGCTTTAAATCACGATTTAAACGCTCCACGACAGAATTTCCCTCGGGATGAAATGGAGACGAGAATTGGAGTTGGACCCCCAACGAAGCCATGGTGTCCCTGAATGCCTTAGATGCAAAAGCAGGGCCCTGGTCCGAATGAAAAGCCGCAACTGCAAATGTATCGACAAAGATACGCAAATCTTTAATAACAGTCCGAGCGTCAGCCGAGCGCTGTGGCCAGACCCACACAAATCTGGAGCACGAATCTACAGCAACCAATATGTATTTGTATGCACTATCTGGTGTCAGTGGACCACAATGGTCCAAGTACACACACTGTAATGGTCTATTTGATATCAGAAGAGGAGTCTGCTGCGGGCGTCTAGCCGACGATGCTTTAATTTGTTGACAGACGTCACAACAAAGGACATACTGCTTTGTCTCCTTATAGAGACCAGGCCACCAATAACGGGCCTGTAAAAGTGAAATCGTGGCAGCCACACCAGCATGTGCAGATGCCACCCCTTCATGCGCTGCAGAAATTAATCGAGGTCTCTCAATCTTATTCGGTAACTCACGTACACCAACGCCTGGAATATTAACAACAGCATTTAGTGCACCACTCAAGCAGTAACTATATTTAGAAGGGAATCCTTTAGGAAATGGCGTGCCATCAGCCGTAGCTTTTATGGCAGCCGAAATCTCTATGTCTGGTTTTGAACTCGAACGAGTTACCGCGGCTACAGTGGCGATAGCCACTGCCGACTTTGCAGCCTCATCAGCCAAAGTATTCCCAGCAACGTGTATTCCAACGCGCTGGTGTCCAAGTGTATGTACAACATGGACTTTAGGAAGCGTTTCTTTCAGACCCGCAACCTTACCCCACAACAATTTATGTTTAATGGTGTTGCCTTTAGAATCTCTGAACCCATTCATTTTCCAATAATGCAGATATTCATTGAAGGATTGCACACAGTAGTAGGAGTCACAGACCAGCAAGGTCAATATCGCCGGCTCTGCATGCTCCAACGCTAACAAAAGAGCTTTGAGCTCAGCCAGCTGCGCCGTGCAATCTCCCAAGGTTTTAGTATAAGTATGTCGGGGGCAGAAGACTTCCCCCTCCATAGTCCCGTTCACCACCGCACATGCAGCAGAATACTGTTGTTTAGTCCCAACCGCCGGTTGCGCAGAGCCATCGGTATACATGACCACTTCATATTGGTCAATAGGCAATGTGCCAGCAGGAACTGGGTACTCTATTTCATATTGAAGAAATTCTTCAGTCTGCAGCTTAGGGTCAAATATGTAATCCACATCAGTGGCCGTCAAAGACGTAGCCCATTGTATCCACCGTGGGTGTAAAGCTTTCGAATTAGGAACACTCGCTTTTGTAACAGCCTCTAAGGCCGGAATCGGGGAAACGACAATAATGCGTTGGCCCTGGGCTAGCGGTCTTTCTTTGATCACAGCCATCTGTACTGCAGTGAGAATTTTCTCAGTCTGTGCAAAACGTTGTTCTGCAGCAGAATACAAGTGGGACTTGTATGCTATCGGGACTGTCTCCCCTTCATTAAAGGTGACATACGTAAATCCAACAGCCCCAGGAATCACCCTGATGACCAAATGTGTTTTATTGTCCCGTGTGTGTTTGTGTTTAACCGCTAAGAGATCATTCTGCAATTCTCGCAGTATGTGTGTATGCTCAATCGTCCAAAATCTATTTGAAAAATTCGGGCGAATCAGTTCATATAAAGGTTTTATACGTGTAGCATAATCAGGAATGTAAGTTCTGCCAAAATTCAGAAACCCCAACAAAGACTGGAGCTTCCGAACCGTATTAGGAGGCTGCAGTAAAGCAGATTTCTCCAAAAAATGTGGCGCCAGGCTCTTGCCCTCACTCGATAACTCATATCCCAGGAAAATAACACTGAGGAAGGCAATCTTCGATTTCTTAAAATTAAACTTATAACCAATATCAGCAAAACCCACAACAATGCGCGATACGCGACTGAGATGTTGTAGAATCTCATCGTCCGTCAAATAAATGTCATCAACATATGATAACGCCTCAGGGTCCAACTCGTGCAGAAGTTCAGTCACACGAGCCGAAAACAGTCCTGGGCTATTCTTATACCCCTGAGGTAAACGACAAAACTTTTTCTGAGAGCCAAACGCACTGAAACTGGTATAGTCCCGACTTTCGGGTGCTATATTCTGCCAGAAAAATCCATTCGAGATATCCAAGGTTGTTTTGTATTTTTTACGCACTATATTATTCATAAGCGCAGCGCTATGTGAATTCTGTATTGCATATGTGCGTGTATGACTATTCAAATGTCTGTAATCCACCACTATCCTATAGGAATGGTCCGGTTTAGCAACCGGAAATAAGGGATTATTCATCGGCGAGACACAAGGCTCAATCACACCTTGGTACTCCAATTGTGTAAGAATTTTCCGAACCGATGCCCTTGCTTCAAATTTAATAGGATATTGCGGCTGTGGCTGAGGTTCTCCTTTAATGGGAATGACATGATAAGGTGATTGTTTATCCCACCCCACATTATTTCTATATAGGGCGGGGGCTTGTGCTAGAGCCCATGATTTACCATATGACTCCGCTAGTTATCTCGGAACAAGTGGTGAAAAGGAAGGCGCAATAACCTCCTCCCCAACCGGACAGTCGCGAACAAAGTCAGGTGGCCAATCTTGTTCGGCCAACAGGACATCATATGATTTCACCACATGGTCCCAAAAGATGGCGTGTACAACGCGGTCAATGTCCCCTTCTAATCGTAGAGTCACAAGATATACTTGATCAGGATCAGAGACTCGCATATCCGCCGTCTCGACTTGTATGAAGTCATCAGTTGCTTTCGCCTCCAGATGCTCTAGAAGACTCCGGCGAACTATTGTGACCTCTGCCGCGCTGTCTAACAGCGCTAACGCCCATGTTTTGTTGGTCAAGAGAACTCTCTTCTTGAGCGGCATGTCTAACTGAGACTGCTGCCACTTTCTTCTTTTTAAATTGCTGTTTTTGTTGCAGCGGTTTCTCTTCTTGTTTAATAGAAACCTCAGCTGAGCGTTGTGAATCCTGTCTCGGTTTCACGTACTCCGTCCTCCGCTCTGACCGCCCACCTCTCTCACTTCTTTTCTCCGAGGAGTCCTGAAAGGAACGAGATTGGCGCGTATCAGTATATTGATATCTATCAGGCGTCTTCAAAGTATCCCTATTCCTGAGATTATACTTATTTTGTGGGGTCTCCGGATGCGGAGACTGCCCACCATCCTTCTTAGGTGTTTGCTGTTTCTTATCCCAGCGCTTTTTCGCACCCTCAGGTTGCTGTTGCTTAGAATTATCCTTATTATTTTTACCCTGCAATTGTGGCTTCTGCGGTCGTGCCCCTAGGCTATCACGACCAATACTAGAATATGTTTCAGCTATTATTCTCGGAAGTTCCCGCTCCTGATTAATCTGCGGAACGTCCCGAAGACGCATTCGCACTGCTAGTGCTACAGCCTCCCCTTTGAGATTACTCAAAATAATAGAAGAAACCGCGTCAAAATTACCCATCAATTGCATGCCTAAATCTAAGGCAGGGGCAGCCCCATATTCATCCTGAATTTGTTTAAGCACCTCCGGCAAATTAGCCAAAGTCGGTGTACCGTGTGCTGTAGTACAGAGCAAACACCGTGCCCCAAGTATTACAAAGATCCACCGTAGGAACCATCCCATACGGCAAACACATCGTCAAAATTCTATGCTTATCCTGAGGTCCCGTATGGGGAAATACTGCTTCCAGCGTAATAATTTTTTGCGCCAGCCAAAATGGAGTCTCCTCACGTTTAGCCGGTACTTTGCCCATTACAGAGTGTACAGTGGCCGGATTGATTCCCGGTACCACCGCATGTGGGTGAGCTGGAGCAGCACGCGCTGCATTAGTATTCAATGTCTGCATCACAAACTGAACTAATCGTCTGTACGTTGCAGTTAATTCCACATATAAACGACGCACTTCAGCCACAGCCACATTTGCCACTCCAGGATATGGTATATATGTAGCCAATAAAGGCCAGGTCGGACCATCATTACTCAACGGACCTAACCTTACTGGTGTTACTGAATGTGGGAGGGCGCCATCAAGCCAATTATGGTGTTCTTGACAAGATAAAGGTAGTTCTAAGTATGCATAAGCCCTGTATTGTCCAGGGACATTCGCAACAGTATATTCGTGAAAAGTATTTGTACCCCCATCAGCTGCTGGAAATACGACCCAAGAATAAAAAAGTTCTGTTCTATAGGCTGCATGGGCGTCCACCACAAAAGTGACCGGACCCCCCTGGACCGTCAGTCCATGTGCTATCAGATGACCCGTGAGCGGCAATCGCATATTAAGCAGTATATTTATTACAACTGGATTCGCCATTAGTATAACAATATTAGCTCTAGGACAGAGAAGGCACACCAATATCGGGGTATTTCCTTTCAAAGTTCAAGCTTGAACAACCAACCACAAAGTATGAGGATGTACCCAACCTGTGGTGGCGGAAACCCTCAGCCCCACGGACGTCTCCGTATACGGAACCGAGGAGTCAAAATATATACGAGACCGAGAGAGTCAGTCGGACCCAAACATTAGAGCCAGACCAAACGTTGGCGGCGCCATGTCGCGTGGGCTCTCATTATCCTAAATGAGACTACTGGATTTCTAGGCAGCAGGATCGATAACGGTGTGGGGGACTGAGTCTGACCCACGTGTAAGGAACTCTGTCACCCTAAATCCGGTTGTTGCTCCGGCTAACTAGCAGTGCCTCATTTCTCCCACGGGAAAGAAATGATTGGGCAGCCGAGCGCATGACATCTTTGGAACTTCTCAGGGAAGTCGTGGTCACTCAGATCCAAACCAACTCTCTCATTCACAATATGGTCTCATATACAAATGACAAAGACAGTATAAGTTTTAGATAATGTTTTAATAAAACGACTGTATTTTAGATATTAAGGCGTGAGCCGCAATAACCAGAACAATACAACATAGTAGGATTGATATAGTAACCAGGAGAGTAAAACATAGAAATAAAGCTATCATAATTCCTAACCGTTTCTACTCTCCCTCTGCTTGTTCTATTTAGAGCACAGCATGTTAAGCTTCCAGCTTGCCTTTCTGTATCACTAGGGAGACGGACACACTCATACCTGAGCAAAGGCCTGTGATCTGGTTCAGCATCTGCAACGAGGCAGTCAGCGTCTAGTTGTGGTTCCCTGGTCGGAATCTCCCTCTTCCATGTATTGGGACAAGGAAGTGATTTTATAACTAACATGTCATCGTGATCACAAAATGTTCCTACGCAGGAATGGCAAGTCTAGACTCCTACCACGTCTATCGGCAATGTACCAGACTGTATCCTTGACTAAAGCACAGAGTGAATATGTTATGAAGAACTCCAGTGCTGAAGTAGGCAAAACAGTGTGATATCAATAAAAAACAACACCGTAGAACTGGCTATTCTGTAAAATAACAGTACGAAGCCTAATAGAAAGCATTTAGAGTAAAGTGCACAGAGGCTCTAAGCTGTTAGCAAATGAATAAAATATATTTAGGGCAAAGTGCACAGAGGCCTAAGGCCTGAAGCTAATGCGCAAAATATACGTAAAACTGACCACACTACAGTCCTAGTATGCATTCTCAAAAAAAAGGATTTATATGACTGGTTTAAAATTTAGTCAGGATGTTTTTCTGATTCTCATGTAAAGGAAAGTACTTGTATAAGAAAGTTTTCATTTAATCCATCTTGATTCCCTTACAGGTAACCGGCCATCTTGAAACTTAGTCATTTTAAACTTAATTCGTAGATTGTTCATGTTTTCAGAATGACTATGCTTAGAATCATAGTCTAGTATTGATTTCAGGAGATATAATTTTCATATTGTGTGTTCTTACCTTTTTCTTACTAAAGGTCTCCTTCCCAGCTGTTTCCCTTCCTAATCCCCTCTTCCCCTCTTGAACTCTCTTAGCCTCTGTGATTTATCTATCAGAGTCTTGGAGCTGTTCAGTCATGGACGTGTTGGGAATGTGCGCAGACCCCGAGGATCTGGTGACTCTGACATTAAGTATGTATTCGTGTAACAAGGTTTAAACATTGCAATTCAACTGTACATTAATGTTTACATAGGAAAGACCTGTAGTTGGCTGCAGTGAGCACACCAGGATCGATAGTGGGGCACCAACATCTGTAAAAAGAGATGCCAAGGGGTACAGTGAGTGGCCATAGAAGTAGGAATTCACAGTCTGCCAATGACAATGTCAAACATTAAACTATCAATGAAGAGTGAAGTTACACTGTCTTACCTGTGTGTCATTGGAAGTATTGACGAATCACTGCAGTTCTGTTGTCCTCATCCTCATCCTCATCCTCCTCATATTCACTGTCCACAGGGTCCACTGCTCCCACACGGCCATCTCCAGCCTCCTCCTCCTGCAGAAAAGGCACATGGCGTCTCAAGGCAAGGTTGTGCAACATACAGCACGCCACGATGGTCTGTCAGACCTTCTTGTAAATTAAATGTAAATTAGCACTTGTATAGCGCACTACTCACCCGTTAGGGTCTCAAGGCGCTGTACTCATACCGCTATGGAACCCCTCCTGGCTTTTCCCTGTGAGGCGCCCACTCCTGAGCACCCCCAGGGTGAAGCCAGGCATCCAAGCGCTGTTGGGGCCGTTGTGGAGATTAAGCAAGCTATTGCCCAGAGTTGCAGAGTGGGACCCATGAATTAGATTAGGCACCGAGGCGAGAATTATCTGGTCAAGGGGAATTGAGCCCAAGACCTGCCGAAGCGGGACTTGAACCCTGGTCTTGAGCCAGATCTCTGCTTCAGGGTCTGCCGCTCTAACCATTGAGCCACACTGCTCCACGTTCTTCTTGGGTGAGTAGCACAGGGATCCACCTGTTAGATGGAGGCACTGAAACCTCGTCTTCTGTAGGCCAAATGTACGTTCAGTTATCCTTCTTGTTCGCCCATGTGCCTCATTGTAACGTTCCTCTGCCCTTGTCCTGGGATTCCTCACAGAGGTCAGTAGCCATGAGAGGTTGGGGTAACCAGAGTCACCTGCAAAGATCGAGGGACAACTGTTAGCCACACACTAACCCTTATGGCCCACACCATATCCATACACCAGCATCCACTGGGTGGGAGCCAAGGCTCACCTATTAGCCACACCCTGTGCCTCTGGAGTTGGGCCATCACATTTGGGCTGCTGCTATTCCTCAGGATAAAAGCATCATGTACCGACTCAGGATACATAGCATTGACATGGGAGATGTACTGGTCTGCCAAATACACCATCTGTACATTCATCAAGTGAAAACTTTGTCAATTTCTAAAGACCTGTTCATTTTGCCAGGGGGGGGAAAATGCTCTGCCACGGACGTCACTGCCATTTTCTGTTCACTCACTTGCTACCTGACCTTCAACAGGAGAGGACCTACACTGCATGTGCCACTGTGACCTGTGTCTGGAATCTACCATGGCTCGTGTGACTGGGGAAAGGGCCCCTGCCTTCACCTCAGTGGAGTTGGAGAGACTGGCGGATTGGGTCCTACCCCAGTACCAACTGCTGTATGGGCCTCCAGACCAACAGGTGAGTACACTGTGAGCACGATGCATGGGGCATGAATGCATGGAGTGGTGTTTGAGGGCGTTGGTGGATGGGCCCTCGGCAGCGTGCAGCATATATGCTGGGCCATGTCTGTGCGTAAGGGGATGGGAAGAGATATGGTGGGCCATGAGTGTAACAGGCAGGACGGTCTGACTAATACTTTTCCCTGTGTATATTTCCTCTGCAGGTCAGCGCCCATCAAAAGAAGGGTATATGGCGTGCCATTGCCAAGGACTTGCGGACCCTGGGGGTCTACGGCAGGCATAGCACCCACTGTCGGAAACGGTGGGAAGACCTGAGACGCTGGACACAGAAGATGGCGGAGGCCCAACTGGGGATTGCCTCACAACAAGAAAGCGGTGCCCGTCGAACCCTGACCCTCCTGATGGCCCGCATACTGCGCATACTGGCAGTGGCCTGTCTGGAGCTGGATGGGCACTTGGGGGCATCAAAGCAGCCACAAGGGGGTGAGTACATTGCCCATCATCACTACTTACGCCTGGTGGGATGGTATCCGGGTAGGTGAGGTGTGCCTGTGGGTGCCCTTAGGCCAGGCCTGACTTTGCACAGTAGGTTCCATGTTGGGCAGGGTTCTGATGTGATATTCCTCCAACCTAGCTAGTAGGCATCCACTACTGGGCAGGGCTGTGTGACTCTCAGGTATGCTGCAGTTGGCGGTATGTGTCCCTCCCTATGCCCTGGTGACTAGCATTGTTACTGGTAGTGCATTGCATAGTGCGTAGGGCTGTTCCCTGTGTGTGAGTGTGTTGTGTACGCCAACAGTGGTGTTGGTGCAGCAATTGACCAAGAGTATCCTTTGTCTCTCCCCCCCCACTTTTTGTTTTGTCACCCTGTCCTTATGTGCATTAGCATCATTTGGTAGAGGAGCAGAGGCCCTGGCGACGGAGGGAGCTACATCCCACAGGACCCAGGAGGCAGAGTCCAGCGATGGTGCGGCACAAGTGGGATGGAGGGTGAGGGGAGCACCACGGCGAAGACTGGAGGGGACAGTTCGGACATGGATACCTCCTCCGATGGAAGATCCTTGGTGGTGGCAGACACCTCTGTGCCCAGCCCAGCCACAGGTACTGCCGCCACCCCCGTACCAGCACTGCCCTCCCAGCAGGCCTTCAGCGAGTTGCCTGTGCCCGCTCACCCAGGAGGATGGGCATCTCCTTCGACCCAGGCACCTCAGGCCCTGTCCCAGTTAGATCTGCTGCCATGAGTGAGGAGGCTATTGACCCCCTGCGATCCATCTCTGTTGGGCAGTCAACCATTGTAAATGCCATCCAGGGGCTGGCAGCCCAAATGCAACAGATCAATGCATTTCTGGAGGGCATTCACACTTGTTTGGCGGCGCAACAGAGATCAATGCAGGCTCTGGCCTCCTCTCTGATGACAGCCATTATCCCTGTTTCCATCCTCCTCCCTCCAACTTCATCTTTCCAATCCCATTTCATTCAACCCCAACCTATCCCAAGCACACAGGGAGATGAGCATGCACACAGGACAACACACAACAAGAGTGGCACACGCAAACACAAGCACCAGACATCGTCCCACAGGGACTCACACAAACACCATCCAGATGAAGACATACTAACATCCACTGCCTCCACTGTGTCCCACTCCTCCTCATCCTCCACCTCCCTGCCAGTTGCGTCTACATTCACATCTGCATGCACTACATCCTCATCCACTACCACCATCACCAGCACACCTATCAGAGCACACACCTCACTGGCAGTCACCACCCCCACATCCATGCACACGTCCCCTGTGTCCTCTCCCACTGTGTCTGTACTCCCGCTTCCCAAAGTACCCAAACGCAAGCACTCAGACATCCAACAGCCATCCACCTCACAACAGCATACAGCCCATGCACCAACACCCAAACACAGCAGACAGACACCTCCTACAACCACTCCCTCTTCCTCCACTCCGAAACCCTCTTCCCGACCCAATGTCTATAAGAAGCTTTTCCTGGCAAACATTGACCTCTTCTCTACCCCTCCCCCCCATCCTTACCCTCAGGCCAGGATGGCCAGAACCCAGCCCAACACCTCAGCCACGAAGTCGACGTCCGCTGTGGTTCCTGCAGCTATCAGAGGCTCAAAGGGGGCACCCATCAGCCTAGCCAGTGTGCCACCAACCCCTGCCAAGGCCAAAACCATTCTGCCACCTTGCAAGGTGAAGAGGGGGACAGCATCCATCAAGGGGAAGGAGCCATAACCACCCAGCAAGGCCACCTCCAAGACTCCAGCTGCCAGACCCAAGGTCACACCACCATCTGCCAAGGTGAGGAAGGGGCACAAAACACCAGACAAGGCACTTCAGCCGTCCGTGGCTGCAGGTGAAGACCTGGTGGCTACCAGCACAACCGCCAGCACTGCCATCTGCACCGCGGGCAGCACCGACAGCAGCCCCACCGCTAGCACTGCCGCATGCACCGCCACCTGCACTGCCAACTGCACCGCCGCAAGCACCACTACTGTCAGCAGCAGCCCCAGTGGGCAGCCATCTGAGACTGCAGGAGAAGGGCTGGAACCTCCCTCCATCACTGGCAGCACCTGCACCACGGCCAGCACCGCCACCTGGACCACCGCTAGCACCACCGCTGACAGTAGCACCACTACCAGCTGCCCCAGTGGGCAGCCGTCCGAGGCTGCAGGAGAAGGGCTGGAGCCTCCCTCCACCACTGGCATCACCCCCATCAGCACCGGCACTACCACCAGTTTGCAGAAGAGGCCGGCGCCGGATGGAGTCTATCCCTGCCTCCAAGGACTATCATGCAACCTGGTCCCTGCAAATCCTGTGCCTCAGACACCCAGGTGAGGGACTGTGAACTGCCACACCTCAAGTGTTGCATCACTGGGCACAAAGCCCCTCCAGAACCAGTGGAGATATGCATCCACTCACCCTATCCTTGGCAGGATGAAGCCCACTGGGCACAAAGCCCCCTCCAGAACCAGTGGAGATATGCATCCTCTCACCCTATCCTTGGAAGGATGAAGCACACTGGGCACAAGCCCCCTCCAGAACCAGTGGAAAAAGGCACCCACTCACCCCCTCCTTGCCAGGATGAAGCACACTGGGCACAAAGCCCACTCCAGAACCAGTGGAGAAGCCATCCACTTGAGAGACTGTGGCATTGCATTCCCCAGGACCAAGCAGTGGGCAAACCACCTACTTGAGAGACTGTGGCCTTGCACTCCCCAGGAGCAAGTAGTGGGCAAACCACTCACTTGAGAGACTTGAGAGACTGTGGCCTTGCACTCCCCAGGACCAAGCAGTGGGCATGGAACCCTCCATTCCCTCTCCCGGCTGAGGTGCCCCCCCCTTCCCCGTCCCCCTGAGGTGCCTGTGTGTTTTCGACCTGATGCACCTGCAGTGTTCTCTCCGTATTAAGGCAGGAGTCAAGTGTGGGCTTGGCCTATGTGTTTTGGGCCAGTGTCCCACGGACATTTTGAGTGGACAATGTACCGCCTTATGTACATATTGTATATTTTTGTAAATACTGTTTTTCAGATTATTACGTATATATGACTTTTCCTAAAATATCACTGATTTGACTCCATTCCTTTTGTCCTTGCGTTCTTCCAGAGGGTTACGGGGTGTTAATGTAATGTTGATGCGTGTGTTTGTGTGTATGGTTTTGTGGGTGAGGGTGGGTGAGGGTGGGGAGTGGGGGTGTTGCGTGTTGTGTGTGTGTGTCACTCTCTTTTTCCTCCCCCCTTCCCTGTATACTAGGTGCAGTATTCACCGTGGTTATCGCCGCCACCGTTCGTACTCCTGGTAGATGAGGAGGTAGACCAGCATAGGCAGGACGTGCAGCTCAGGCTCCATGGTGTCCTGGTTCTTCGTTGAGTGTCGAAAGTTGAGTGATTTCCCTTCCAAGTACTGTTTCCGTCGTGTTTTTGATGGCGTTGGTACCGTCCTGGAAAAGCTGGCAGATGGGCGGTTTGTGATGGGGTGGACGGTACATTGTTTTCCGCCTGTTTGTTGGCAGTTACCACCGCAGTGTTTGTTGCTACCACCGTGACATTTGCAGTGTTAAAGTGGCTGGCTGTGTTGGTGGTTTCCGCCGTGGTCGTGATCCCATTGTTTTTACCGCCAGCCTGTTGGCGGTATTACCGCCACTTTAACACCGACCGCCAGGGTTGTAATGAGGGCCTATATGTGTTGGATGACCCAGTTAGGGCAGCTAACAAACTTCTCTAAATTATTCATTCATTCATTCAAAGTTGGTAATAAAGGTCCTACAGTCAGACACAGCATATAATTGCCATGTAAAGGTAGGGGTGCATAGAACGGACATAGGGTAGACCCTGGGAGGCAAGTCTGGCTGTGCATGGCAAAAGTTATATGGTGCATGGTTTACCGGCTAGTAAGGTTTTGAGTGCAAGCAGTACCAGTGGTTAAACAGGGGAAAGGCTGAAGGCACGTGGTGTGGGTTGAAGAGGCATTTTTCAGTGTTGATTTTGTCCTGAAGCCAAAGCCTGTTGCCAAAAATCGGTGAGACATGCCAAAGCTTCTGTTCGGAATGCATTATCCAACTGTGGATGCCCATGTTAGATAGTTGTACTACAGACAAATTCTATGTGACACACTTAGAGTGGTGTGGTTGTAAGCATGACCATAAGGTTGAACACCATTCTGCTGGTCTCAGGAATTTGTGTAGAGTATTTTACCGAACTGCGAAGGGTTGCCTATAGGTCCTGGAAGAATGTATACTTGTAGCCACTTGATGCAAAATTGCAGGTCTTGTGAAGTGTTTAATAGTGTGATCCTATTAAGATGAATAGAGAACAAATACTTTTTTGGATGGTATGCATGACTTAAAAATTGGATGACATGATTAAAGTCTATGGATGCATTTTGTTTAATAGGCAAATAAATACCACTAAAAGGAATCCACTAGATATGGGTGTGTTGACAGATATGCAACATGTTCTGCACATTGCCAAAGGTTATGTCTATTATCACTTGATTTCTGACAGAAGATTGAGCAAGTGATGTAATATGTGAGGTCATAAGCACTGCACGACGAGGGCGCACATAAGTTCACATTAGTTCACAAAACTATTAGTGGGTTTTATGTTTGGTTTGTAACCATTACTGGAATTTAAGTGTTTGTTTTTTCCAGTGAGTTTTTGATGATTTTTTTAACCTATGTTAAGTTGAAATTACCCGAATCTAATTATAACATCACTCTAACCTTTGTTTTTTTATTAATGTCTACTTGTTTTTAATGTTCTTTAAGATCTTATTACCAAACCTAAGTGTAACGTCACTTTAACCTTTGTATTTTTAGTGAATTTCTGTTTTTTATCATATTCTAAATGGTTTTTGTGGCCCTCACCTTGGTTAATGGCTAATATCTAGCTAAGCTCTGTGCCACACTTTTGCAGGTGCTGACTCGAGCGGTAGATAGCCTTCGGATGTGCACAATAGTAGTAAGTCCCCACCCTCTGAAATTACCCAACACTAGCTAAACATAGCTTTTAGACATGCACAATGGGGGGGCAGAGGGCTTAGTTGCAGGCCTCTGGCTGGAGGCCACACCCAGCACCCAGCCTTCCATGAACTTCCATGCACGATACAGCAATGCTGTGGTAGGTACACTTGTTCTAGACAGCCTGCAGAAATACTGCTGATCCACATGGGGCCTTTCTGGATTCTGCAGTACTAGTTGTTGGGTGTGGTGGATCCTGCAACAAAATGAAACTTTTTTTTTAATTTTTAAAAAATTGGGTTCCCCACAAGGCAACAGTGTGTGTCCAAACCGAAAATTGCACGATCCATGAGTAAAGTTTAAACTCTGTGTCAACTTTGGTCTAATTACGTTCAGATATTATTTCGTTATCAATGAGCAATCATTCCTATGTTAATTAAAATGGAAAATCGCACTTGTCCCTTTTTCGTTACTTCCACTAGATGGATCAGCACAACTCTTTCCATGAATGACCCAAAATAGAAGAACTTTGTTTTTAGAACGTTTCGTGCAGATTCATCAAACTGTGCTACTGGTGGGTCACAGACGATTTTCAGTTTGGTTGGTAAATAAAGCTGCCTTTAAACTCTCTGTTTCTGTTGTTTCATTTGTCGATGCTTCAAATGCAGAAGTCAAATATCAGGCTATGTCTTCTGACAAATTGCTGCTTAGTCTTTTAACATGGTATTGCTGTTTACTTTTCTCTGACTACAAAGTGAGAAGAGTTTTTAAAGTGAATTATGTGACAATCTTGCTGGAGTATAGTGAGTGTAAAAGGAAATGCTGGAGAATGTCTTTTTGTAACACACAGCAAAAGGTAAAGACCTGTAAATAAAATGTACGTTTTCAGCAGTTAGGAAACTAAGCACATTATTTGGGTAATTCTGAAGTGTGCTGAAACAGAGATATTATTAGGATCAAATCAAATCAGCACACTTTACTTTATGATGCACAAATGATAAACATTCACGGAAACCTAGTTTCCACACATTATAATTTGTGTGCTGTATATTTTGATCAGTAAAACTGTATGTCTTTGCAAAGTTAGTGGCCATTTCAATGGAAAATTTGCTGTCAGTAAATGACAATGTGCTACTACGTGATGCTTTAGTTACATTCAAAAATTTCCCCTTTCTATGTCTATCAAAAGTAGATGGGGCACAAATATTTGTCATTCTAAAAAGTGAGCTGGGGCGCTAAAACGTTTGGGAGCCACAGCTCTAGAAAACTAAAACGTGGACACATTTTCCTAGTTACAGCAAAGAGCTTTTAAGCTAGTTGCTCTTTTTATTTTTTTATTCAGTTGATCACTTGTTTGTGTTGCACAAGTTAAGTGTTTTCTACCATTCTATCATTGGGCTATATTTAGGCCACATTGAGGAGGGGAGTTTGTAACTTGGACACCATTTAGGCTCTTTTTTCTCCAGCGGCCATCTTGGGAGACTCTTTTGTGATCAAGCTCCTGTATTCCTTCACTTACTGCACTAAATTTGGTGGGAAACGGTTTCACTTTTAGAAGTTTGATTCCATCAAAATGGTGTTCAGGTGTGACACACATTTGTCATAAATACAGAATGTTAGCACCCTAGTTGCTCCTTAAAACACTGTGGTAAACTAGCAGTTTATCACTATGGAGCTAGCTAACAGACTGCTGCTGGTGTGGAAAGTATATGTTTCACTCTGCATGTCAGAATGCTTTTTTTGAATGAATAAGAAAGTTATTTGAGAACTCATAGAAAATCAGTCCCAATTCTGTGTTTGAAAACTATAACCATAATTTATATGACAAATGAACCTCACTCCTTTTGTTTATTTCTAAAGGAAATATTTTAAGTTTTACAGCTTTGATTCTGATGGAGCGCTGGGCCCTTTACGCTGTCACCACTCCAAAAATGTGTTTTTTCTGATGGATCTTTCTCGTCGAACCAAGAGTTGAAGGGAGTTAGCATTAATCACAACAGTTCCCAATTTACAGTGTACCACATTAGGCTACACAAGGAGGACCATGAATCAGCAATAAAGGTAAGAATTGTATTACAGCAATTGTAGGTTCATATAAACAGTCAGGTTCATATAAACCAATCTCATAAACATGTTGTAAAGATACAAAATCACAACAGGATAACCAAATCTCCTGAAGAGGTTTAGGTGCATCAGCATAAGGCACACAAGAAGTTCAGTTACAGCAATACAGAAAATCAGCAATAATATTTGGTGTTCAGAGAACAATCTTCAATGTTTTCTCTTAAACATGAGTTATATCTAAAGTCATCTATCTAGGGACCTATGTTAATCAAGATTTCTAAGAAAAATCTCAAAAAGAGTTGTGGAAGTTCTAGAAAAAATATGCTTATGCATGTAGAGAAGGTGTCAGCATTTCAGAAGCTTGTTATAGAGTCTTTTTAGAATTAGGAAATAAGTGCTAGCCAAAGCCACACTCTAATAAAAGGGGACAGATTGAAGGGAAAAGGATACGGATCTGTACCTCTCAAACTCCAAATAAATCTCTCAGAGAAGTGTCCAGCGACCTGTGTGAGCACTAGTTAATATCACACAAATCCTTCTAAGCAACACCCCTTGTTCATACCATCAGGGGCTCCATTGTCTTCGTTCATTCCCAAGTTGTAAGTTGTCACATCTATGGTTTCTCCCAGAGCAGTCCTGAGAACAATATCGAAGTTGGTCATTTGGACATCGCTTGCAACAGTTTCTGAATAAGGGACTGTCAGCTCACACTCTGTCTCTCCATTTTCTTCCATCAAGGTCTTTTCTCCAAGCTTTCTATCACTAACACAATAGTACATCTATTTCCAAACTATCATTTTATGTGAATGCACCTGCAAAGAAAAAGACAATCAAGCAGAAAAGGGAAACAGTTTCTCATTTTGAAAGAAATTCAGGCCTATTTAAGTCAAATTAAATATACAATGCAATTGTGCACATTTAAAATGTGTGTCATTGTGCATATGTAACTTCAAATAAATGAAAATGTCAGTACATGATTTCAGATTAATATCATGTTACGCCGTCTAATAAAAACAATGAACCTTTTTATTACACAAGTACAGATGCATCCAGGAACTGTAGTTTAAATCCAAAGTGAAAACATGAGTGCATACATTTACATGATTACTTCTCGTTTTTGGTGTTAATACATTTCATGAATATAAGGATGAAATCTAAATCATTTCAAAGGACTATGTTTCATTTAATAATGTTAAGGTACACAGTATATATGATTCTCTAGTCCTACAGTGAATGTGCTTCAATATAGAGTTCAAGTGCAACACTTTACATTAATAACGTTAAATTGCACATTATATGAAATTTCACATGTAAGTTGAAGTTGTGACGTCAGAGGTGAGGCCAAAATTACTGCACCAATTGAAACAAGATCACTGACGGTGTGCCACACGTGTATCATAAATAAGAAAGGTAGCCCTCTAATTGTGCATTAGAACACTATGAGAGGCTGCAGTAGAAACCTGGAGAATCAACTGAAAGGCTGCTGCTTCTGTTGAAAGTACATGTTTTACTCAGTATGTCAAACTGTATTCTTGCACGACTGAAGACGATAGTGTGAATTTACAGAAAACATGGTCTCATTTTTGCTTCTGCAGCACCCCCTATAACCTATATGCAAAAGTATGAGAGAAAACGGATTTCTTTCAAACATGGTACATCAAATTCCAGCAGAGGGTGAGCATGATATACCGGGTAACGTCACCTTAAATTACACTAGAGCCCTGTAACAGCTACCTCAACATGTTTTTCATGTTGTGGTCAGCCAGTCAATGGGAGGATCCCTTTTGGACCCCATATGCCCTGTGGGATCAGGGTATGCTCACCCTGCCCCCTTATATGTTTTTTATGTTTATTTCAAGGACACAATGACCATGTTCCTGAATCCGGTAATGGCATCTACAGCATGTTGTTTAGGTTGCAACCAATTAAACAGGACTGACTAGTCGCCTCTAAAGTGGTCAATCAGAGCATATCTGGATACCAATTGTCAAATATCTGTAAATATTAACCCTTAATTTCTCCAAAACGGCTGAACAGATTTACACAAAATCACAAAAAGGACACTTCTTAAGTAAATCTAGCTGCCTGCTAAGTTTGGTGTAATTCTATTCAGCCGTTTTGTTTTTGTACTGTCGTCTAATTTTCCCTATGGAAATTGAATGGGGAAAAAATATTTGGGACCCTCCTTTTCTCGGCCCCCTCTTGATGGATCACCTTGAAAGCTGAGGTGGATGAACGTTTTTTTGGAAAGTTTTGTCAAACGGCGACAAAGTTATTGGTGAACTATAAAAACACTCTTCCCATGGAACGTCTGATCTAGTGGTGACTGCCAGTGTTTGTGTTTGTGGGTGTGTGTGTCTGTGAATGAATATATATATATATATTTATTGAAGAAAAAAATATATATATTAAAGTGATGCTATAGTTTGGTGAAAATATTGCATGTGAAGTCATAAGCAGTGCTTGGCAGAGCACAACTTATGGTTAACTCAGTTAACTATAAGTGATCAATTTCAGTGTTTTTCTTTTAGTTTCAAATGTTACAACTGACATTTTCACCTAACTATAGTGCCACTTTAACCTATTTGTTTACTCAGTGGATGTCTAATGTTCATTTTCATCATACCTAACTATAAGTTCACTTTAACTTTTGTTTTTGTCAGTGAATTTCTAGGGTTTATTTTTAATATGTCAATGTCAATATAAAAAAGACAAGTTTATTGGCTCTGTCAAGGTATCACCACATCAAAATATAGAGGCTAGCCTATTGGCTTTGTTTAGGACTCAGGGCATCAATATATAAAGGCGAGCCTCTTGGATTGGTCAAGGAGTAGGAACATCATTATATAAAGACAAGCCTATTGTGTTTATCAAAGAGTAATCACCTTACTAAAACACCATTGACATTAGGGCTCATCATTAAAAACAACCAATTTGATAACATATATTTATCATTAATAACAAGCATTGCAACATTTGTCTATATACATTTAAACAAAGTGTTTTTATCCACAACATCATTAAATCTGAATCTTTCTTGTATAATCCTCAGGCCACATAATGCAGCCTTAAGACCACCCACATGGCAACCCTGCATTCCAGAGCTAAAAATGTTTGAAAACATCATAAACGTTTACTGTGATAATGTTCAATAGACCCCAAGAAACATAGGATACATTTTTTATGTTTTTTTTCTGGGTTGCTACTGTGCAGTCCCCTCAGCACTCAAAAAATATGTTGGTGGCGATCCTTGCCAGATTGGGGCATCACAGAGCATCTAAAAATTCACTTTAGCCCATGAAGGGCATTGTGGGGCACTTCTTCCAGGAGCAGTGAATAATAAATGAGCTCTTCCAGCCACTCATTTATTACTCTTTTGCCTGTTTTTTTCATTCTTTGTAGGTGCCCAGGTCCCACCCCGGATACCTACACTTTGCTTTTTTTTTTGTTTTGGGAGCCGCTGTGGGAGCCCCAAGATCCCTGCTGGTCCATTGGCTTCCTGTGTGGGAGTCAGCCATACTTTTTGTTTTTTATATTCGGGTGCCCGGTGCCATCCGTGGCACCCAGAAAGTATTGTGACGTTGGGGGCTGTGGGAGGAAGCCCATGAACCCTGCCGGCTCTCCTGGCAGCACCCATCTCATGGTTTTCTCCTGCCTTGTGGAATTTGCTTTTGTTTCTGCTCCCGCTTAGTGGGAACAATTCTGTGTTCCCTCCCCTCAAGAAAATGGGTAGAGATTTCACTCCACAGTGTCCTGGAAGATGGGGTTTCCGGGGTCCGATTGTGACTCATAAGGGGGAGGCCTGTACCACCCCTCCCCAATTAAAAAATGCCAGACTTCGCATGATTCAGTGAGACCCAGAGGAATGGGGTCCCTGGAGCCTTCACAAGGTTTGAGGAGGGGGCCTCACACCCTGTCCCCATAAAAATTAAATTGTCTCCAGAGATGGGTCACCCCAGGGGCCTTGAAATGGCTCAGGAAGCAGGGCCAAATACTTGCCTCTTAAAATTCTAACTGTAAAATCAACCTAAGGGGATGATGTCCCCATGACCTCATAATGGCTCAGGGACTGGGGCTGCACGCCCCTCTCCACCAAAGAAATGCAATGCACCCTCCCTTCTTCGGGCCCGCCACAGAGATATCTTCTTAAAAAGGGTGGCCCTCAATTTTTTCCTTAATTTTTGACAGTAGATCCACCACAGCTCCAAGGTAAGATTACAAAATACATATATGTTTTTGCCCCAGGAGGGTGGGTCGGCCTGTTTTTTGTTTTTTTTTAGGAGTGGGGACTGAGCCCCATAGTCCTGAAATGGCTGCTGGAACATCTTTGTTGATGGCAGCCAATCAGATCTTATCATTAGATCTGTTAGATACACTGAACTACTGCATCTTTATGTATACATAAATTCTGACCCCCTAATATCGCAAAAACTACTGGACTGATTCACTCCAAATCACAAAAAACGAAAACACTTTTTCTTGGTAAAACTCAAGCTTTCTGATAAATCTGGTGTAGTTTTGTTCACTGTTAGAAATGAGGTCTTTGGTTGGCAGTCAGGTTTCCCCCTGTCCAAGCAAGGACCCTCACTCTAGTCAGGGTAAAAGAGAATCACCCTCAGCTAACTCCTGCTTACTCCCTTGGTAGCTTGGCATGAGCAGCAGGCTTAACTCCAGAGTGCTAGGTGTAAAGTATTTGTACCAACACGCACAGCAACTTAATGAAAACACTACAAAATGACACAACACCGGTCTAGAAAAATAAAAAATATTTATCTAAACAAAACAAGACCAAAACGACAGAAATCCACAATACACAAGTCAAGTTATCAATTAAAAAGCAAAAAAAGTTGTCATGTAGTTTAAAACACACACTAACACTGTTATTGTGAAAATGTACTTTGGGTGCATCAAAAACAACCCAGCACGGGCGCGTCGATTCTTCGATTGTGTTGCAGGCGAGCATCGATTTTCAGCCGCGAAGACAGCGCCGCGTAGATTTTTCAGCCGCAGATCGGAGTCGCATCGATCTTTTCCCCGCACGGCATTCTGTGCATGGATTTCTTCCTCTTAGGCTGCCAGCTTCTCCTCTCAGGGTCCCAGGAACTGGATGGGCACCACTTAGCAGCGTAGAAGTCTCTCCAGAGACTCCAGGTGCTGGCAGAGAGAAGTCTTTGCTGTCCCTGAAACTTCCAACAACAGGAGCCAAGCTCTAAATCAAGCCCTTGGAGATCTTCACAAGATGGAAGGCACACAAAGTCCAGTCTTTGCCCTCTTACTCTGGCAGAAGCAGCAACTGCAGGGTAGCTCCACAATGCACAGTCACACGCAGGGCAGCTCTTCTTCCTCAACTCTTCAGCTCTTCTCCAGGCAGAGGTTCCTCTTGGTTTCCAGAAGTTTTCTAAAATCTTTGGTTTTTGGTGCACTTCTTATACCCTGTCTCTCCTTTGAAGTAGGCCTACTTCAAAGCAAAGTCTCTCTTGAATGTGAAATCCTGCCTTTCCCAGGCCAGGCCCCAGACACTCACCATGGGGTTGGAGACTGCATTGTGTAAGGACAGGCACAGCCCTTTCAGGTGTGAGTGACCATTCCTCCCCTTCCTCCTAGCACAGATGGCTCATCAGGAAATGTAGACTACACCCCAGCTCCCTTTGTGTCACTGTCTAGTGTGAGGTGCAACCAGCCCAACTGTCAAATTGACCCAGGCAGGGAATTCACAAACAGGCAGAGTCACAGAAATGGTATAAGTAAGAAAATGCTCACTTTCTTAAAGTGGCATTTTCAAAAACACAATCTTAAAGTCAACTTTACTGAAAGATGTATTTGTAAATTGTGAGCTCAGAGACCCCAAACTCCAGGACAACCAGTGCTGGAGGCCCACTAGTAACATTTGATTTACAGGCCCTGGGCACCTCTAGTGCACTGTACTAGGAACTTACTAATACATCAAATATACCAATCATGGATAAACCAATTACATACACATTCTGTAAAGGAGCACTTGCACTTCAGCACTGGTTAGCAGTGGTAAAGTGCCCAGAGTAACAACAAAAGCAAAATCAGAGTCCAGCACACATCAACAACCTGGGAAACAGAGGCAAAAAGTTAAGGGAGACCAAGCCAAGGATGAAAAGTCTAACACTCACCATTCTTTCTGTATTGCTGTTCAGTTTTCCTATGTAAAATTGCATGGGAAAATGCATAATGGAACCCCCCTTTTCTCTTGTCCTGCTTGACAGATCACCCCAGAAGGGCCTCTGAGGATTTTTTTTATGTAGGAAGGTAAGCCTTTCTTCACAAAAACAATCCTGCCTGTAACACAGGCATCCTTGCACAATGGAGCAAGGTTGCTTGCATTAACGCTAGGCTGCACTGTGTGCCCAAGCACAGAAAGCAAGCAGAAATATGCCATATATTAGTAAATGTGGTGCATTCCTGCTCTCTCCATTTGACACAACGTGGTAAGTTAAGTGATATGTTGTGCTAAATCTTAGGAAATCTGAGCCATGGTGTCTAAAGCTGGCCAAACTTTTTAATGTGGTCCATGAGCTGCATACAGATCTGAGCAGCATACAGAATGGACATTTTCCTTTGCAGTTATCATAGAACAAACACTCTACAACTTTACATCAAATGTTCATCCAACTTCAGTTATTTCTATTGGTTCATTTGTAAGTGCTATCTAATTGGGTGACTTTGTATTACATATTTTACTTTACAGCTATGTGAAAGACCACGAGGTAATGTTTCCAGTAATTCTGTGTATATATATTTTTGTGTTTTCAAGTTTAAAAAAAATAATATTTGAGCTCCAAACAGATGCTACTGTGGTACCATGTAGGGTCCATGCTGGTACTGTGATACCCAGTTTAGCACTGTAACACCTGCTTCCCATACTATTATTTTTATTGCCTTTTATTTTAATGACTCCCACATGGCCAAGGACTTCATGGTGTGCCCCTTATGGCCTTTTCCAGTCCCCAAATCCTGCAATGGCTTCCACAGCATTCTGTAAAGAGCTGTGGCAGCCAATCAAATCACTTGGTACCACAGGAATAAGGCTGGTCCTGTGGTACCTAAAAGGCCCTGGGCCAATCAGAAGGCCTTATTTTTAAAATTGCAGCCCTGCGGAACTCCCACTGGACCAACCATCCAGATATCAGTACATTTTTAACCCCTTCATGACCACTTCAAGCAACTTTTAAAACATGAATTTCTCGAAAACAGTGGAATAGATTTATCTACATTTGAGTAAATTTCTAACATTTAGCAATTTTTTGTGTAATTCCATTCAGATGTTTTCTGCACCACTTTCCAAAATGTATAATGGGAATTAACATGGGACATCAATGTTGTGGAACCCCCTTCTTTTTCTTGACCTCACTTGGTAAATCATTGCAAAACTTTCTGTGCCAAAGTTATAAGCACTTGAGCCAGTCATACCACAGATATATATTTATATATCCACACAAAACCTCCAGGAAAGGACTGCATTCAGTAATTAGTCATTTATTCCCAAAAATCAGTAAGATTTGGCCAACGCGTTTCGGTCACCGCGACCTTGATCATGTATTCGCACATAAGAGCGCTGGCCATACGTTCTTAGTCATGCTGACGTGAGAAAATGTGTTTATTGCCCCAAAACAAAACAATGTGTTTCCACCACAAGGTCTTGTTCATGATAACCGGGTTAACAAGATCCTTCTGGTCAACATGCGTCATATATTTCACAAAGTACACCATATTTAAGCTTTTTTGGGCAGCTTCTTCACTGCACAAAGTGCCACTCATACTGGGCCCTGGATTATAAAAGCATCTTTTGACTGCCTATATCTTGGTGCCGTTTGACAAATCTTCACTAAAGTTTCCCAAAAAAGGGTTCTTGAGAATCTTGTAATGCATAGGAAGTTTCGTGGTGATCCGTCAAGCGTGGGCCAAGAAATTGGAGGGATCAAAAAAGTTGTGTTTCCATTGTTAATTCTAATATGGATTTTGAACACAACTACAGCTCGAACTGCAGAGCGGAATTACACCATATTTGGCAGAAAGGTGGCTTTTGGTCCAGAAAGAAGCCTTTTCTTGTTTGGTGTAAATACGTTCAGTAGCTTTTGAGATAGTAAAAGAAATATAGATATCTAGAGGCATGAAGGATTCGCAAATTATTCATGAATACTTGCGAATGCATGCACGAATAGAAGCACTGTATTGGCTGGCCACAACCTGAACAGAAAGTTTTGGCTGCCATTTTAATGTCTCGGGACACGGTCCCCGGGGCTGAAAAGCAAAATGGAAAGTTGCATAATGGGTCAGGAAGGATGCACCACTACCCCAGGCATGTGATATAAGGGTGCTCACCACTACCCCAGGCATGTCATATAAGGGTGCTTCAGGGTCAAATTATGAGTTGAAAATTATTTTTTTCACCATGCGCGTTATTCACAAATTATTCGAGAATATTCAATAATATTCACAAATAATTTGTGAATATCTTGCATGGTGGAAAAAATTAAAAAAACATTTACAGACTTATTCATACACTAATTCATTCACTCATACATGCACCAAGAGACTCATGCGTCCACTCACACACCCCAAGAATGTTTAATGCCAGCACTTCTGGCATCTCTCGCTTGGAGACGTATTCCTCAAGAAGTGGAACTTGAGCCTCCTGTATGCCTTTCCACCAATACCACTCCTGCCCCATGTTCTCAATAAGATCAGGAGTCATCCTAGTGGCTTCAGATTGGGCACGGGGAGTATGGTATTGAGGACACCTGGGCTTGAGCACATGTCCTCCGATCAGGCTGCCCCTTCAGGAAGACCTGCTGTCACAGCAACAGGGCAGGATTCTGCACCTGGGCATTCTGAATCTCCATCTTCAAGCTTGAAGATTTAGCGGTGACAGCTGAACATTTTCAACCTTTCTCCGGAGGTTGTTGATGTCATCTTGGCAACAGCAGGCAAACTGGAGGGGCAGTGGAAGCATATCGGACCATGCTAGTGTGAAGTGAAGGGGCAGAGTCATGGACTCAGACATTAGAGGGCAGGGAGGAGGTGAGTAAGGGCACCAAGCTAAGTAGGAGGGAGAGTAGCAGCTCAAAATATCTGTGCGGGGCAGAAGGGATTGAGCAGGCTTGCACAACAAAGGGCAGGGAGGGACAGGGGCAGCAAGGCTGGTGATAAAGGAAATGCTTGCATGGGCAGCACAAATGACCATGGAGGGCAGTAGGAAGGGGGCACTGGCACTCACACAGAGAATGAAGGGCAAGGAAGATGGTGGCAGGAGCAGGGGAAGCAAGGTGACCACGTAGGGGAGGCCAGCATAGGCAAGGACAGTTAGGTGTTCACAAAGGGCTGACATGATGGGGCAGGGGCACGCAGTTGGTGAACAGTGGGTGGGCAGAAAGGAGCTTGGGCAGCAATTTGCCCACGGTGAGCAGGTCGGCATGGGTATGGTCAGCACAACTAACAATGAGAAACAAGAGAGAGTGGCACTGGCATGCACATGTAAGATGGATGGGAGTGTGTGGGAAGCAGGTGCAAGGGCAGCAAGATCACTATGGAATGCAGGCCTGAATAGGCAAGGGCAGCACAGTGGACCATGAAAGGCAGGTGAAATTGAGAAGTGGCATGCACAAGGAAAATGTAGGGTAGGCTGACCACAGACGGGCAAGGGCACAGAGATGGAAAACGAAGGTCATACAGGAGTGGAACAGGGGCAGCAACCTGACCGTGGAGAGCAGGCTGCAGTGGGTTGCCCATCAGCTTGGGGTGGACCTGTACCAAGCCCCCATTGTAAATCACCAAAGGCTTTGTGCAGTGGAGGTGTTTGCTGAATATGTTAAAAAAAAAACTAGAAATTCACTGAAAAAATCAAAGGTTAAATATCCATTATAGTCTGTTATGCTAATATGATCTTCCCTAATAATAAAAAAAAAAAAAGAAATTCACTGAGAAAAAAACAAACAGCGCTGTCATTCTGTATTTATGACAAAACTGTGGCACACTTGAAGGAATCTTGAAGGAATCAAACCTGTAAAACTTAAAGCATTTCTGTTTCAAACTAACACAATGGGTAAATGTGTTTTGTGCTAGATATAGGCCCTCATTACAACATTGGTGGTAAATGCCGCTTACCGCCGTGCAGAAGACCGCCAACACACCGCCGCACCTGTAGAATTCAGCCACAGCTATTACGACTCACAGCTCGGAATCCACCAGAATCTAGACACCCACACAAGTCCGCCACACCAAAGGTCAGTGATAAACTGGTGATACCAAAACCTCTACCGTCACGCCAACAGGAATATGCCCACACTATCACGACCCATGAACCCATACGGCGGTCTTTCAACCGCGGTAAACCATTGGCGGTATACACCGCTGCGCTCAAAATACACACACATTTACAAAACACAACCACATTGGACAATTCCAAATACACACACCTGATACACATAAACACACCACTCCCACACACCCAATACAATATAAAACACCCGCCCACATCACCCACAAACCCTTACTACCAAAAATGTTGACGAAGGCCAGAGAGACAGCACAGCAAAGACAACACCAGCATACAGAGGCACACAACACCATCACACATACACATTCACACACAAAACACCACACACCCCTAAACATCACCCCACACATCACAACACACACCACCTCACACATCACCCACACCACCCCATGGCACCGCAAAGACACCCCAGGTTTTCTGAGAAGGAGCTCAGGATCATGGTGGAGGAAATCATCCAGGTAAAGCCACAGCTATTTAGATCACAGGTGCAGCATACCACCATAGCTAGGAAGATGGAGCTATGGCGCAGAATCGTGGACAGGGTCAACGCACTGGGACAGCACCCAAGAACACGGGATGACATCAGGAAGAGGTGGAAAGACCTACAGGGGAAGGTGCGTCCCGTGGTCTCAAAACACCACATCGTGGTTCAGAGGACTGGCGGCGGACCCGTATCTCCTCCCCCACAACTAACAACATGGGAGGAGCAGGTCTTGGCTATACTGCATCCTGAGGGCCTCGCAGGAGTAGCAGGAGGAATGGACTCTGGTAAGTCAAATCTTTACTATTACATTCCCCACCCTACCTGCATGCTATCACATACCCCCACCCTCGCCCTCAGCCCCATCACTCCAACTCCTCACATATGTCCCACAATCACAAACCACACATCCCAACACTAAGCCCTGCATGCAACAACAAAGCATGGACACCCATCACCAATGCATGGCCACTACACATACCCACACAGACCCCTAAACAATTAGCACACAAGGTCCTACACAGGAATGCAAGCACTGGGGAACAGGGTCACCTCACCCACCCATTGCACACCATGGCACACACAAATGCAATAATCATGCCTTTACACCCCTGCCGGACCCCTACCCAACGTCACCGGACAGGAGGTTCCAGACGTGCCCACTCCACCCACAGAACAGGCCCACAGTGATGACAGCAGCTCTGTCCAACTGGATCTAGATGACCAGCCCAGCCCATCTGGGAACTCGGGACAGTCGGTTCCCCTCACACTGGCACAAGCCACAACAGAGCCTTCCCCCTCTGGAAACACCAGCACAGCCCCCACCCAGCGGGCCCATACCTCTGTCCACAGGAGCAGCAGTGTGTCCACCACTACAGGGAACCCAGGCTAACCCACCATCCCAAGAACAGCCGGGACCTGGGGGCAGTGGTAGTGGGCACACGGTTCAGGGAACAGAGGCCCAGGAACACAGGGGAACTGGGAGGGCTGCTGTGCGACAGGGGGAGGACAGGCCCAGGGAACCCACTCTCCACGAGGCCCTCTCCAACATCATGGGAGCCTACCACCATTCCCAGGAGACGATGGCAACGGTACTGGCCAAGTTTCAGGAGACCCAGCGGCTGCAGGAGGAACAGTATTTGGGGTTCAGGGAGGAAATCAAATCCATCAATACCACCCTGGGCACCATTGTAGGGGTGCTGAAGGAACTTGTGAACACCAGGAGGGACACTGTGGAACAACAAGGGGCCCCTGACACTAACCTGGATGATGAACTGCCCACCACCTCCGCCGGCGCTAGTGGACAGGAGGCACCACCACAGAACCACAAACCAGCACCCCACCCCCTGCAGATGGAGAACCACCCGCAAGTGGTCCCTGAGATCCAGGACAAAGACAGAGAACAATGCCAAGACCCCCGCCAAGAAATGAGACCACCCTGATTGTCATCCTTCTGTCCCACTTTGTCACCCTGTCCATCCTTAAACTGCCCCAGCTCCACTTCCTATGCCCCTTTGGACAATGCACTTGTGAGACTAATAGACTGGAGTCTGCCATAGACATTCCTCCACCATCACCCCTGACCATTTTACAACCCCCTCCACTATTTAGCACTTAAATAAACACCCTTAAATCACAAAACTATCTGGAGTCAGTCTGTGCTTTCACAAATGTGTATTTGCAATAACTGACGGAAATACCAATGTCCATTGTAATGTCAACATACCTATGTCACACAGCTCTAGTCCATGAGGAAACATAGCAGAGGTCACACAGTAGGACCCACATATGTGAAATCGAAAGGGAAAGTGACAAATCAGGGTCCATACACTGGGTGAAAGTGACAGACAGATGAGAGGTAGAACAAATGTATCAGATGTAGAAAGCAGTGAGGTCTTCTTATCTGTGTCTCACTGGAAGTATTGATGAATCACAGTGTTTCTGTTATCGATATCCTCTTCTTCTGCCTCCTCTTCTTCACTGTCCACAAGCTCCACAGCTGCCACAACACCTCCTTCAGGACCATCCTCCTGCAGAAAAGGCACCTGTCGTCGCAAAGCCAAGTTGTGCAGCATAAAGCAGGCCACAATGATCTGGCACACCTTCTTTGGTGAGTAGAATAGGGAACCACCTGTCATATGGAGGCACCTGAACCTGGCCTTCAGGAGGCCGAAGGTCCTCTCTATAACCCTCCTAGTTCGCCCGTGTGCTTCATTGTACCGTTCCTCTGCCCTTGTCCTGGGATTCCTCACTGGGGTCAGTAGCCATGACAGGTTGGGGTAGCCAGAGTCACCTGCAAATGTCGAGGGGCAACTGTTAGACCCACACTAACCCTTAGGGACAACCCCAGACCCAGACAAATATTCACACTGTATAGGGTCCATGTCCTCACCTAATAGTCACACACGGTGCCTCTGGAGTTGCCCCATCACATAAGGGATGCTGCTATTTCTCAGAATGTAAGTGTCATGCACTGAGCCAGGAAACTTGGTGTTCACATGGGAGATGTACTAGTCGGCCAAACACACCATCTGCACATTCATCGAATGGTAACTCTTCCGGTCTCTGTACACCTGTTCACTCCTGCGGGGGGAACCAAGGCCACATGTGTCCCATCAATGGCACCTATGATGTTGGGGATATGTCCCAAAGCATAGAAGTCACCTTTCACTGTAGGCAAATCCTCTACTTGAGGGAAAACGATGTAGCTGCGCATGTGTTTCAGCAGGGCAGACAACACTCTGGACAACACGTTGGAGAACATAGGCTGGGACATCCCTGATGCTATGGCCACTCTAGTTTGAAAAGAGCCACTTGCCAGGAAATGGAGTACTGACAGGACCTGCACTAGAGGGGGGATACCTGTGGGATGGCGGATAGCTGACATCAGGTCTGGCTCCAACTGGGCACACAGTTCATGGATTGTGTTACGGTCAAGTCTGTAGGTGACAATTACATGTCGCTCTTCCATTGTCGACAGGTCCACCAGCTGCCTGTACACCGGAGGATGCCGCCGTCTCCTCATCTGCTCCAGCGGACGTGCTCTATGGATGAGAACAGCGAGCAGAGGGTCAGCCAACACTGAGGTACGAAAACACAACTTTATTCCACACATTTGTCAATCCGCTATGTGCCTGTCTTAGTGTGCATGCAAGGCCTAGATGTGTGTGACGCATTTAAAATTAATGCCATGTGGTCCCCTGAAATTGAGGCTGCCTGACCTGTCAGGTGGGACAAGGGGATATGAGGTAACTGCGCTGGCGTTGTACACCGTCGCGGTAGGCGGTCGAAGACCGCAGCGCAATCCTGCATTGGTTAATATTGGACCCTATGGGTCCCAGGAGCCAATGACGATGTACGCCGGCCGTGACGGTACGCACTGCCACAGACGTGACCGCCATTTTCTCTCTGTTCACTCACTTGATACCTGATCTTTGACAGGAGAGGACCTACACTGCAAGTGCTGCTGTGACCTCAGTCTGGAAGCGACAATGGCTCAAGTGTCTGGGGAAAGGGCCCCTGCCTTCACATTGGAGGAGTTGACAAACTAGTGGATGGGGTCCACCCTGAGTACACGCTACTCTACGGTCCTCCAGACAAACAGGTGAGTACACTGTGAGCATGCTGTATGGGCAATGCCTGTTTGGAGTGGTGTGGATGGGAGATGGGGTGGAATGAGGTGTGCATAAAACGACGGTGATTGTATGTGCGTCATGGCAAGGGTAGGAACGTGGGCCAATGACTGTGACGGTCCAGACGGTTATATCTTCTCCTTTTCCCCTGTACTATTCCTGTAGGTCAGCGCCCACAAGAAGAAGAACCCCCCTGATGTTCCAGATCCTGGCGGTGGCCTATCCGGAGTTGAATGGGCGCTTGAGGGCATAACAGCAGCCACAAGGGGGTGGGCACAGTCACATTCATCTGATTCAGCGCGCATTGGAGGTGTCTGGGTGGGGGAGGTGGGCTGTGGGTACCCCTAGGCCAGGGCGAATTTTGTAGGCAAGTCCCTTCGTAAGGTAGGCCATGTGGCACCCCACCCCACCAGTGTTAGGAGCCATCTACCCCTAGTCAGGCTCCACTGACTTCCATGTGTGCAGCAATCGGGGATAGGCCTTGTACGCCATGTCCCTGGGATTAATTAGGGAATTCTAAGTGCATTGCGTAGTGCAGAGGGCTGCTGTGTCTGTAGTGTCCGCCAACGGTAGAGGCATTGCATGCACTGAACATGTCTTTCTTCTTTCTTTCCCCCACTATTTGTGGTCTCCCTGTTCTTGTGTGCATTAGCATCATCACGCAGAGGAGCAGAGCCACCAGAGCAGGAGGGAGCTGCATCCCACATGGCCCTGGAGGGCGAGACTATGGACTCCGAATTCACCAGTAGGACAGAGGGCGAGGGGAGCTCCACGGCGGTGTGCAGGAGCTGAGACCAGCGACACCGACTCCTCCTCTGATGGGAGCTCCCTTGCGGTGGTGGGCCCCGCTGTGCCCACCGCATCTACAGGCACAGCCGCCACCCCCCTACCAGCACCACCCTCCCTTCAGCCCCTCAGCGTGAGCCCCGTGGCCGCTTACCCAGGAGGGTGGGCATCTCCTTCGCCCCAGGCACCTCAGCCCCCCCGTCAGCCCTGCTACCCTCAGTGAGGAGGACATTGACCTCCTCAGATCCCTCACTGTTGGGCAGTCTACAATTCTGAATGCCATCCAGGGTGTAGAGAGGCAGTTGCAACAGACGAATGCATACCTGGAGGGCATTCATTCTGGTCAGGCAGCCCAACAGCAAGCTTTTCAGACTCTAGCCTCAGCACTGATGGCAGCCATTGTCCCTGTGTCCAGCCTTCCCCCTCCAACTTCCTCCACCCAGTCCCAATCCCCAGTACCTCAGCCTCTCCCAAGCACACCATCAGACCAGCATGCACACACCTCAACACACAAGGGTAGCTCTGGCAAACATAAGCACCACACATCCCACAGGCACTCACACAAGCATCATACCCATGCACACATACCAACATCCACTGCCTCCACTGTGTCCCCCTCCTCCTCGTCTCCCTCCCTGTCACTTCTCCACTCACACCTGCATGCACTACCACTACAGCCACTACGTCCCGCATCAGCACACCCACCACCACTACCATTCACACGTCCCCTGTGTCCTCTCCCAGTGTGTCTGTGACGCCCCCTCCCAAGATGCACAAACGCAGTCACACACCCACCCACCAGCCATCCACCTCACGACAGCCTACAGCCCATGCACCTTCACCCAAAGTCTGCAAACGAACACCTCCTACAACTACTACCTCTTCCTCCACTCCCAAACCCCTTCCATCTACCCGTCCCAGTGTGTCAAAAAAACTTTTCCTGTCAAACCTTGACCTCTTCCCTTCACCTCCCCCACCCCTTCCATCCCCTAGGGCACACCTTTCCAGGTCCCAACCCAGCACCTCAGCCACCACATCACCGGGAACAGTGGTGCCAGCAGTAACCGGCTTCTGGAGTGTGCTAAGCAGCAGGGCAGCCAGTGTGCCAAGGAGCCAGGCCAAGGACAGTCCCCCACCTCAGAAACATAAGAAGTCGGCCACAGCCCGGAGGGAGAAGGGCAAAACACCTGCCACCAAGGGCTCTCCCAGGACTACAGTTGGGAGTAGCAAGACAGCTACGCCACCATCCAAGGTGAGGAAGGGCCAGAGAAAGAAAGGGAAGTCGCCGCCAACCTGCCCAGCAGACAAGACCGCCACCAGCACCGCCACATGCACCGCCGCCACCAGCACTGCTTTCCAGGACACCGCCGCCACCAGCACCGCTTCCCAGGACACCGCCGCCACCAGCACCGCTGCCCAGGACACCACCGCCACCAGCACCGCTTCCCAGGACACCGCCGCCACCAGCACCGCTGCCCAGGTCACTGCCGCCACCAGCACTGCTGCCCAGGACACCGCCACCAGCAGCACGCTCACTGAGCCACCCACCAGCACCGCTGCCCAGGACACCGCCGCCACCAGCACCGCTGCCCAGGAAACTGCCGCCAGCAGCACGCTCACTGAGCCACCCACCAGCACTGCTGGCCAATGAGCGCCGCAAGCACCGCCGCTACTGAGGCCACCACAAGCACCGCCAGCGGCTGTAGGAGGCTGGACTGGCTTGTAGTGAGTACCAAGGGGTACTTACACCTTGCACCAGGCCCAGGTATCCCTTATTAGTGTATAGGGTGTCAAGCAGCTTAGGCTGATAGATAATGGTAGCTTAGCAGAGCAGCTTAGGCTGAACTAGGAGACGAGTGAAGCTCCTACAGTACCACAAGTGTCATATGCACAATATCATAAGAAAACACAATACACAGATATACTAAAAATAAAGGTACTTTATTTTTATGACAATATGCCAAAAGTATCTCAGTGAGTACCCTCAGTATGAGGATAACAAATATACACAAGATATATGTACACAATACCAAAATAGGCAGTAATAGTATTAGAAAACAGTGCAAACAATGTATAGTTACAATAGGATACAATGCGGTCACATAGGGATAGGGGCAACACAAACCATATACTCCAAAAGTGGAATGCGAACCACGAATGGACCCCAAACCTATGTGACCTTGTAGAGGGTCGCTGGGACTGTAAGAAAACAGTTAGGGTTAGAAAAATAGCCCACCCCAAGACCCAGAAAAGTGAGTGCAAAGTGCACTAAAGTTCCCCAAAGGACATAGAAGTCAGGATAGGGGAATTCTGCAGGAAAGACACAAACCAGCAATGCAACAACGATGGATTTCCAGTCGAGGGTACCTGTGGAACAAGGGGACCAAGTCCAAAAGTCACAAGCAAGTCGGAGATGGGCAGATGCCCAGGAAATGCCAGCTGTGGGTGCAAAGAAGCTGCTACTGGACAGTAGAAGCTGAAGATTCTGCAGGAACGACAAGGGCTAGGAACTTCCCCTTTGGAGGACAGACCCTCACGCCGTGGAGAGTCGTGCAGAAGTGTTTTCCTGAAGAAAGACCGGCAACAAGCCTTGCTAGCTGCAAATCGTGCGGTTAGTATTTTTGGATGCTGCTGTGACCCAGGAGGGACCAGGATGTCGCCAATTGCGTCTGGGGACAGAGGGGGCATCGAGCAAGACAAGGAGCCCTCTCAGAAGCAGGCAGCACCCGCAGAAGTGCCGGAACAGACACTACGAAGAGGAGTGAAACGGTGCTCACCCGAAGTTGCACAAAGGAGTCCCACGCTGCCGGAGGACAACTTAGGAGGTCGTTCAATGCAGGTTAGAGTACCGTGGACCCAGGCTGGACTGTGCACAAAGGATTTCCACCGGAAGTGCACGGAGGCCGGAGTAGCTGCAAAAGTCGCGATTCCCAGCAATGCAGTCTGGCGTGGGGAGGCAAGGACTTACCTCCACCAAACTTGGACTGAAGAGTCACTGGACTGTGGAAGTCACTTGGACAGAGTTCCTGGATTCAAGGGACCGCGCTCGTCGTGCTGAGAGGAGACCCAGGGTACCGGTGATGCAGTTCTTTGGTGCCTGTGGTTGCAGGGGGACGATTCCGTCGACCCACGGGAGATTTCTTCGGAGCTTCTAGTGCAGAGAGGAGGCAGACTACCCGCACAGCATGCACCACCAGGAAAGCAGTCGAGAAGGCGGCAGGATCAGCGTTACAGAGTTGCAGTAGTCGTCTTTGCTACTTTGTTGCAGTTTTGCAGGCTTCCAGCGCGGTCAGCAGTCGATTCTTTGGCAGAAGGTGAAGAGAGAGATGCAGAGAAACTCGGATGAGCTCTTGCATTCGTTATCTAAGGAAATCCCCAAAGCAGAGACCCTAAATAGGCAGAAAAGAGGGTTTGGCTACTTAGGAGAGAAGATAGGCTAGCAACACCTGAAGGAGCCTATCAGAAGGAGTCTCTGACGTCACCTGCTGGCCCTGGCCACTCAGAGCAGTCCAGTGTGCCAGCAGCACCTCTGTTTCCAAGATGGCACAGGTCTGGAGCACACTGGAGGAGCTCTGGGCACCTCCCAGGGGAGGTGCAGGTCAGGGGAGTGGTCACTCCCCTTTCCTTTGTCCAGTTTTGCGCCAGAGCAGGGCTGAGGGGTCCCTGAACCGGTGTAGACTGGCTTATGCAGAAATGGGCACCATCTGTGCCCATGAAAGCATTTCCAGAGGCTGGGGGAGGCTACTCCTCCCCTGCCTTCACTCCATTTTCCAAAGGGAGAGGGTGTAACACCCTCTCTCTGAGGAAGTCCTTTGTTCTGCCATCCTGGGCCAAGCCTGGCTGGACCCCAGGAGGGCAGAAACCTGTCTGAGGGGTTGGCAGCAGCAGCAGCTGCAGTGAAACCCCTGAAAAGGCTGTTTGGCAGTACCAGGGTCTGTGCTACAGACAACTGGGATCATGGGATTGTACCAACTATGACAGGATGGTATAGAGGGGGCAATTCCATGATCATAGACATGTTACATGGCCATATTCGGAGTTACCATTGTGAAGCTACACATAGGTAGTGACCTATGTGTAGTGCACGCGTGTAATGGTGTCCCCGCACTCACAAAGTCCGGGGAATTTGCCCTGAACAATGTGGGGGCACCTTGGCTAGTGCCAGGGTGCCCTCACACTAAGTAACTTTGCACCTAACCTTTACTGGGTAAAGGTTAGACATATAGGTGACTTATAAGTTACTTAAGTGCAGTGGTAAATGGCTGTGAAATGACGTGGACGTTATTTCACTCAGGCTGCAGTGGCAGGCCTGTGTAAGAATTGTCAGAGCTCCCTATGGGTGGCAAAAGAAATGCTGCAGCCCATAGGGATCTCCTGGAACCCCAATACCCTGGGTACCTCAGTACCATATACTAGGGAATTATAAGGGTGTTCCAGTATGCCAATGTAAATTGGTAAAATTAGTCACTAGCCTGTTAGTGACAATTTGAAAGAAATGAGAGAGCATAACCACTGAGGTTCTGGATAGCAGAGCCTCAGTGAGACAGTTAGTCATAACACAGGTAACACATTCAGGCACACTTATGAGCACTGGGGCCCTGGCTGGCAGGGTCCCAGTGACACATACAACTAAAACAACATATATACAGTGAAAAATGGGGGTAACATGCCAGGCAAGATGGTACTTTCCTACAGCGGCCAAGCCACATCATGTGCCAGTGGCACAACCGCAGACATGGCTGCCATCCCCAGTGGTCATTCGTACGAAGCTGGTGGTCAGTTCCAGGGGCCTGGACAGCTTCCATGTAGGCCCGCAGCCAGTGGAGTGTCACACCCACTACCTGAGTCCTTGGCAGGATGAAGCACTCTGGGCACAAAGCCCCCTCCAGAACCAGTGGAGAACTGTTATCCTGCACTCCCCAGGATGCAGCAGTGGGCAAACCACCCAATGGAGAGACTTGAGAGACTGTGGCTTTGCACTCCCCAGGATAAAGCAGTGGGCAAACCACGCACTGGAGAGACTTGTGAGACTGTGTCTTTGCACTCCCCAGGATACATCAATGGGCATGGTGCCCCCTCGTGGAGCTGGCGTTGTGCACTCATCCGGCTGAGGTGCCCCCCCTTCCCTTCCCCCGAGGTGCCTGTTTTGTTTCGATCTGATGCCCCTGCAGTGTTCTCTCCGTTTTGATCGGGTATCTTGTGTTGGCCTCACCCATGCATTTTGGGCCCAGTGGTCCACGGACTACGTAGGTGCAGTACATGGACTTGAATTCTTGGTGTATATATTTGTTAATTGTGTATATATATTTTTAAGTAATGGACTTTTATTGATTACAATCGTTCAACTCATTTCCTTTTGTCCTTGCGTTCTTCCAGGGGGAGTTGGGGGGGTGTAAATGTAATGTATCAACATGTATTTGTGTTTGTGTTGAAGTGGGTGAGGGGGTTTTGCGTGTTGCATGTGTGTGTCACTCTCTTTTCCCTTCCCCCTCCACTGTGCCATAGGTGCAGTACTCACCGTGGTCGTCGCCGCCAGCGTTCGTGCTCCTGGTAGAGGATCAGGAAGACAATGGCAGGTAGAATTTGGAGTTCCGGCTCCATGGCGTCCTGGTTCCTCATGGGGTGTGAGCGTTTTCCCTTCCAAGTCCTGTTTCCGCCGTGTTTTTGTTCACAGTGAATCTGCCCCAGAAAAGGTGGCTGATTGGCCTCTCATGATACTGTGGGCGGTACATTGTCTTCCGCCTGTCTGTTGGTGGTGACTGCCACGCTGTTTGTTTGTACCGCTGTGGCATTCGGAGTGTTAAAGTGGCTGTCAATGTTGGCGGTTTCCGCCACGGTCGTGATTCCATTTTTTTTACCGCCGGCCTGTTGGCGGTTTTACCGCCGCTTTACCACCGACCGCCAGGGTTGTAATGAGGGCCATAGTGCTTTAAAAAGGAAAATGAGCAAACATTTTCTGCGAGTTGTCAAATATCTTTCTCATCTATGCCAGTAAAACATTCTGACATGCAAACATATACTTTCAACACTAGAAGGAGTCTGTCAATTAACTCCTTAGTAATTCACTGCAGTTTCCCAGTGTTCTAATGAGCAACTCGAGTGCTAACCCTCTAAATATTTGGAAAACGTGTGGCACATATGAAGACCATTTTGATGGAAAGCTGGAAAACTGAAAAAATTTCCTAGTGAAGAGGCTGCAGTAAGTGAAGAAATGAGGGAGGATGATAACAAAAGAGTCTCCAAAGATTGCTGCCCACGAAAAAAGAGCCCTTATGTAGCCCAAGTATCATCCTACAAAGAATACTGTATAAAATGAAGAAGTGAGGTATCTCTTTTTGTCTTAGAAGTTATGATTAATGTTATAGAAGCTTGAATGAGGTCACTTTTTCTATGAATTCTCAGTAAGCTTCCTCATCCATTTCAGTAAAACATTCTGATATGTAGAGTAAAACATGTGCATTCCACACAAGCACCAGTCAGTCAGTTAATTCCTTAGTGATCAATTACAGTGTTGCCACAGACTTCTAATGAACAACTAGAGTACTAACCATTTGTATTCAAAATAAAAGTGAGGCACTCCTGAATGCCATTTCCTTGGAATAAGAGATGTTAATGCAGGCATTAAATAAGAGGTTTAAAAATATGAGGGGAATGTTGGGTTTTTAGTAGTTGGGGGAATAATGTATTTTTATTGTTCAGATCTTTTTATTAAGTATTATAGTAATCTCATACATCCACCTGCAACCAAAGGCAGTTGGAGAAACTGTTAACAAGTCCCACATTAGTTGTCCTATGTGGAGAATTCTACATAACTATGTAGGAAGGAGTTATTCATATGGGTGCATCTCTGGTTTTGATTTCCCCAAATGGCTTAATTAAGTCTTTCATTTGATTCCCTTTCTGGGTCTCTATGTACTGTGGCCCTTTGTCTGTCAATGATGCATAATATCTTTAGGTATCTGGGGCATATTAATTCTTCAAACTCGAGCACTCAGAATGCTAATCAAGCTGGCCAGGTTGCCTCCCCATATTCAAGTGTTGCTGAGAGTTTTTCCATACCCAACAGCTTCCAAATCTAGTAGGGCCAAGTGCGATATTATGGATTATCTCTGTGCCTACAGAGCTGTGATAGCCTGTATAACAGCGCATAGGCTTAGTCAAATAGCATTCTCCAGGGTGAGCATAGTGGGTACATTTGCTTGTTCAAGACATACCAGGAAATGGGGAATTGTCGTCTCAAACACTGTTTGCAACACTATAGTGTATTTCTAAAGGGGTTAAAAATAGTTAAAGAGAGCAATACCTGCAAACGTACAATATCTCCTTTCCACATCTGTTTACTCAGCCTACCTATTTTCTCAGTTGATTAACAGCTCTCTCATTTTAAAATAGTGACAGGCAGTTGCCTCTGTGTAGTGTAGTTAGGTCAGACTTTCCTGAGGAAGAATGTTTTTGGTTGTGCTGATAACTATGGTGCAGTTTGACGGATCTTCACACAACTTTCCAAAAAATGTCATCCACCAAAAACTCCTGCCTGTGGGACACTTTGGGGTTATCCATCAAGTGATGGCTAAGTAATAGGGGGTCCCAAAACTTGTTCTCTCCAGGCAGCCTCCCATAGGAATTTTAGAGAGTGTTTTAGCAAAAAGGCTGAACAGAATATCACCAAGTTTATCAGAAAGCTAGATCTTTGTTCAGAAAGTGTGCTTTTTGTGATCATTTTTAGTCAGTTTGAGAAATTAAGTTTCAAAAGTTGGAGATCTATTGACAGTTGGCCCAATGGTACTCCCATAATGGCTCATAGACAAAATTGACTTTTTCCCCACCAGCCACTTCAGAACTGCAGGACTGGAAGAATCTGATTGGCTGGCCGCAACACAAACAGAAATGTTTGGTCACCATTATGGGACTCAATTCCACCTCCTGAGTAAAACAAAATGTATTTGTGTTTTTTTGACCCACTTGTTGTGTGATCCAGTGAGGCCTCCTGTATGGTCTTGCAGGACTCTTTCAGGATCCATAGGAGGTCCCCTGTGATAATTAATCCTGGAGTCCTTGGATGTCCACTGGGGGCTCTCTGATTGCTGGGGTTAGGTGCAGGGCCATGCCGCCAAAGGTGGCCCTGCATGGTGGGAAGTTAGCCACCCATAGGAACTTGGCTCAGGGTCTGACCGCAAGCCTGGCCCTGCGTCTAGCCATCTAGCCCACACTATCAAAATGAAGGGGGAGTGAGGGAGTGGGGTGGACATGATAAAAAACTAGAAATTCACTGACAAAGGTTCAATTGAGGTTATAGTTACCTATGATAATATATATGATATTATATTTTGGTGTTGAAATAATGCAAAAATTAATGTTTAAAAAACAAAACAAACACTGACATTCACCAGTTATAGTTTACTGGAATAACTATAACTTGTACCATCGCATGACATCACACTCATGAAATATAAAATTACATGGATGAAATCACTGCTGACATAATCTAAGTGGCTGCACCTCAAATTGCTCTATGAACCGCTTCACCATGTTAAAAAAACAACGTAGGTAGTAAAGGGCTCATAAACATGTATACATGCCCGAAATAGAAACAATGTAGTACTGGAAAAAAGTCTGATTCAGTATGGTGAAAGTTAATTGGTGCACACTTTAGCTACCTGTGAAGTTTTAAGTGCAATGAGTTTAAACACAGTAGAGTAGAAAATAACTACTGTGAGCTTCAGATGTATGTATCAAATAGGTTGTAAGTTAATTCAAATGCCTGTTACCAAACGTGTGAAAAACAAAAGCTTCTCCTTTCAGTACATTATTCATCTGTGAATTTCTGTTCACACGCTTATCTTATTTAGTGCTCTTAACAGTTCCTATGTAAGTGGGAAATGTATAAAGTGCAGATATTTAATCCATAAGTACAGTGAAAATTGTAAGCTTTGTTAAAATGGTGTACACTATTCTTCTCGTTTCAGAAATGGGTAGTGTCATTTTACATACTTGGGAGGGTTGTTCATAGGGCCTGGTTGTACATGACTTCTTATTAGCTTATGTATACATGTGAAGCCGTTCACCCGGCTTCACATGCAGTACTTAACAGGCACATCACATTAAGTTAAATAATGACAAAACATTGTTTTTGAATGGGAATGGTGTTCAAGGTTTAACAAATTGCTGATCTCATTAATGTCTATAGAGCCATTTTGGGAAAACCACAAAAAATAGCTTAACATCTACTTTATTTGGGTGATTTCACCAATATTCTTCATATTCTGCTTGTGCGAAATGTTATGCACATTAGAGATCGGTGGGTCTATGTGTACCTAACTAAATATCTTCTAAACAGACGTACCTGTTGGATGAGGTCATCAATGATGCCATAAGAGTGATTTCACCAATTAGATTATTTAACATGTCTGTCATCGATGATATCACTTACCATGTCATGAGTGATCTAATATGTGGGGTCATAAGCAGTGCATGTCAGGGATATAGTTAGCTCAATAAACTATAACTTGTGAATTTCAGTTTTTTTGTTTTTAAACATTAGTTTTTGTATTATTTTAACTTTTAACGATGATATCACTTTAACCTTTGTTTTTTTCATTGAATTTCTGAAGCGTTTTTAACATAAGGTAAGATCTTATTACCACACTTGATTATAATGTCACTTTAACTTTTGTTTTTTTCAGTGACTTTCTAGGGCTTTTTTTAAACTTACAGTAAGATCTTAATACCATAGCTAACTAAAATATCACTTTAACTTGAGTTTTTCAGTAAAGTTGGGCCTTTTTTATCATATTGACCCAGCTCCCCTTCTCATACCAGCCTATGGCAGCCAGGCCCTGTGCCTCACCACCCACGGGCAGCCAGTCCCCTGCTGCACACAGCCTGCGGCCAAACTCTGCGCCTGAACCCTGTGGCACCCTTTCACTCATCATGCATGGCCTTTAGTGAGGGGCTGCTGTAGTTCCATGGTATTGCCGCACAGGTTTCAGGTAAATGGTGCTGCGGAACTGAGCAAGCTCCACTTATTGAAGCTTGCTATCCCCCGGTACCATGAGTGTGCCACTCAGACAACTGCTTCCGTGGGAGTGCCATGGTGCCTCATGGGAGGGCTGCTCAAGGTTGTGCACAATACGGCAATATCTGTGGAAAAAAATATTTTGTAATTTATTTTTGGCCTCTATGGGATTCCTCTGGGTCCTCCCCAGAAGAAACAGAGGGCCAGGATATCCTTACCTTGGCCCTTATACTCTATTTGTAAAACGTTTTCAGGACACAGGGATAGAATCTCGAAGTCCTGTAATAGCAACTGCAACATTTCTGTTAAAGTTGCAGCCAACCAGTCAAATCAATTTGTGTTGTGGGGCTGGTACTGGTCCTGCTGTACCGAGATGACTGACAGGGAAAAAAGCTCCCTCTGCCAATGAGATCGCTCTGTTTTGAATTGATGGTACCAGGAGTCCTGATTACCAGATCTATCTATTTTTGTGACCATTTCAAGCCCACAACAATTACCTCTTCAAATGTGAATTTCTCAAAAATGACAAAACTAATTTACACCCACCAAATCATGAAAAGCACAATTTTTGAGTAAAGTTCTAACTTTCTGGCAAATTTGGTGTAATTCCATTCAGCCGTTTTTTTGTATCACTCCCAAAAATGTCCTGTGGGAATTAACATGGGAGAACAATTTTTTGAACCTTCCCGTTTTTCTAAGCCCCGCTTGATATATCAGCTGGAATTTTTCCAGAAACGAGCTGAGGTGGATGAACTTTTGTTTTAGAAATTTCTAAGCTGATTTGGCAAACAGCATCAAAGTAATTAGAAAGCCAAAAATACCCTTCTAATATATATTTATTTCCATTGGAAAAATAAAGGTTTAAGTTATGTTATAGGTATGCTAATAAGACCTTAGCTTACATTAAAAAAAACTATAAATCCAGTGAAGAAAAAACAAAGGTTAAAGTGATGTTATAGTTAGGCAAATCAATAGGATAAAACTAAAAACGAATGTTTAATTCAATTCAATTCAACAGGATTTGTAGATCGTGGCTAATCACTCGTGAGGGTATCCATCCGCTAGGATCTAGCTGCTGAGGGTGGTATTAATCAAAGGGCTAGGTCTTGAGTCCCTTTCTGAATTCTGGGAGGGAGGGAGAAGTTCGGAAGTGAAGCAGAAGGCCGTTCCAGGACTTGGAGGCGAGGTAAGAGAAGGATCGTCCTCCACTGTGGCTTCAGTGTATGACAGGGGGTGGTCGGCGAGGGAGAGGGAGGAGGATCACAGGTGTCTGGAGGGTCAGTGGTAGTGCAGGCAGTGCTTGATGTATGCTGGTCTGTGGTCATGGAGGGCTTTGCAGGCATGTATCAGCATCTTGAATGGGCATCTCTTCTGGAAGGGGAACCAGTGGAGCTTCTTGAGGTGATGGGTGACGTGTATCCATTTAGGGAGTCGGACAGCAGAGTTCTGTATCATCTGGATTTGCTTCATGGGTTATGTGGTGATTCCTACGAAGAGAGCATTGCCATAGTCCAGGTGGCTCGTTACTAGGGCTTGCGTGACAGTTGTTCTGGTGACTAGGAGCCATCTGAAGATTTTCAGGAGCATGCTGAGAGTGAGGAAGCAGGTGAAAGAGACTCCATTGATCTGTCTTTTCATGGTGAGTTTGCTGTCCAGGATGATGCCAAGGTTGTGGCTGTGGTCAGACGGTGTGGATGAGGGTCCAAGTTCAGCGGGCCACCAGGAGTGGCTCCAGGGCGAAGTGTTGTTCCTGAAAATCAGCAGTTCTGTTTTGTCCATGTTGAGCTTTAAGGAGTTGTTTCTCTTTGTGCACTTGTGGAAGTTGGTTCTAGTGGTTAAAGGGTCTTCTGAAAGTGAGAGGATGAGCTTGGTGTCGTCCGCATAGGGTATGATGTTGAGGCTGTGGGCTCTGACGATGTTGGCAAGGTGTGTCATCAAGGTGTTAAACAGGGCGGGGCTGAGGGATGAGCCTTGTAGGATGCTGCAGATGATGCTTTTGGGTTCTGAGGTGACTGCTGGTATGCAGATTTTCTGAGTTCTTCCTGTGAGGAAGGAGGTGATTCATTTAAGGGTGTCTCCTTTGATCCCAATTTTATGAAGTCTCTTGATAAGGGCGTGGAGTGATGAAAGGTCGAGGAAGATTAGGGCAGCTGTTTCTCCCAGTCAAGGATGGTTTTGATGTTATCAGTGGCAGTGGTTAGGGAGTTTTTGGTGCTCTGGTTGGTGTAGAATCTAGATCACGAGGTGTCCAGCAGATTGTTGTTCTCTGGGTGTTCTGTGAGTTATCAGTTGAGGGCCTTTTCTAGGACCTTAGCGGGAAAGGGGAGCAAAGAGATGGGTGGTCATTCTTGAGCTTGCTGGGGTGAGCACAGGGTTTCTTGGGGAGGTCTTTGACCTCAGTGTGTTTCCATTCCTCTTGGAAGGTGGTTGTGGTGATGGATGGTTGTGTATAGAGGTGAATTCATTGCTGATTTTCTAGCTTCCAAGGTTGAAGAAGTGGTGGGGGCAGGTGTCCAGGGGTGCTCCAAAGTGGATGGAGTTCATGATGGCCTTGGTGTTCCCATGTGGTGAGCAGGTGGTTGGAGTTGGCAGCAGTGGGAGCGAAGAGGCTGTAGATGTCGGTGGGTTGGGGTTCAAAGTTTTTGTAGATGGTAGATATCTTATCATGGAAGAAATCTGCCAGGGTGTCACAGAGTTCTTGGGATGGGGTAATTGCGTTCTCGGTGGCTAACGCACCAGAGAACACTCTGGTGACATTGAAGAATTCTTTGTTGTGATCAGAGCTGGCTTCGATTCGATAGGCCAGAGTACATCTTTTCACATCTTTCAGGCATTGGTGGTAATTGTTGAGGCTGTCCTGAGGGAGGCTTGGTCTGTGGGGTCCTTGCTGGTGCACAATCTCCTTTCTAGCTGCTTTCAGTTGTGATTTAATATTCTGAATTTCGGAGTATACCAACTGGTCTGTTTGGTGGATCTCCTAGGGTTGGAGGGTTTGATTGGGGTGACTCCGTTGGCACATTTGTTGATCAAGGTGGAGAGATTCTTGACTGCTTTTTCGAGGGTGGAGCAGGTTCAGGCTGGGTGGTGCTGAACATATCAGTCCACTGGTTCTCTGTTATTTCGATCCAGTTGTGGTGGTAGGAGTTGGGAGGCTTGAGGATGGTGCCTGGCAATTCTGTGATGGTGAGGTGGATGATGGCGTGGTCGGTCCAGGTGAGTTTGGTGAGATGACTGTGTATTGATTCTTTCACTGCCAGTAAAGATTGGGTTAAGCATGTGTCCTGTGCTGTGTGTGGGGTTGGTGACCAGTTAGGGGAGGACGATGTTGTCCATTCTTTCTAGGAGTTTGGCGGTGTTAGTGTTGTTGAGGTTGTCGAGGTGGAAATTGAGGCTAATGCGGAAGATGTAGTGTTTGCAGTGAATGGCGAGTGGGGCGATGAATTCATGGATGGCATTGCAGAAGGCGGGGTAAGGTCCTGTGGGTCTGTAGACAAGCGTGCCTCAGAGGGTTGTTCTGTTGTCAGTATGGAGTTGGAAGTTGAGGTGTTCCATGATTGGTGTTTTGTCGTCTTCCGCGGTGGTGCAAATGGTTATTTGGGAATGATGGCGATGCCACTTCCATGTTTGTTGGTAAGGTCTTGGTGAACTATCTTGTAGCCGTCAAGAGTGGCAGTGGTGATGTCAGGGGCTGAAGTGGGGGTTGAACCAGGTCTCGGTGATGACATCAGGACAAGTGAGGTGATGGTTTCCCTGATTTTTGTGGCGTGTTTGCAGAGCGACCCGGCGTTGAGCAGGAGGCAGTGGAGTGGTTCTGGGGTGGTCATGGTTGGTGAGGTGGGTGTGGTGGTGGTTTCGTGTGGGTGGGAGGTCCAGAGTTGCAGGAGAAGTGACAGTGCTGGCAAGTAAACATTCATACTGTTGATCGAGGCAATGTGAGGCAGCAGTAGTTGTTGCTGCATTTGGGTGGCACAGGGGAGCCAACATTCCTTGCGCTGGGTGAGGTCCAAATGCAGGCGGGCACAGATGGGCTCACCTGTAGTGCACATTTGGCATGGAGCACCCACTGTGCTGCTGCACTGCAGACTCCATTAAGAAGGACCCGGGAGGGGGAGTGGTGAAACAGGTGGGAAAGTGAGCAGCGAGGCAGGCTGACAAGCTCTCAACAAAGATTTCAACAAAAGAGCACACATTACCACAGCAATGAAATGGGGCTAAAAATGATAAACAGGAGACAGAAACAATAAGAATTGGTCTAAGTTTTAATGGCAGAAAAAGGATAATAAAGATATAGTTGTAATACAGTACATTTACAATATTGTTACAACAATAGAGTTACAGCACAGTTAAGTACAGTCACAGAAGGTGAGAGCAGCAATGCATGGGCAAGCTATGTTTGAAAGTAGGTTGTGGCTTAAAGTCAAAATATGTTCAAAACCTGTTCTGTGAGAAAGGCCAAAACTATTGTTGACAGTACATTAACCACCAGTGGATATCTAGGCACATGCCCATGTTAAATAGTTCTAATATAGTGGTGCAGGCACATTTTATAAGCTATGCATGTTTCCTGAACTTCACTAAAGATTTTGAGGCATTGCAGGCTACTATATAATATGGAAGGTAGGGGGGTTCCACTTAGAGGTAATTTAGCTTATCCTAGGTGTTGCAAGCATAGCTCTAAGCTTCTATGCCATTATGCCCACCTCAGGAATGTGTGTAGTGTATTTTAGTAAACTACAGAGTGTCTTCCATATGTCTTGACAGAAGGCCTGTCAACCTCTTAATTTAAAATTGCTAGTCATGTTAAGTCTTTAGGAGGGTACTTTTATTAAACGGAATAGAAAACTGCCCACAGGTATAGTGCTGAATTGCTTCAAGTCCACATACCCTACAGCATGGTGTTACAATGATTGTATTGTGTCATCAATTATTCCATTTGAGATGTCCACACTGATGTCATCCATTATGTCATTTAACATGTTATGAGTGATCTTATATGTGTCATATGTTAGGTCATAAGCAGTGCATGACAGTGAATTTCATAGGTTGTTTTATGAATGTTAGTTTTTACCATATTTCAACACATAATTAAACATCACTTTTTTATTAAATTTTTTCAGTGAGGAGTACATATATATATATATATATATATATATATATATATATATGTATATAATCTACTGGTGGTTGCCAGTAGTTAGTAATAGTGAGGACCTAGTTTCCATAGGAAAAACGTTTATTTTTTTGTCACTAACTTTGGCGCCATTTGACGAATCTTCACAAAAACTTTAAACTAGTTTTCCAATCACTTCAGCGTCTGTCTTCAAAGTTTTGGGGTGATTTGTCAAATGGGGGCAGAGAAAAAGTGGGGGTCCCAAAACACATTTACCCCTAGGGTTTTTAGACACCACTACAGCCGAACTGCTGAACAGAATTACACAAAATTTGGCACGAAGCTAGACCTTGGTGCCCAGATTGTGCTTTTTGGTATTTGGTGTAAATCTGTTCAGTAGTTTTGGAATTATTAAAGGTTAAAAAATACGGATATCTAGGGACACGGAGGCTCATGGATCCTGAAGATCTCATGCTGAGATCTGATTGGCTGCCAACACTTCAACCAGGAAGAGTTGGCAGCCATTTTGGAAGTTGGCCTCAGCCGAGTCCCCACAAAAAAAGTTTAAAAAAAAGAAAAGCGGGAAGGGAAGGATTATCCTGATCCCTTACCCTTTGTGCTGGGGTCCCCTGGGACCTTGCCAGGGCAAAAAAGTATTTTAAAAAAAACTTTCACCTAAAATCACAGAGGATCTGCAAACCCAGTAAAAAAAGAAAAAAACAAGCGCAGTTTTCCACGCTTCTTCACACTTTAGCCCCTGGTTGGGCCTGGTCCCGGGGACATGAGAAATTGTTTTTAAAAAGGAGGGAGGGTGCACAGGCCCCATCATAAGGCTCTTAAGAGCCCTGGGACCACCACTGTCCCGAGGCTTGCTTACTAACAAGAAGGAAAGCTGTGCAGATCCCCCTCCTGTGGCTCTTTCTAGCTCGGGGACCACCACCTCCCTGGGGCAAAATAAAAATGTGTGCAGGGGGGCGCACGGACTCCCTGGGCCCCGGGAACTACCACCTACACAGGGCCAGTAATTTAATTAAAACTGGGAGGGGGCCTTGTGGACTCCCTCCCAAGCCATAAATGGCCCCGGGGACCACAACCTTCCCAGGGCTAGCCCTTGCAAATTAAAAGGGGGACTGGAGACTGCCTCCCCCCAGGGTTGGCTCCTGCTATATGCAGAGATGCCCACCCTTGGGAGATAGCAGTTTGCTTTCACTTGGCAGGAGCTGTGACAGCTCCCCCCAAGTGAGAGCAAACACTAACTCCGCTCCCAGCAAGCAGGAGCTGGAAAACTGCTCTCGCTCGCTAGGAGCTGAGTTTTCATTTATGCGGACAAGGAGTAGTAGGGAGCTGCATTTCTAGCAGCTCCTTGTGTGTGGGACCAATGCCACCTCCCATAGGAGGTGGGGACCTTGCTGGGACCCAGGCGGCACTCAGGCTCCACCTGCGGTCTCCATCAATGCACACTGGGCCCCCTGGATAGGGCCAGGGCACCCAGGTTCAAGTGGCAGGGCTGTTGCGGATGGGGTCCCTGAGGCCATAATCAGCAGAGGGATGGGGGTGCGTTGCCTGCTCCCACTTTTATTAAGTGTCCAGGCCCCAGGGGATAAGGACACTGGGGCATAATCATCCTAGGTAGGCTGACTAGCTGACTAGACAAAGACAAAGACTAGGTAGAGGGGCCACATGTTCCTCCTCCCCTTTTTCATAATTATGGACAGGGCCCTGGTAAATGAGGTCACCAGGGCCAAAATCGGCCTGCGGAGGAGGGCCCCTTCCAATAATTCACCAGGCCCAGGGGGCCAAAATCAACCTGGGGTGGGGGGGCCACGTGGCCCCCTTACCTTCTAATAATTAGCTGGGCCCCAGGGGATGGAGTACTCAGGGCCAAATTGTGGCCAAAGTGGGAGGCCATGTGGCCCCACTCCCTCTTGTAATAATTGCCCAGCCCCTGAGAGATGAGGGCCCCAGGGCCCAAATCAGGCAGGGATGGGGCCCCATGGGGGATTGGCAGCGGGGCAGAAGGGCCAAGGCCGTGCGTGGCACATGGTTGGGTGCTTATAGTAGGCTAGCTTTTAACGGAATTAACGGAAAAACCCAAAGGTTACAGGGATGTTATAGTTAGGAAATAGAATTTTTAGAAATCACAGAAATGCACTTAAACAAAGGTTACAAGGATGTTACAGTTAGGTTCATATTTTACTCACAGAAAACCATAAAATTCAGCAGTTATAGTTATGGCTATCTCAAGTAGCTATAACTCGTGCCTTCGCCATGCCCTGCTAATTACCCCGCATATTATATCAGTCATGACATCTTCTATGACACCATTGATAATATCACTGCAACACATGCAGTAAAATTATTGATGAGAAAACTTTGCATGGCGGGGGCACAAGATATAGTTACCTTAAGGCACGAGGAACTGTTCTCATGATGAGGACGCATGTGTCAAATATGAGGAAACTTTACAAAGGTTCAGAGCTAGAGGTTACAAACAGAATGTGTTTACAAATAGCATAGAAAACGAGAAGTTGAAAATGCTGAAGGAGACCTTGATTGTCAAAGACAAATCATGAAGTGAACAGGACAAGGAGCAACAATTAAGACTGATCCCAATATACAGTAAAGAGAGTGGAATTATTCACAATATTCTGCATAAACATTGGAATTTGATATGCAGTCATCCAGACATTGGCTCACAAACTGGTAAGAAACCTCAATGGACCTTCCGAAAAGCTCCATCACTCAAGGGCATACTGGTCATAAGTCACTTTGTACAGAATAATTCTGAAAACTGGTTACAGAAACAACAATGTTTCATTAGGTGTTACATTAGCAAGGCCTGTAAAATCGGTCTAACCACCAAAGCTTTCATGATCAAAGATAATCAAAGTATTCCGATTAAATACAGGACTACCTGTGATTCAAAGTTCGTAGTATACATCATTGAATGTCATTGTGGATTAAGATGCATGCTCAAAAAAGAACTTTAGAACACATCAGAGCAGTCAAAAACAATGATCAAGTATATGCACGAAAGAGGCGGAGACCGAATGGAGAAACTGTGTTGAAATATATCATCCAATTGAAAACCAAAACTCCTTTCGGCCTGAACAATTATGTGGAACTTTATTTTAATTTGTATTTTATATTTGATGTCATTACCTTACCCAGCCCATTGGGTACATTGAAATATAAATGAGAATATGAGTCTGCAACATGTTTAGATTTTTTTTTTTATCTTAGATGGTCTTTAGATACCGTAACTCCTTATTATCATCAGTTTTTATTGTTTTTTCTTGGCAATTGTTAATAACAGACCACCTATGGTGATTCAAAATGTAAATATGGTACTACACTTCTTATGTTTGGTTTGAGTGTAACAGCAGTGAGTTTTTGTATCTGTCCTCACAAATTGCATTATGTTTGTCCATAGACAGAATCTGGTACTACACCATGATGCTTCACTTACTTTCCCTATTCACTCATACTTTAGTTAGGACTTCATGATTAGAAATGCTGATGACAGGACAAATAAGAGGAAGTCACGTGTTTACACCCTGAGAACTATGAATGTGTTTAAAATCATTGTACTGTTGGATTGGTTGCCACAGACACTTGTTTATAGTATATCAGTTTATTCTTGATTTATGTAGCACTAATCCTGTGCACTTTGTTGTGTTTCTTTTTGTTTGATTTTTACTGATTGTTAATACATACTACATGATCCATAATGCCTCATTAGGGGTTTCTTGGATAGTTGTATAAATTGCAACATAGTGGAGGGACACACCAACTTTTTCAAAGACCCAAAGGGTCGAAACGCATTGGTGCATTTGTGTTTCTTTTCTTTGAATAAAACCTTTTCACCAGCTCACAGAGTGCTACACATATTCCTTGTGAAGCAGATATGTATATATATATATATCTCAAACTCTGGTTTATGTTTGTTTTTTGTATTCTTCTCTCATTGTTATGTATTTGAGTAGGGCTGTGTTATACTGTGCTTTATTCTTTAGGTGGTCCGTCTAGTCAGCCTTTTTTAACAATATTTTGGGATTTCGTGTTCCGTTTCTTTAAGCATGTACCACTGTAGTATCCAGACAAGCTTAACAATATTTTATGAATACCAGCAGTTATGCCTTTGATTTATATTTTCAAAAATACATGTGTCCCATCGAGCATTATGTGCATGATTGCTCTATGTTTATTAGTATGACAATTTGATTTAGTATATGTATTTTCTATTTCCTGTACTCAAGTTTGAGTCTTTGCCGTATATCACTATGGCCAAAACTGCTGATTTAACATGACAATATGGTGCTGACTATCGACCAAATCAGTTTTTCATTTTTCCTCTCTCCCCTTCACTGAGTTCGGGTGTTGGGTGTCGTCGATGTTGATGACTTTTGGGGTTTTAAACACTGTAATACACACATGCTGGTTTATGTGAGCAAGGCAGCTGAGGTGGCTAAAGCACGTCATGTGGTGAACTTATGGATACAACTGGCTGCCTCAGTGACCACTTTCATCTTTTCTTTTGAGTGGCTGTTGTTTGTATCTCCAGCTCCACCCCCCACTGGTGGAGGACTTTGACTCAAGCGGAGACTGTTGATATATATATATATATATACACCAGAAAGGGAGCACCCTGCTCACACTCCAGCATACAGTCAGCCCCAGTGCATCATGGTAAATGTAGTACAAGTTTGTCTTTTATCCATGAAGTAAGCTAAAGTTTTTCACCTTAGTAGGTGCAGCAAGTGCTGTAAATCTCTGGACACGTGTTTCTGGGTAAGTCCTTCATCAGCAGAGAGCAACTTTGTCTGTGGGGTTGCTGGAAATGCTGCCAAAAGTCCTCTCAGGTTTCTGTACCACTCACTGGCACACAGGTGCTTCAACCAGAGCTCGTCAGCTCATTGGCTCAAGGGAGCCTTCTTAAACAGAAAAACCATAAAGAGAGCACCGTGCCCACACTCCAGCATACAGTCAGCCCCAGTGCATCATGGTAAATGCAATACAAGTTTGTCTTTTATCCATGAAGTAAGCTAACGTTTTTCACCTTAGTAGGTGCAGCAAGTGCTTTAAATCTCTGGACACGTTTTTTCTGGGTAGGCCCTTCATCAACAGAGAGCAGCTTTGTCTGTGGGGTTGCTGGAAATGCTGCCAAAAATCCTCTCAGGTTTCTGTACCACTCACTGGCAAGTATATATATATATATGTACTGTATAGATAGATAGATAGATAGATAGATAGATAGATAGATAGATAGATAGATAGATAGATAGATAGATAGATAGATAGATAGATAGATAGATAGATAGATAGATAGATAGATAGAGTTGCCACTGGGTAGTTATAGTTAGGATTGTGTTTCCATGGGAAATTACTTTTTTGTGTTGCTAATAACTTTAGCGCGGTTAAGCGTATCTCCACAAAACTTTCTAAAAAAGTGCTACTTTTTGATAGTTTGCACATGGAAAGTTTCAGGGTGATACATCAAGTGGGGGCGAGAAAAAAGGGGGGCCCCAAAATGCATTTTCCCCACTCCTTTTTCCATAGGAATTGTAGACACAGCAACACTCCAAACTGTTGAAAGACTTTACACCAAATTTGGAAGAAAGCTAGATCTTGCTTTTTGTGATTTGGTATAAATACACTGAGTAGTTTTGAGCAATTAATGCTCAAAACCTTTGTATATACCACACCGCGGAGTCTCCTCTGACCCAAGAGATCTTCTGCTGAGATCTGATTGACTGCCAATACATCAACCAGAAAGTGGTGGCAGGCATCCGAGGACTTGTGTCCCCACTCTTAAAAAAGATGGCAAAAAAATAAAAAAATGAAAGACCTGGGGGTAGGGTAGGGATACCCTTATACGTCGACCCCCTAGGCTTGATGGCAGGGTCTCATCACTATTCACTGCTAATTACCCCACATGTTACATTGCATTACATCAGTCATGACATAATTCATAATATCACTGCAATATTTGCATTGAAATTATTGATAAGAAAACTGCATGGCGGGCGCCAGTTACAGTTACCGTAGGGCACAAGTTATAGTTACCAGAGCTAACTATAACTGGTGAATTTCAGTGGTCTTGGATGTTTAAAACATTACATTGTCACTGAAATTCTCACCTAACTATAACATTACTTTAACCTTAGTTTTTTTCAGTGAAAAAAATGTATGTATATATATATTCACTCTGACAAGGTTCTGATGTTTCTGTATTACACCCCAGGTTAACACGATGCCAGTCGTTAGGGTAACCACTCCCAGAATCATTAGAAACATAACACAGGTGGCACTCCAGGTATCTCAGTTCGGCAATTTTAGTGTAATCCACAATCGGTACCACACATAGGACTATAAAAGGTGTTTCAACCGTAGTCCTGATCACATATAAAGTGGCTCCTTTGCTTAGCTTTACCTTATCTAGAGTACTCCTACTGTTATCAATAGACAGCTGGAGGGGAAATGTAGTCCCATGGTGCTGCATGTTTCAAAATACACTATTCACAACGAAAATGGTGCTGTCACAAAAACAAAGTTCATACAAAGCACAATACCATCTGTGCATAGTGAAAAAGTGAATAGTACCATTACTATTTTCACATTGGATCTTGTTCTATGCAAATTTCCACTTCTACAGGGAAATGTAGTTCACTTCTCTTGTGTTCCCCTAATCATTCCTTAATCAGAAGATATGACCTATGCCTCCTATTACACTGACAATGGTTCATGGGAATTGTAGTTTAATATTACTCTACCCATTTGATCACTGAGTGAATTCAGTGTATCACTAGAAAGAGCAATAGATCATATGCTGTCTTACATAGACGTCCTTATTTTGGCATAGCTGATAAAAAACAGTTGATCGTTACAGTGGCTCATTAATTAATTATCCTCTTATGCACAGGCTTGTTCACTAGTGACTTTATTCACTTTATTCACTTTATTCACTTTATTCACTTTATTAGTGGGGAGCAAACCCTTAGTCACATTTCTATCTGTTAGGGAGAGAAAACATTTCATCACCTTGACTCATTCCAGTTCGATCTCAGTTTGATTAAATAAGTGCCACGTAATTCATAGATTAAGTAGTAAAATCATGATATTAACCACACCACACAGGTATGTATTTCACAGATGCACATACAGTTTCTTGTTGCTTTGTCTTCATTTGAGTAATGTTTCCTGACTCTATGTGCCTCAAACACACTGTGCTATCATCACCACCTATTGGTTTTTCCACCACATCAGTCCTCCAACATGTAGTCAAGTCAGGGTTCCCGTTGTGATCTGTGCGGTAGGGTCTTGCCGTTGGATGAGTTGTATAATTTTTCACAATGGCAGGCAGGTACATGTATTAAGACACGTTTTGAAGTTGGCACGTTGTACTTTCAATGTACTTTTTTCTGCAAGGACATTTCAATATGCACACTGCGAATGTGCTTTTTGCATGTGATGTGTTTGTTAATCGTATGCTTAGTCCAATTAACAGCAAAATTGTTTTTTCCCCTTGTCTGCAAGCTTTACATTTGGGACGTTTCCAGAACCCCTTTGTTCTGGAGCCAAGTAATGTGGGTCACACCTTCATAGTGGCTTTTTGTCAGCATCGAAGCTAGCGATGGAGCACCCCGAAATGTCACAAGGGGTGTTTACCCACTTTGATAGAGCCATGTCTTTTAATAAAATATACCAATGCTTCTGAAATATTTCTCTAATCTTAGACAGCGCCTTAATATATGTTGTTATCAATCTTATTTCTTTATTTTCTTTCTGTGTTTCATGTTGTTGTTTAATTACAAGCAATTCTTCTAGTTTATAGGTATCGATCTTTCATGCACTCTATCAAGTACTTTTTTTATAGACTCGTGCAAGAAAACGAATATTTACTTTGAACACATTCACATTAATTTCCAATTCCGTAGAGCAATTTTGTTGCTGAAATAAAAATCGTCCAACCTCAACATACTCAGCAGCTACCAGCCCATCTCACCCCTACCATTTCCGACCATGTTTACAGAGAACGTGATCAACAAACAACTCTCAGACCACCTCAAACTCCACAGAATCCTCGACAGCACTCAACCAGGCTTCTGCACCAGCCACACAACACAAAACAGCCCTCGTCACACTTGCTGATGACATCTGAACTGTCTTCGACTGGGGAGAAAGTCACCATCATCTCCCTAGTCCTTTCTGCAGCCTTTGACACTGTCTCCCAACACCTTTTCATGAAGAAATCCCACCTCACAGGAATACAAGGATCTGCACTCAAGTGGATTTCCTCTTTTCTCACAGGAAAAAGTCAGAGAGCGATTCCCTCTTTACACCTCTCAACCCGAGCACCACATCTGTGGAGTCCTCCTTCAGCCCCATGTTCTTCAGTGTGTACATAAGACTCCTGGCAGACATCATTGTATAACACAGCTTCAACATAGTCTACTACGCTGATGCCACCCAACTAATCTTATCCCTCACTGACGAGACAAACCCCACCAGAATCAACGTCACTGACTGCATGATCAGTGCAGCATCCTGGATGAGAGAAAACCACTTGCAGCTCAACACTAACAAGACTGAGGTTATGATATTTGGAAGCAAGCTGTTACCTTGGGGCTTATCCTGGTTGCACACCAAACTAGGTCCCACTCCTACACCCACAGACAAAGACAAAAACGTCTGACTCATCCTTCACAACAAGCTCACCATGTCCAGACAAGTCAATGGTGTTTCCTCCTCCTGTTTCTTTATCCTGTGCATACTGTGCAAGATCTTCAAAGTGATTTCTCTGAACATCAGGTGCACCGTCACACAAGCACTGATCATCAGCAGACTGGACTATGACAATGCACTGTTGCTGGGATCCCAGGTCATCTCCTCCACAAGCTCCAGACCAACCAGTACGCCACTGCCAGACTCATCCTAGACCTTCCACGGTGCACCCACCCATCATCTCATAGAGCTCCACTGGCTACCAGTCCAGAAAAGATGCCAATTCAGGCTCCTCACTCATGCCTTCAAGGCACTACACAACCCTGACCCCTCCTACTTCAACCACCACATACATTTCCACCAGCCTACAAGACAGGTCTGATCGACATCCCTCTACTTTGCACACACACTCTGTAACAACAGAAGCGAAACTGGAAGACACTCCTTCATTGCAGCCAAATCCCGGAACAACATCCCACAGCACATCAGAGCTTCCTCCTCGCTTCTTAAATTCCGTAAGATGCTTAAGACCTGGCTGCTCTAATCCAGTCACATAGGACCTGCCAAGCCAACCCCTTCATGATACTGGCTCCACCCATCACACCTGCTCAGCACCTGTATACCCTCATGGCGGATTAGCTGCACTCCACTTAACATAGTGTAACATAAAATAATATTGATCATTTCCCCATAAGGGAAGCTCCACCTTAGACATTAATCATAAAGGCTGGAGGCATGTAGCACACTATTAGTTGCTGTTGGCTTTCTGTGAATTGATGTTTCTAGAGTTCCATTTGGAATAAGAGTGTTAGGCCCATATTTATACTTTTTTAGCGCCGCATTTGCGTTGTTTTTTATGCTAAATCGGTGTACGTTTGCGCTGCTTTTGCGTCAAAAAATGACGCAAATGCGTTGCTAAAAAGGTATAAATATGGGCCTCAGTGTCCAAAAAAATCTACTTTTTCTGAACTAACCATATGTGTGAGATATATATTGTTGGGTTTTGATTCAGATCTGAAAAGTATTAAACAAAATTGTCTTCTGTTCTATCTGAGATGATAAAAAGACTATCAATAAAACATAGCCAGATAATTATATTTTCAAGAAGTTTCTCATGTTGATCTGACCATGCATTTTCCTTTTTCTACCACCCCATTGTGACATTACCATAGTTTGGGGCACAAGAATTCTCCATCGCTGTTCTGCATGTGTAGTGAAAAATGTCATTACTAAATATGAAGTAGTTATTAGTAAGCACAATTTGTATCATTCCAATCAACATGCAGGTATGCTCCCATCTATTGATATTTTCAGCTGGAGGCAAATATTTACGTACATGTTTGCTTACATGTTTCCCCACATCATAATTTGTTTATGTATACAGTGCTAAATCTATTGTGATTAGTACGTAATTGGCATTCTATGGGATATTTTGTGGATGACACAAAAGATCTGTAGTGTCAAACAAATAAGAATTTAGGGTAAAATCTACTATTAATGGTACTAATATGTAGTTTAATGAATCACAAATAGTGATTGCTAAGAAATCACATTATTCAGTAAGTGAAATGTATTATGGAGCCAGTGCTCTACATGGCGATTTCTTAAGATTCACTTTCCCAGAATCCCGAATAGCAAAAAAGATTCATTCATGTTCACAAAATGTGTACATTGCACAGTCACGAAGTTGCCTTTTTTGGGTAGCATAGGTACTATTCTTTCAGAAGAATCACAATATTAACACCCTTGCCTGCTCATTTGGTGGTGATTGTATCATCCTTCCTCAAATTTATTATAACTTTTCTTTCATTCTAGTCTAGTTTTCTGCAATGTTAAATTTTCCAAATCTTCCATTAAACATTCTGAAAAAATGTCTACTTTGTTGCCTGATCGCGATTTAGGTAGACTTTTGATTTATCTTTTAACTGACTCAGTTCTGCACCAATCTGGTCAATACATAGCCAAAAACTCATCATCTGAAGTAGACTGAATTTCAGTCTTCTCCATGTTCAGCATGTAGTCCCAGATATGAAGCATGTCTGTATCCTCTATCAGTAGATTATACTGTATTGGTTATTTTATTTTATTTCTTTCAATCATGTGTTTATTCTTTTTCACTGTATTATGTTTCATAAGTTGTAGCTTTCCTATATTTTTATAGGTATCAGACTTAACTTCTACAATATTGACACGAGTCTCTGGACAGACATGCAGGTTTTTTTTCCTTACCTCATCTTTGGACCAAGGTCACAGTGCTGCACAGTCACCACTGTGTAGTTACGCTTCAGCCACACTTTCCATTAAAAAAGCCAGTTTTTTGATTTGCCTATAACGTTTGACCATATGAGCAGCACTGCACCAAATGTGTTCATTGCTTGTCATAGCCTACTAGGATCCAGCTTCGAGCCAGTTTTCAGGCAGATCTATCCATGGGAAAAAAGTAAAGGGGGGAGGGGTGAAGGAAGAGCCATTTAACATTTTAGCCCTTTTAGATAGTTTTCTTAGGCCTCCAGGCCAACCTGCTGGACATATTTACAGCAGACTTTACATGATAGTAGAACTTTACTTACGAAGCATGCTTTTTCTTGGTTCGGTTAAATCCGTTCAGTACTTTTTTAGATGTATGTGTTTAAAATAGTTGCAGATTGGGCTTTAAAATCTTAGCACTTTTGTAAATCAGTGGCGTTTAAAACCACAAACTATGATTCATGATTTCTGTCACATTTTGAATTTTATGAGAAGTGTGATTGGTTGAAGTTTTTTTTTTTTTGCCATCTTAAAAATCTGTCTCTTACATCTGATTTCAGATTGTTGCAGTGTGGATATGTTTTTAAACTGAGGATCACAGCGGGAAGAGAGGGGCAGTGTTGCGACAAGCCAAGCGGGTAGGCTCAGGTATCCTTTTCCTTCAGAAGACACATATTCTCAGTAACAAAGTCCAGTGCCTCTCTAGATTCGGTTACTCTCAGGCCTTTCACTCAGAATTCACCAGGGGGTTCTGGGGTACCGGTACATTAATTAGGATTACAGTCCCATACCAGTTTACTAAAACACGGTCAGATCGCCTAGGTCATCACCTTGCAGTTACGTGAACGCTGTATGGCATAATGTTCCATCCTTGCCATCTGCGGCATTATTATGGGAAGCTGTGAAACCTACTTCAAGGGGAGCAACATTAGCTACTGCGTAGAGTTGAGGCAAAGTAAGACAAGAGCTTTGGCAGATCTAGAAACCACGGTGACACAGCTTGAGGAGCAGGGTCGAGAAGCTGATGGTCAGTGGCCGATAGGCAGCTGGGTGCCCTTCATCTTCAATACCAACAGGTCATGCTGGACGAGGCCAAGCAATCATGGTGGGCAGCTCAGAGCTTCACTTATCAATGGGTGGATAAATTAGTAAAATGCTTCATAGATTGTGCCAGAATACTCCTTACTCCTCTTTTGTCTTGCTGGGTTGAGATTCGTCAGGAGTGCTATTCACAGATCCACAGAAGGCTACAGATTACTTCCCTTCTTACTTCCAGGGAGTATATTCTTGGGGGATTATAAAGTTACACAGATATATCAAACATGTATATGTTATCAACCCAATGCGTTTTTGGCTCTCAGGACCATGTTGGAGATGGATGTTGAAGCCCTTGCGAATGAGGACTGGACGGAGGCACTCTGAGTGTAGCATATGGCTGCGATAGCAAGTCATCTCCGGCTGGTTCAACTTAGATACTTTCACAGGATTTATTTCACATGACATAAACTCTGGCAAATGGAATTGACAGCATCCTGGCCTGCCTTGGATGTGACATGCAGAAGTGCATATTTACCCACACAGTAAGGAGCTGTCCAATTATACAGAAATTCTAGCGCGGGGTGATGTCCTGTCTAGGAGGAGTGCTTGCTTGGCCGATCCCCACGGATCCAAAACTCACACTGCTGCATCTCACCAATGATCTAGAAGGGAAAAACGTTTTGATTATCTCTCCTTTATTTAGGTCTGACCTTAGCAAAGCGAGACATAGTGTGGGAGTAGATAGCTACAGCCCATCCGTCCCTGGCAATGTGGAAGAATGGTAAGGATCATTGTAGGGGAATGAAAGTAGTAGTATATAAAGCAATAGATTGCCCCCTAGAAGCGCCCTAGGGTATGGCATGTGTGGGCGGATTTCCGATGTATTGAATTGGAGACTGGTCAACCAGTGTGCTCAATGATAGATGATAAAATCAAGGTGTTTACAGACTGAAGGTTGTCGAAGTGATTGTGGGATATTGATCAGTATATGTAGCTCTATATCCTGCTCAATTGCTGGCTGGAGGGATCGGGGTTGGGGGGTCAAATGCATGTAGACAGTTGTGATTTTATTTGCATTTGTCTTTAACATTATCAAGTACATTGTTAGCCTCATAGGCTGTGCTTTATGTTTAAAAGCAAAATCATTGAAGTATGTTTTTTTTTTTTTAAATCACAGCGGGAGATAAGAATGAAAAAGATGCATCTCATACACCCTCCTAATGATAATGCGTGTAACCCAAAAAGTGCAGGGGCAAATTAACTACTGAAGAAGAATTTATCCTATATTCAATACCCTTGGCATGAGATACCAGATCTAATATTTCTGGATGAGGAAGCCTCGCCCATGTAATATGGCATGCTTCATTATAGGTTTCCTTACCTCACCCAGGTGAGATGGAAGATGGGCAGACTATACCTCAAAAGTGTGAGGGAGTTCTTAATTAAATTATGTCTACTGGATAATGCAGGGATCCAGATATAAAAATACCTTAGGTTAAACCCGTGGTACTATAAGTATGGATAAAATGTTACAAACTAAAGGGAATGTTTGTAAGTATTATGACCATCACATCCAGCCTGATGCTGAAATGTTCCAGTCCCAAAAGGAGACCTACAAAAGGTCCTGAGAATTCTTCAAGGCAAATCATAATAGAGCATCCATATAAATCTAGTGAGGACATCAGCATGGAAGTGAAAGAACAATTTCCAAACTTCACCATCTAAAAATAGTAGCCCAACAGTGGGTGGGTTCTTACAACATGAACAGAGCCAGGAAGGTTGGGGGGACGCTTCTTGTAGTCACACTTTAGTCAAGGAGTATCGGCTGGCAGGAAACCTAAATAGAATTCCCTTAGTCTCATGAGATTAACATTTTTTCACAGTGAGTGAGGAGAGTGCTAAGGGGTACCCAGAGGTTCAGGAAACTCAGGTCCCTCACCTGGGAAAACAGAATCCAGTGCATAATTTGTGAATCAAATACGATCACGATCCTGCAAGCTGCCATTTAGATGCAGGATTCACCCAACATGTTCTGCAATTTTTGGGCAGTGAAAATAAAACACATGTAAGAGGGAACACCAGAACGAGTGCCTGAGGCAAGCATAGTTCATTATGTGGCAGATTACTAGGTAGGACATTTTAGTCTGCCTTTACATAACCTTGTAAATGTGACAAGCAGGCATCAAGGAGAACCTGTGATGCCTACGTATCCATTTCCTTGGAACACCTGCTAGCTCTGTACATGTGTTAGAAATTGGGTCTGTAGTTAGCAGGGGTATGCACCCTGTTCAAGTAGGGACCACAACCCTAGTCAGGGTTAAGTCCAGTTACACTCCCTAAATTAACCTGTGCTCACCCTCTGGTACCTTGGCACAGAGCAGTCAGGCTTAACTTAAGAAGCAATGGGTAAAGTATTTGTGCAAAACTTAATTAAAGTAACACAGTGAAAGCCACCACAGAAAGAACAGGTGAGAAAAATAGAGAATATTTATCTGAGTGAAATAAGACCAAAATTAGAAAGTTCCAATAAGTAGATCCTGGGGATTACAATTTTAAAGATTTAGGGGAAAATAGCGCATAGAAGTGCAAAGCGCCAACTGGGGTTATATGGTCTCGCTGGACCGGAACAAAGTCACAAGTTATGGTCAGCTGCGATGGGCCAGCTACACGGACCCACTTGGGCTCACTGAACACAGTACCTTAAATCCTGGGGCGCACTGTGAGTGAAGTTGCTTTGCAAGCCTTTGCATTGCTTTGCGGCAGTTCTATTGAAAACCACAGAAGGCAGTGCATCTTGAGCCCACTTCCAAGAGTCCAGGACTGGAGTGGCACCACTTGGCAGAGTAGACTCACATGTGGCAAAGTCCAGGTGCTATAGGAGGTGAGTTACAGCAGTCTTTGATGTCCCTGAGACTGCAGAAGAATAGGGGGCAAGGCAACCAGCCCTTGGAGATTCTTGGTTGCAAGGATGTACAGAAATAGTCCAGTCCTTCTCACTACAGGTCAGAAGCAGCTGGCAGCAAGCCAACACAGCAGAGCAAACTGCAAAGTGGCAGTGCCCCCTTCAGCAGTAGCAGTAGGCCAATGCAGCAGAGCAGGTAGCAAAGTGGCAGTCACTCCTACAACAGGAGGAGTAGGCCAGTATAGCAATGCAGTTGCAGAGTGTCAGTCCCTTCTGAGTTTGTGGGGTTTGGGGTCCAGAATTTATACTTTGGTGTCCTGGCTCTGGAAGGTGGTAGAAACTTCCAGGCCTTTTCCCTGCCTCCCCTGTCCTGGCGCCAAGCTGCCTGCAGTGACAATGCAGGGTTGTTAACCCCTATTGTGGTTGGACAGGACAAGTCTATACAGGTGTGAGACAGTGCTAAGCTCCGCCCTCTTTGAGCCATTTAATGGCCCATTAAGTCCCATTAAGACCCATCAAGTCACAACTAAACTCCTATTGGTGTGGCTGTCTAGACGGAATGCACAATGCTCAGCTGTCACCCAACCCAGATGTGTTTTCAGAGGCAGGCAGAGGCACTGAAATGGTTAAAGCAAGAAAATGCCAACTTTCTATAAGTTACATTTTTAGACTTACAATTTAAAATCTGACTTAACTATAAGTTGTGATTTTAAATTGTGAGTCCAGAGACGCCAAAAAGATGTTTTAAGGTAATCCTAATGCTATCCTATGGGAGAGATAGACCTTGCAATAGTGAAAATTGAATTTAGCAGATTTTCACTACCTGCTCATTTTAAACTTAAAAGTACATGTCCAACTTTTTTAATACACTGCACCCTGCCTTTGGGGCTAACTATGGCCTACCTTAGGGGTGACTTACATATAATAAAAAGGAAGGGTTGAGCCTGGCAAGTGGGTATACTTGTCAGGTCGAAGTGGCAGTTTAAAACTGCACACACAGGCTTTGCAGTGGTAGGCCTGAGACATGATTGAAAGGCTTCTGACGCAGGTGGCACAATCATTGCTGCAGGCTCACTAGTAGAATTTAATTTACAAGCCCTGGGCACTTTACTAGGGTCTTACAGGTAAATTAAATATGTCATTTGTGGAGAAGCCAATATTAGCATGTTTTATACGACAGAGCACCTACACTTTGGCACTGGTCAGCAGTGGTAAAGTGCCCAGAATCCTAAAACCAACAAAACAAGGTAAAAAAAATAGGAGGAGGAAGGCCAAAAGTCTGGAGATGACCCTGCGTAAAGAGCAATTTCCAACAACATGCTAATTGCCTATCATAGTTTGTTACTCCAGTCTCACAGTGACAAAACATTTCTGCCACCATCACTAGCTTGGGTGGACAGACGATGTAACAAGAAGTGGAATTTGTGAACTGACTACAGTCATGGCAGCTAAGGTGTGTCTCTGTCATGGCATTTTCCTACAATGCTCCCTGTAAGCCTCTTCACTATCCATGAGCCTTTCTCTCTCAAGTATGTACCAATTACGTGAATGCAATCCTGATCCACGCACACAAAGCACTGCACAACACCGGACCCACCTACCTCAACAACCGACTCAGCTTCCACACCCCCACCCGAAGCCTCCGCTCAGCCAACCTCGCCCTCGCCACAGTCCCCCGCATCCGAAAAACCACAGCCGGCGGCAGATCCTTCTCCTACCTCGCCGCCAAGACCTGGAACACTCTCCCTACCATCCTACGACTGACCCAGGACCTGCTGGCCTTCAGAAGACTCCTCAAGACCTGGCTCTTCGACCAGTAGCACCCCCCCCCCCCTCCCCAGCGCCTTGAGACCCTCGCGGATATGTAGCACGCTTTACAAATGCAGTGATTGATTGATTGAAACCCTGTCTCTGTATGTATTGTGGATCCTCACAGCACCTATGATACACACATGTCAATGTCCTCACCACTGTTAATAGCACACATATGTTTGGTATAGCTTACTTTTCAGCTCCAGGCTCACAACATTTCTACTTCCATCACTAGTGAGAGTGAACGTATGGAGCAACTGGTGCTTTCTACATAGCCGACCACTGAACGAGAGCGAGGCAGGTGTATCTCAGTCAAGGCATTACTCTATTATCTCTGTTGTAAAATACATAATCCCCCATCACTGTTCCCCTTCGCAAATTTGTCTCAGCAATAGACAAAGTCAATACTATGTCCATGCCTACTGTGCCACTAACCAAGAACTTGAACTGCCCACCTTTCTCTATGCTGCCAAACAATGGTTTCACCATAATAAAATGTTGTCTCTTATTTCTTACAGTAACTTTGTAGTATGAACAAGAGCCCTATACTACTCCCATCAGTAGAGATAATTTTGCAATTTCAGGAAAGAATTTCTTTGTCCTGTAGGCTACCATCAGTGTAAGACAGCAATTCTAGAAGAACTAGCAAACTCACACCCTTTCCAAGGCCAGAGATGAAAGTGATGTCAACATCTCAGACAAATAACAGTTCCAAAGCATATTGGTCAAACTGTCCCTGCACCACCTCTTGTGTTTATGCCATCTGGTTAGCAGCTACACAGGATTTGGTATGCATGGTACTGGTAATAGTTCTAAGTACCCAGGACTAATATGATAACTCTAACCACCATTCCAGGGTGCTTATCTACACACCCTCATTCCTACTGTGTCAACTAACATGACAGTTGACTGCAGCCGCTTCTTCAGGTTTGCACTTTATCACTGATTGGCCCTCCCCTTATATGTATATCATTAAGGTACATAGCTGCAGAGGTAGGTATAGTAAATGTATACGTTCTTCTATACACTTGCCTTTTGATATTTTGTACCTTGATATTCTTACATCACAATATTCTAGGGTGTCGTTATTTAGTAGTACAATCACCTTTGGGCACAGATTTGCAATTCCTAACAGTTGGAGTTGGTGAGATTCGATAAAGCTTCCCCTAAGTGACATCCAGAAAAACACTGGTCAGCCTTGATAACTGGATGCCGAACAGTTCTGACATCATCACAAACTATTGAGAATTGATTATTTACATGGGGCAATCACCATTCATTGTGCCAGAACAACTTCTGAGATTGCGCAATCTTTTCATTAAGATGCGGAAGGCCGACAAGCAGCAATCGCCTGCTCCCATTCGAAGCTAAGGGAAATAGTAGCCCCCCACAGGAGGTGTCTTCAGATGTTGAGCAAGAATGACAGTCACAACGGGGCGCAATGCTGGAAAGCACGCTGCTGGCTATGGAGTAAAGTGCAGTCAATAGACAGCAAAATTGACACCCCAAACATGCACATGGATCACATAGCAACTAAACTAGACCGACATGGGACATGCATAACTGAGGAGGAGCTATGGCTGAAGACACACTACAGACCACGAGGGACACTTGTCTCAATATGGCGAAGGTGAAAGCAATTATTTATGCCAAAACGAAGATCTCAAAGCGAGGTCTCGCAGGAACAATATTATAATCCTTGGTATTCCAAGAAAAATGGAAATATATGTTGAACAACTATTACGAGATGTGTTTGGCTCTGAATATTTCTCCAATATGCTAATTGATATTGATAATTATTTATAGAGTGCACGAATGCCAGAAGGTGTAGTGGCGCTAAAAAACTGCCACTAACTTATGAAAATCTAAAGGAGAAAGACTAAAATGAACCAACAAACCCTAAACCATGTTGGCTGAACTGGAGAAAAGCCAGGTTTTGAGAAGTTTTCTGAAGCCCAGAAGATTAACTTGGCCTTTTAACTGAACAGGCAAGTTGTTCCAAAGTTGGACTACCAAAAACATAAATCTTCTGCCTCCCCAGCTTAATCTCCCAAATTTAGCATGATTATTCTGGCCATGGTGGATCTTAACGATCTACTGGGGGTATACCAGGTGAGATTTTTCTTGAAATATTCTGTGCTCCGTACAATGCTTTGTGATAAGGCAGAAGGCCTTGAACTCAACCCTTTTCCTCACTGGCAGCCAGTGTAGCTCTTTTAAAGTTTCCGAGACAGACTGAAATTTGGATATCTTTTTCAAAAGTCTAGCTGCTGCATTTTGAAGACATTGTAATTTATTTAAAGAATACCTATGGACTTCTAAATAAAGAGCATTGCAGTAGTTCAATCTGGACAGGATCAATGCCATGATCACTGTTTTCTGCACCTCAAAAGGAATATACATCAGGATTTTCCTGATCTTACGCATCAAAAAGAAACAGGAAGACACTAGCTTGTTTATTTGTGCATTAAGAGACAAACTTAGGCCACCAGTCCTGGTTCCATGAGGGTAAGTTCTTTCCAAACAAAAGGAACTCAGTTTTTTTATAAGTTAATCATCAAACAGTTTTAACTCATCCATTTTACGAATAGCCCTCATACAGTTGAGGAACCTGAGGGCTGTCTCTTCTGTATTATTAGCAATGGACACAATGAGCTGTGTATCATCAGCATATACAATGGGGGAAAAGCCGAAAGAGCGGAGCCACATAGACATTGAAAAGAGGGAGGCTCAAAGACGAGCCCTGTGGGACTCCACAAGTCAAGACAAAAGCTTTTGATTTCAATTCTCTCACAGCTACAAATTGTTCTTTCTGTGAAATAAAGAAGCGAAACAGCTGTGAAGCAGGTCCTCCTATTCCGATTTTTTCCAGTTGAGCAATAAGAATCTCATGGTCGACGGTATCAAAAGCCACCGACAGATCTAATAGAATCAGAGCTGCCTTCCCTCCATTGTCCAGAATACTTCTCACTTGGTTGGTAGCCACCACCAAGGCTGATTCTGTACTGTGATTAGGCCTAACACCAAATTGTGCTGGATCTAAGACTTGGTGCTCTTCCACATATTTGGACTGGGTGACATTCATATGTTTTTCCAACACCTTAGCTACCGGAGAAGACGGGAGATGGGACGATAGTTTTTTATATCATTAGTATCCAAAGTAGGCTTTTTCAGCAAAGGGAGAAACGACGCTTTCTTCCATGCCAGAGGAACGATCCTGTCTCCAAAATGGAGTTAAATAACAGTGTAAGCTGAAGTACAATTGCTTCCCTCATCTCATGCAAGATTTTTGGAGGGCATGGATTTGACGGAGCACTGGGTTTAGTCTGGCTGACAAGTTTGGCAACTCTGTCATCTGTAAGTAAAGAAATACTGACAAAGGAACAGGGTGCCAGCCGCCCCTTCAAACAATGGGACAGGCCATCCTTCATGTTTTTGCCCTTCAGCTTACCATAACTATCTTCAACTTTGTTTTTAAAAAAGCAGGCAAGTTAATTAAAAAACTCTTGATCGAAGCCAGAGATAGTATTTGATGGAAAACTAGATAAGAGCTCCACTGTTTTAAAAAGCTCTTTAGTGGAGTTCTTAGCTGCCAATATTTCCTTGGAACAAAATGTAGTTTTTGTCTGACATAATAAAACGTTTATAGTCTTGAATACACTTTTTATATTTCCCTTTCTCTACTTCATTATACTCCATCTTCCACAGCTTTTCTTGATTTCTCCATTTACGTTTTAGCTCCTTAAGCTCCTGGGAGAACCAAGGGGTGGAAGGTCTTACCCTACGGTTCCTGACAAATTTTACTGGGACATGGTCCGTTATTGCAGTTCAGATCCATTCTGCAAAGATATCTGCTGTGAGTGGGGTATCCTTTGTAATGAAAGAGTAAGGGCCTGATTACAACTTTGGCCAAGGGGGTTAATCCGTCCCAAATGTGACGGATATCCCGCCCGCCGTATTACGAGTCCATTATATCCTATTGAACTCGTAATACAGCGGGTGGGATGTCTGTCACATTTGGGATGGATTAACCCCCTCCGCCAAAGTTGTAATCAGGCCCTAAGACTGTTTAAGTGTAGGAACCAAGGCTGGGATATAAATGTTATTCCAGACTTTAATATTTACTGGAGATGAGGGCTTATTAGGTGGATTAATCTGATCAGGCAACTCCGAACCTTGTGATCAGACCAAGAAATGGTACAGTCTCATCAAACCTCCAACCTGTCTAATTGGAGAAAATAACATCCAAAATTTGGCCTCCATTATGGGTGGAGGAATTCACCAGTTGAAGGAGATTAAAAGAGTTTACAATATCTAAAAGTGACACTGTCTCCTTGCTAGTCAAATTGTCACAATGAAAATTTGAATCACCTAAGATTGTAACAACGCAGCAAATACGCTGGTTACACTTTTTTAGTGAGTATGACTTTCTTATCACTTACCTTCCTGGCACGAAACAATTGCAATCGGATATTCTTTCCAGATTTGGTCACACAGCATTCAATCAATCAGAACTAACTTCACCGACTATCATCTCTTCAGAAAAAGTGGTAGTAGCAAATGAGGATCACTCATTTTATTTAGAGTTCCAACACCAATTTCACAAACAAAACATGCATGGATGGCTAGAAAACCCAGAGAATGTCATCAGAGGTGGTTTCTTTTTATATAAAGATCGTTTATTTCTTCCCACAAAAGAACTTAGAGAAAAAGTTATGCACTGGAATCACGATACATTGGCATTCCATCCAGGTGTGCAAAAAACACTTGTTAATTGCCAAAATCATTTTTGGTGGGACATCATGTGAAGAGACATTGAAACCTATGTTGCTGCATGCCCAACATGTGAACAAAACAAAAACACACATCAGGCTCTGTCGCGTAGGCTCTCATTATCTTAATGAGACTTCTGGATTTTGAGCAGCAAGATCGTCCACAATGTTGGGGACTGAGTCTGACCCACGGTGGATGACGCTTGTCACTCCAAACCCGGGTTTTGCTCTGGCTAACTAGCAGTGCCTCACCTCTCCCAAATGGCAGAGACAATTGGGCAGCCGAGCGCATGACATATCAGTACTTCTCAGGGAAGTCATGGTCACTCAGGTCACAACCGGTTCTCTCATACACAATGCGGTCTCATATATAAATGACAATAAAGGCAGTATAAGTTTTAAAGATTGGTTTAATAAAACGACTTCATTTTGGATAGCAAAGTGTGAGCTGCAATAACCAGAACTACACAACACAGTAATATTAAAATAGTGACTATGAGAGTGAAACACAAGAATAAGGCTATCATGGTGCCACTATTTTATTCTCTCTCTAAGTTATATTTTGAGCACAGCATGTTAAGGTCTAAGCCTGCCTTCCTTTCATGTTCCCCCGGGAGGACATTAACCCTCATACCTGAGCAAATGCCTGTAATCTGCATCAGCATCTGCAACGGGGTATTCAGCACAGTTGTGGTTCCCTGACTGGAATCTCCCTCTTGACGTGTACTAGGACTAGAAAGAGTTTTTATAACTAACACGCAGATGTTCTAAGAAAATGTCCCTACGTAAGGATGTGTATTTCCTATGAATGCTGGAGACTAAACTTCTACCACGTTTACTGGCAATGTACCAGACTGTAGCCTTGACTGAAGCACAGGGCGACCAAGAATGCATTATTTGAGAACACAGTGCTGAACTAAGCTAAACAGTGTGATAGAGGAAATTAAAACAAGACCGTAAAAACTGGTTATTGTAAAATAACAATGCAAATCTGAATAAAATATATCTAGGGCAAAGTGCACAGCGGCCTAGTATGTTAAACTAATGTGCATGGAGCTATACATAAAATGGCTACACAACACCCTCCCCTTGTTAGTAGAAAGTGGTTCAAGCGAAAGCTAAAATACCCTAACCTAAAATATGTTTAAAACCCTACTTAATTTTGACAAGTTAAGAGGACAGACAAGCATATTACTTGTCAATTTAGAAATGAGCAGGCGGTTCAAAGCCGAATTGAAATTGAAATGTCAATTTAGAACAGTTCCGAATCAACCACAATTCATGGAAAGCAGGAGATCTTCCACTTCGGCAGATGACAGAACCGGTAAATCCGCACCAAAAATGACTAAGGAGCAGGTGTGTTCCATAGCCCCAGTATCAACCAAGGCGGCATCCCGTGCAGTGCCCATTAACGAGTCGATGTTAACTTCCTCCAGGAAGGGTAGCTTGTAATCAGCTTCTCTCAGCAAACGCAGCGGCAGTGCACATGTCTGGTAATGAACCCTCAACGAGAACATCAACAGATCAGCCTCAATCACTGAGGGGCGTTGCTGTGAAAGACAAACTGCCAGTGCATGTTCAAAAGAGCACCAACGGCATCGAAACATGGGCTGCACACAATCCAAAACCGGTCTGAATGACAAAGACCAGTCACACCCCAAAAGTTCCAGGAGTGTTGCTCCAAACTGCTGCATTATGCATTCACGACACAGCTGCGCTGATGGGAGCGCCTTCATTTGTCCTTGTTGCGGCGGGACAGCCATTGCGGAAAAACAACAGCAAAATGCTGGCTAATAAAGCCAAAGTTATTGGAAATCCGCCAAAAATACGACCGAAAATTGAGTGAATAGCTGAAGGTATCAAACTGAATATAGAGGAGAAGGTGTGAACAAAACCAATACAAACAGCTTTGAAAAAATGTGCTACTCCAGCCGTGCTGAACGCATTCAATATACGTCCCACGAGTTCACCAAAGTGTCTCGGAAAGTTCGTATTTAACAGGGACTGCATTTCTGCCGACGACCTTGCCACTTGAAGTGCGTAGGTCTCACATGCAGATGTAAGGGCCACGTGCTTCTGAAACAATAAAGCCTTGAGTCTACTCAACCTGTCAAAATTCACCTTGGAAGTAGCAATATGAGGCCAGATGTCAGCTACCTCCCTTAAGTTAGTGGGGGGAAACAACACGTTCCCGCAGCATGTAACGACCCTAGAGACCGAAACTATTCCGGCCTGCATGCCACAACAGTCTTCACTATTGAGAAGGACATAGCTGCCGTTTGAAAGCACCTGGAACGTGTGTTTAATCAAGGGGACTAGAACTCCCTTCAGGTAGCAAGCCAGGTTTGCAACTGAGGGATTACATGCCCCATGCAAGGACAGCTGGTTACAAATCATCGAATGGCTGACTGAAGACTTGCATTCACTACCCGCTAAGAAAGACCTCTTTCATGTCATTGAGACATTTGTACGAGAAGGGAAGCTCCCACACCTCATGGATGTAACTATCTCCCAACTTTTCATATCTGCCTACCGGAATGTGTTTCAAACAAGAAGTGAATTGTAATGTTGAAATAGGCAGATTAATAACCCTGTGTATTAACCACTCTACCGAAGGAATCTCGGCCACGGTAAAAGGCAGTCTTTCTATCTTTTCAATGTTAAGCATGACATAAGTCGCTTCTTTCTTAGCCATTAGTTGTTGTTGCCGCAGCAAATTAAAGGAAAAAAATATTTCCCTGGCACTGATGTGCTGCCACAGAACGCGACCCGCCTTCAATGTCTGAAGTGTCCAACCCAACTGCATAATGGACCTGGTATGACTGTCCATGATATAAAGAAGACATATCAGATCGTATAATGTCTATAGCAGAAGAAACAATGTTGTTAATTGCATATATCCAGTCGGACAAGGTGTGAATCCCATTATCCACAACAGCTAACGGCTTTTTCAAATTTTCCTGGTCTATTTGCCTTAACCTGGCTGCAGCCTCTTGTTGGGAAAGTTTCCATATTTAATTGTATACTTCATACAAGAAATGCTTCCTATGTGGTATCTTGGGGCCTAACAAAAAACTTGTAAGTCAGTGTTGTTAGACAAGAGATTGAGGTGCGCTTTAACCGCATCAAGTGAGGACGATTTTAGCCACTGTTGGCACAATTTTCCTACACTATGGGGGTGATTCTGACCCCGGCGGTACTAGACCGCCGGGGCCAGGGTCGGCGGGAGCACCGCCAACAGGCTGGTGGTGCCCCGCAGGGCATTCTGACCGCGGCGGTTTGGCCGCGGTCAGAAGAGGAAAACCGGCGGTCTTCCGCCGGTTTTCCGCTGCCCTTCTGAATCCTCCATGCTGCGCCGCCATGGGGATTCAGACACCCCATACCGCCATCCTGTTCCTGGCGGTTCGCCCGCCAGGAACAGGATGGCGGTATGGGGTGTCGTGGGGCCCCTGGGGGCCCCTGCAGTGCCCATGCCAATGGCATGGGCACTGCAGGGGCCCCCGTAAGCGGGCCCCACTTTGAATTTCACTGTCTGCATTGCAGACAGTGAAATTTGCGACGGGTGCAACTGCACCCGTCGCACCTTCCCACTCCGCCGGCTCCATTCGGAGCCGGCTTCCTCGTGGGAAGGGTGTTTCCCACTGGGCTGGCGGACGGCCTTTTGGCGGTCGCCCGCCAGCCCAGTGGGAAACCCAGAATCACCGCAGCGGTCTTATGACTGCGGAGCGGTGTTCTGGAGGGGGGAACTCTGGCGGGCGGCCTCCGCCGCCCGTCAGAGTTAGAATGACCCCCTATATGTTGTAATTATGTCAGCATATCCTGGTGATATATAGCGAGGGTCTGGCCTACTCATTCGGAAACCCCCCAAGGAGGTGATAAAACGTTGATGACACCCGTAGGTATCTATGGGCCACAATAACCACCCGCCTGGACGTGTCAGTGAAGCATTAAACATACCATTCTGGACCCACTCATTAAGCTCATGTATGGTTGCATTTGTGTATTTTTGCCAATTGCCAAACTTTGCAGGGGCAGGTATACTGGGCATGTTTAATTCTTTAATTGTTGCTAAGCCTAAACAACTTGTTTGTTGCACTGTTTCATTTAAAAAGATAATTTGAACAGGGTTGAGACATGCTCTAAACAATGTTTCTGTACCCTTAGACTGCCAATTTTTTGTTCCCCAAACACTTTTCAAATCAATATATTTGGACCAATATTCATAACCTTCAATTGATAACCAGGAAACAAAGGATTCAGAATATATAAATTTCGTGTTGGTCTATAACATATGTATGTCCTGAGTTGGGGCAACTTTAAAATAATGTGACTCAGCATTTTTTTGGCTATGCCCAGAAAAATACGCAAACTTTTCAGTATAACTTTTTGAACTCCCTTGTGGTGGAGTTGGACAATGTTCCCATTGTGTGTAATTAAATATCGTTTTTGGACTACTCGCTCTATGTATTAAGTGGTGCCCATAATAATTATAGCAAAACATATCACCATAATTTTCTTTAAACTGGTAAACATCTTCGTTTTCATAGACAGTATAATAGTACAATTCTGTCATCATATAATCAACTGTTTTCACATCCCAATCATCAGACACAATGCCTTGTATGACTATATCATTCATAGATTATTTTAACATATGCGGTATTTGAATGATTTCCGTGGGACCATATATATCAAACATCACTTTGTCCCAAACAATCCCATCAGGAATTGGCACTGCGGAAATGTTCACAAAGGATAAGTCTCTTCGGACCTTATGTGATGAAAAATGTGGTTTCAAAGCCTCCTCCACCTGTTCAACCGCTGATCTCTCGGGAAGAAAATGACCATGTATCAACAAGAAAAAAGTAATAACAAAACCAATTCAAAGCAGAAAGTCTAGGACAGTCAAAGAAAGCCATACATAGTTCCATGGAAAAACAAAATATGTGTCTTTAAGCCATTGTATTAGCTTACGTGCTACTGACAGATCAGCTGTCGAAGAGGCAAACGAGTCCGATAGACCGTCGTTGAAGTTGACAAAGTAACCAGAGGCAGTTCGTGCAAATGGCGTAGCCTTGGTCAATGGTGGAGTTGGTGTTTCCTGGGGTGGTACACTGTAGACAGCACCATCCGTCTGGCTAGTAGTCGTGGTGACTTGATCAAACGTTTCTAAATTGCTTGTTGTTAGTGGAACTAATGCAAGATCATCATCCACCCTCCCCAAGCTCAGAGAGGTGTCAGGGTTGGAATGAACAACTTGAAGCGGAACTTCTTCTCCAGTAGTGAGAGGGATTCGGGAATTACTGGATATTCCTCTTGGTCAGCTGTGCAGAATCGGCCACATGTTGTAGTTTGACATTGTCAATTGAAACAAAACGATTTTCTTTGGCACCTGGCAACGGTGGTAGAATAACAGTTCTGGTACCGGGTATCCCCAGTACAGGGACTGGTGCCAGATAAGAAGGGCCAAATTCTTTTTTCACTGCGACGTTTTAACGTACAAGATCCCCAACCCTGTGAATCCAGCCGGTAGATGTTACAGGCAAATTCTTAATTCCTGTGGAGGCAGCACTTTTAGAAGAGTTACACTCACAGAACTGTTGTAATTCCTGTAAAACAGTGACACGATCATTTATGTCAAAAGGTGTTTCTGCTGCCTCCACGCCAGGACCATCAAGATCCGGAACAAACATTCGAGTTCCGAACAGGCACTCATATGAAGTACGACCCCCCAGGGACCTTCTAGGCAGGTTATTTAGTGCTCTCTGAACTCCATACAGGTGGGTTAGCCAACTACGACCCGTAGCTAAGACTCTGGCTGTTAAGGATTGCTTTAAATCACGGTTTTATCGCTCCACAACACTATTTCCCTTGGGATGAAATGGAGAAGAGTAGTGCAGTTGGACCCCCAACGAAGCCATGGTGTCCCTGAATGCCCTTGAGGCGAAAGCAGGGCCCTGGTCCGAATGGAACGCCGCCACTGCATATGTACCGATAAAGACTCGCAAATCTTTAAAAACAGTCCGAGCGTCAGCCGAGTGTTGTGGCCACACCCACACAAATCTGGAGCATGAATCAACAGTGACTACTATGTATTTGTATGCACTGTCAGTTGTTAGTGGACCGCAATGATCCAAGTACACACACTGTAATGGTCTATTGGAAATTAAGAGGGGTATCTGTGGTGGGCGCTTGGCCGTAGAAACTTAAATTTTTTGACAGATGTCACAACAAAGGACATACTGCTTTGCCTCTTTGTAGAGACCGGGCCACCAATAATGGGCCCGTAAGAGTGAAATTGTAGCCGCCACACCACCATGTGCAGATGCCACCCCCTCATTTGCTGCTTTGATCAATTGTGGTCTTACATCTTTGTTGGGGATGTCATGTACGCCTACGCCTGGAATTTTAACTTCAGCTTTCAGCATACCTCCCATATAGTATTGATATTTGTTAGGGAATCCTTTAGGATAAGGCGTACCATCAGCCATAGCTTTTATGGCAGCCAAAGTGTCTGTGTCTGGTTTGAAACTCGAACGAGTCACTGCAGCTACCGTGGCTACTGCCACTGCCAACTTTGCGGCTTCATCTGCCAAAGTATTTCCAGCAACGTGTATTCCAACGCGCTGGTGTCCAAGTGTATGCACAACATGGACTTTTGGTAGCGTCTCTTTCAAGTCTGCTACCTTCCCCCACAGGACTCTGTGTTTTATGGTATTGCCTTTGGAATCTCTGAACCCACGTTGGGCGCCATGTCGCGTAGGCTCTCATTATCTTAATGAGACTACTGGATTTTGAGCAGCAAGATCGTCTACAATGTGGGGGGCTGAGTCTGACCCATGGTGGATGACGCTTGTCACTCCAAATCCGGGTTTTGCTCCGGCTAACTAGCAGTGCCTCATCTCTCCCAAATGGCAGAGACAATTGGGCCGCCAAGCGCATGACATATCAGTACTTCACAGGGAAGTCGCGGTCACTCAGGTCACAACCAGTTCTCTCATACACAATGCGGTCTCATATATAAATGACAATAAAGGCAGTATAAGTTTTAAAGATTGGTTTAATAAAACGGCTGCATTTTGGATAGCAAAGTGTGAGCTGCAATAACCAGAACTACACAACACAGTAATATTAAAATAGTGACTATGAGAGTGAAACACAAGAATAAGGCTGTTATGGTGCCACTATTTCATTCTCTCTCTAAGTTATATTTTGAGCACAGCATGTTAAGCTCTAAGCCTGCCTTTCAGGTTCCCCCGGGAGGACATCAACCCTTATACCTGAGCAAAGGCCTGTAATCTGCATCAGCATCTGCAACAGGGCATTCAGCATACAGTTGTGGTTCCCTGGCTGGAATCTCCCTCTTGACATGTACTAGGACTAGAAAGTGTTTTTATAACTAACACGCAGATGTTCTAAGAAAATGTCCCTACGTAAGGATGTGTATTTTCTACGAATGCTGGAGACTAAACTTCTACCATGTTTACCGGCAATGTACCAGACTGTAGCCTTGACTGAAGCACAGGGCGATCAAGAATGCATTATTTGAGAACACAGTGCTGAACTAAGCTAAACAGTGTGATAGAAGAAATTAAAACAAGACCGTAAAAACTGGTTATTGTACAATAACAATGCGAAGCTGAATAAAATATATCTAGGGCAAAGTGCACAGCGGCCTAGTATGTTAAACTAACGTGCATGGAGCTATACATACAATGGCTACACAGTGGCTCCAGCAGGAGAACTGTTACAGTTGCATATACCACCTTTCCCATTGCATACAGTACGTGTAGACTTTCTCACTGATTTACCACCCGCACACAGTTACACAATCATTTTGGTGGTGGTGGATGTCTTACACAAAGTGGCACATTTTAGAATATTAGCTAAATTACCTACAGCTAACACCTTTAGTACGATTTTCATCCAACATATAGTGAGACTATATAGTCTGCCATTTAAAATCATCTCTGACTGTAGCGCGCAGTTCACTTCACGCTTCTGGAAAACACTTTGTTCAATTTCTCCACCTTCGGAGAAGTTGCATCTCCATTGTGGACCATAATGGGCACTCTGAGATATTAAAAGAGAAATTAAAAGACAGAGGGTATCCTAATAAATTGATAAGATATACGTTCAAAAGAGCTAGATATTATAAAAGAGCAAATTCCTACAGGAAAGGGATGTGAGGAAGAACAAAAGGATAGTCTTTGTGAGTATTTTTTATGGCATTAATAATATGGTTAAATATTTTCTAAATAGGAATTGTAGTGTAGTAAAACCAAATATGGCTTGTTTTACTGGCTGAATATTTCTCTTAATTATTTTGCATCTAATGCCCAACACCATGCTCTTTAATGTGTTTCGTTCTATGTTTGCTAATATAAGTGTTGGTGAGCCATGGGTTTTCTGAGATTGGATTGAATAATGGGCTGCACAATAATGCACAATCTACAGTGTGCTGGCACTTTGTATACATTTTTAAATAAATGCATGGGTTCCCAGTGACACAAGTAGAAATGTATTTACTGAAAAGACTAAGTACACAGTTAAAAAATATTCTGTTGTCTTTTGTTTATGTGATGTTATATATATGTAATTTTAAATATGAGAAATGTTTAGGGATTATTAAAGCCTGGGGAGTGCAAAGCCACAGTCTCTCAAGTCTCTACAGTGGGTGGTTTGCCCACTGTTCAATCCTGGGGAGTACAAAGCCACAGTCTCTCAAGTCTCTACAGTGGGGGGTTTGCCCACTGTTCAATCCTGGGGAGTGCAAAGCCACAGTCTCTCAAGTCTCTACAGTGGGTGGTTTGCCCACTGCTTAATCCTGGGGAGTGCAAAGCCACAGTCTCTCAAGTGGATAACATTCTCCACTGGTTCTGGAGGGGGCTTTGTGCCCAGAGTGCTTCATCCTGCCAAGGACAGAGGTAGTGGATGCCTTTCTCCACTGGTTCTGGATGGGGCTTTGTGCCCAGAGTGCTTCATCCTGCCAAGGACAGAGGTAGTGGATGTGATACTCCACTGGTTCTGGAGGGGGCTTTGTGGCCAGAGTGCTTCATCCTGCTCGTGGCGGCCTCAGTAGTGTCGGAATCTTTGGCGCTCACTGGCCTGCGGTGCTTTTTGCGGCGGTGTCCTGGGCAGCAGTGCTTGTTGTGGCGATGTCCTGGGCAGCGGTGCCACACTCCCAACTGTACTCCTGGGAGCAGCTTTGGTGGCTGATTTCTTTCCTCTCTCCCGCCGGGCACTGGGCAACTTTTTGTGCTTTACAGGTGGGGGACTGTCCGTGCTCTGGCTCCTTGCCACACTGGCTGCCCTGCTGCCTGGCCCACTCCAGAAGCCGGTTACTACTGGCACCACTGGTCCCGCAGATGTTGTGGCTGAGGTGCTGGGTTGGGACCTGAAGAGGCGGACCCTAGGAGACTGAAGGGGTGGGGGAGGTGAGGGTAAGAGGTCAAGGTTGGACAAGTAAAGTTTTTGGGGAACACTGGGATGCGTAGATGGAGGGGGATTGGGAGTGGAGGAAGAGGTAGTGGTTGTAAGAGGTTATGTTTGGTGACTTTGGGTGAAGGTGCATGGGCTGGAGGCTGTCGTGAGGTGGATGGCTGTTTGGTGGGTGTGTGGCTGCGTTTGTGTACCTTGGGAAGTGGGCTCACAGACACACTGGTAGAGGACACAGGGGATGTGTGAATGGTAGTGGGGGTGGTGACTGTACGTGAGCGGGGTGTGGCGGTGGGTGTGCTGGTGATGGACGTAGTGGCTGAGGATGTAGTGCATGCAGGTGTCAGTGGAGACGAGACAGGAAGGGAGGAGGGAGATGAGGAGGAGGGGGACACAGTGGAGGCAGTGGATGTTAGTGTGTCTGCATGTGGGATGTGTGGTACTTATGTTTGCCTGAGCTTCCCTTGTGTGTTGAGGTGTGTGCATGCTGGTCTGATGGTGTGCTTGGGATAGACTGAGGTACAGGGGTTTGGGTGGAGGAAGTTGGAGGGGGGAGGCTAGAGACAGGGATAATGGCTGCCATCAGTGCTGAGGCCAGAGTCTGAAAAGCTTGCTGATGGGCTGCCTGACCAGAATGAATGCCCTCCAGGCTTGCATTGGTTTGTTGCAACTGCCTCTCTACACCCTGGATGGAATAAAAAATGGTAGACTGCCCAACAGTGAGGGACCTGAGGAGGTCAATGGCCTCCTCTCTGAGGGCAGCAGGGGTGACGGGCAGGGGCTGAGGTGCCTGGGGCGAAGGAGATGCCCACCCTCCTGGGTGAGCGGGCACGGAACCATGAGGGGCTGCTGGGAGGGCGGTTGCCGGTGGGGGGTTGGCGGCTGTACCTGTAGATGCGGGGGGCACAGATGGGCCCGCCACTGCAAGGGAGCTCCCATCAGAGGAGGAGTCCGTATCGCTGGTCTCAGCTCCTGTCCCTGCCGTGGAGCTCTCCTCGCCCTCCGTCCCACTGGTGAATTCCGACTCTGTTGTGTCACCATCCATGGCCAGGTGGGATGCAGCTCCCTCCTGCTCCGGTGCCACTGCTCCTCCGTCTGATGATGCTAATGCACACAAGAACAGGGATACCACAAAAAGGGGGGGGTAAAGAAGAAAGACATGTTCAGTGCATGCAATACCGCTACCCTTGGCGGACACTACAGACACAGAAGCCCCCTGAACTACGCTGTGCACTTGGAGTTCCCTAATCAATCCCAGGGACATGGGTTATAAGGCTATACCCGATTGCTGCACACATGGATGTCACAGGAGCCTGACTAGGTGTAGTTGGCACTGTACACAGGTGGGGTGGGGTGCCACAGGGCCTGCCTTAAGAAGGGACCTTGCCTACTAAACTCGCCTTGGCCTGGGGGAACTCAAAGCCCACCTCCCCCACCCAGACACCTCCAATGCGCAATGAATCAGCAGAATGAGAGTGTACTCACCCCCTTGTGGCTGCTTTGATGCCCTCAAGCGCCCATCCAACTCTGTGTATGCCACCGCCAGGATCCTGAACATCAGTGGGGTCATGGTGCGACGGGCACCCTTCCAAAGTTGGGAGGCCATCCCCAGCTGGGCCTCCGCCGTCTTCTTGCTCCAGCGGCGAATGTCCTCCCATCTTTTCCGGCAGTGGGTGCCGTCTGTGGTAGACCCCCAGGGTCCGGACTTCCTTGGCCGTGGCACGCCAAATGTCCTTCTTCTGGTGGGTGCTGACCTACAGGAATAGTAGAGGGGAAAAGGAGAAGATATTACCATCCGCACCGTCACAGTCATTGGCCCGCATCCCTACCCTTGCCATGACGCACATGCACTCACCGTCGTTTCATGCATGCCTCATTTTCACCCCCCCCATCTTTCATCCACACCACTCCACACAGGCATTGCCCATACAGCATGCTCACAGTGTACTTACCTGTTTGTCTGGAGGACCGTAGAGTAGCGTGTACTGAGGGAGGACCCCATCCACTAGTTTCTCCAACTCCTCCATGCTGAAGGCAGGGGCCCTTTCCTCACACACATGAGCCATTGTCTCTTCCAGAGTGAGGTCATAGCAGCACTTGCAGTGTAGGTCCTCTCCTGTCGAAGATCAGGTATCAAGTGATTGAACAGAGAGAAAATGGCGGTCACGCCCACGGCGGTGCGTACCATCACCGCCGGTGTTCATCGTCATTGGCTCCTGGGACCCATAAGGTCCAATGTTAACCAATGCAGGATAGCGCCACAGTCTTTGACCGCCTACCGCGACGGTGTACAACGCCAGCGCAGTTACCTCATATCCCTTTGTCCCCCTTTACAGGTCAGGCAGCTGCCATTTCACGGGCCCAAATGGCATTATTTTGGACTGCGTCACACATATCTAGGCCTTGCTTAAACACTAATACAGGCATATGTCGATTTGCTAATATTTTCCAATTAAGCTGTGTTTACGTACCTGAGAGTTGGTTGACTCTCTGCTCGCTGTTCTCCTCCATAGGCACCGTCCGCTGGGGCATGTGAGGAGATGGCGGCATCCTCCGGTGTACAGACCGCTGGTGGACCTGTCGACAATGGAGGAGCAACATGTGATCATCACCTACAGACTTGATCGTACCACAATCCTGAAACTGTGTGCGCAGTTGGAGCCAGACCTAATGTCAGCTATCCGCCATCCCACAGGAATCCCCCCTCAAGTGCAGGTGCTGTCAGTACTCCATTTCCTAGCAAGTGGGTCTTTTCAAACTACAGAGGCCATAGCATCAGGGATGTCCTAGCCTGTGTTTTCCAACGTGTTGTCCAGAGTGTTGTCTGCCCTGCTGAAACACATGCGGAGCTACATCGTTTTCCCTCAGGTGGAGGATTTGCCTACAGTGAAAGGTGATTTCTATGCCCTGGGACATATCCCCAACATCATAGGTGCCATTGATGGGACACATGTGGCCTTGGTTCCCCCCCCCGGCAGGAGTAAACAGGTGTACAGAAACCGGAAGAGTTACCATTCGATGAATGTGCAGATGGTGTGTTTGGCAGACCAGTACATCTCACAAGTGAATGCCACATTTCCTGGCTCAGTGCATGACACTTAAATTCTACGGAATAGCAGCATCCCTTATGTGATGGGGCAACTCCAGAGGCACTGTGGCCCTCATTCCAAGTTTGGTGGGCAGCGGTTGCCGCCCGCCAAACTTGAACCGCCAATTGGCCGCTCCGCGGTCAAAAGACCGCGGGGGCCATTCTGACTTTCCCGCTGGGCTGGCGGGCGCCCGCCAAGGGAGCACCCGCCGGCCCAGCGGGAAAGGGCCTGCAACACAGAAGCCGGCTCCGAATGGAGCCGGCGGTGTTGCAGGTGTGCGACGGGTGCAGTTGCACCCGCCGCGCTTTTCACTGTCTGCTAAGCAGACAGTGAAAAGCATACTGGGGCCCTGTTAGGGGGCCCCTGCACTGCCCATGCCAGTGGCATGGGCAGTGCAGGGGCCCCCACGGGCCCCAGGACACCCGTTCCCGCCATCCTGTTTCTGGTGATGAAAACCGCCAGAAACAGGCTGGTGGGAAGGGGGTCGGAATCTCCATCGCCGCCATGGAGGATTCTCCCAGCCGGGGCTAATCCGGCGGGAAACCGCCGGACCCGGTTTTCCGACCGCGGCTTTACAGCCGCGGTCGGAATGGGCACTGAAGCACCGCCAGCCTGTTGGCGGTGCTTCCGTTGCCCGCGGCCCTGGCGGTCTTTGACCGCCAGGGTCGGAATGAGGGCCTGTGTGTGGCTATTAGGTGAGGACATGGACCCAATAAAGTGTGACTAAGTGTCTGGGTCTGGGGAGGTCCCTATGAGTTAGTGTGTGTCTAACAGTTGTCCCTCGACATTTGCAGGTGACTCTGGTTACCCCCAACCTGTCATGGCTACTGACCCCAGTGAGGAATCCCAGGACAAGGGCAGAGGAATGCTACAATGAGGCCCATGGGCGAACTAGGAGGATTATAGAGCGGACCTTCGGCCTCCTGAAGGCCAGGTTCCGGTGCCTCCAAATGACAGGTGGTTCCCTATTCTACTCACCAAAGAAGGTATGCCAGAGCATCGTGGCCTGCTGTATGCTTCACAACTTGGCTTTGCGACAACAGGTGCCTTTTCTGCAGGAGGATGGTCCAGATGGAGGTGTTGTGGCAGCTGTGGAGGCTGTGGACAGTGAAGACGAGGAAGCAGAAGAAGGGGACATAGACAACAGGAACACGGTGATCCTGCAATACTTCCAGTGAGACACAGTTAAGAAGACAACACTGCCTGCTACATCTAATTTAATTCTACTACCTCTCATCTGTCTGTCATTTTCACCCAGTGTATGGCCACAGAGTTGTCACTTTCCCTTACGATTTCACAGATGTGGGTCCCAATGTGTGAGATCTGCTTTGGTTCCGCATGGACTAGAGCTGTGTGACATAGGTATGTTGACATTACATTTGATATAGCATTTTGCCACTGTTTGTGCTAATACACATTCTTGAAAGCACAGACAGACTCCCAAACTGATTGTTTTGTGATTTAAGGGTGTTTATTTAAGTGCTCAATAGTGGAGGTGGTTGTAAAATGGTCAGGGGTGATGGTGGAGGAATGTCCATGGCAGAGTCCAGTCTATTAGTCTCACAGGTGCATTGTCCAAAGGGGCATAGGAAGTGGAGCTAGGGCAGTTTAAGTATGGACAGGGTGACAAAGTGGGACAGAAGGATGACAATCAGGGTGGTCTCATTTCTTGGCAGGGGTGTTGGCATTGTTCTCTGTCTTTGTTCTGGATCTCAGGGACCGCTTGTGGGGTGGTTCTCCATCTGCAGGGGGTGGGGTTCTGGTGTGGTGGTCCTGTGGCAGCGCCTCCTGTCCACTAGCGTCAGCGGAGGTGGTGGGCAGTTCATCGTCCAGGCTAGTGTCAGTGGCCCCTTGTTGTGCAGCAGTGTCCCTCCTGGTGTTCACGAGTTCCTTCAGCACCCCTAAAATGGTGCCCAGGGTGGAATTGATGGATTTGAGTTCCTCCCTGAAGCCCAAATACTGTTCCTCCTGCAGCCGCTGGGTCTCCTGAAACTTGGCCAGTACCGTTGTCATCGTCTCCTGGGAATGGTGGTAGGCTCCCATGATGTTGGAGAGGGCCTCGTGGAGAGTGGGTTCCCTGGGCCTGTCCTCCCCCTGTCACACAGCAGCCCTCCCAGTTCCCCTGTGTTCCTGTGCCTCTGTCCCCTGAACCGTGTTCCCACTACCACCGCCCCCAGGTCCCTGGTGTTGTTGGGGTGGTGGGTTAGCCTGGGTTCCCTGTAGTGGTGGACACACTGCTGCTTGACGTGTCCTGGGGACAGAGGTATGGGCCCGCTGGGTGGGTGCTGTGCTGGTGTTTCCAGAGGGGGGAAGCTCTGTAGTGGCCTGTGCAGTGTGAGGGAAACCGACTGTCCCGAGGTCCCAGATGGGCCGGGCTGGTCATCTTGATCCAGTTGGACAGAGCTGCTGTCATCACTGTGGGCCTCTTCTGTGGGTGGAGTGGACATATCTGGACCCTCCTGTCCGGTGACGTTGGGTAGGGGTCCTGCAGGGGTGTAAAGGCATGATTATTGCATCTGTGTGTGCCATGGTGTGCAGTGGGTGGGTGACCGTGTACCCCAGTGCTTGCATTCCTGTGTAGGACCTTGTGTGATAATGGTTTAGGGGGTGTATGGGTATGTGCAGTGGCCATGCTTTGGTGATGGGTGTCCATGCTTTGGTGTTACATGCAGGGCTTGGGATGTGTGGTTTGTGATATTGGGACATACGTGAGGAGTTGGAGTGATGGGGATGAGGGCGAGGGTGGGGTATGTGATAGCAAGCAGGTGGGTGGGGGATGAAGTAGTTAAAGGTTTGACTTACCAGAGTCCATTCCTCCAGCTACTCCTGCGAGGCCCTCAGGATGCAGTATAGCCAAGACCTGCTCCTCCCATGTAGTATGTTCTGGGGGAGGAGGTGGGGGTCCACCGTCAGTCCTCTGAACCGCAAGGTGGTGTCTTGAGACCACGGAACGCACCTTCCCCCGTAGGTCGTTCCACCTCTTCCTGATGTCATCCCATGTTCTTGGGTGCTGTCCCACTGCGTTGACCCTGATCCAAATAGCTGTGGTTCTACCCGGATGATTTCTTCCACCATGACCCTGAGCTCCTCCTCAGAGAACCTGGGATGTCTCTGCGGGGCCATGGGGTGGTGTGGGTGATGTGTGGGGTGGTGTGTGTTGTGATGTGTGGGGTGATATTTAGAGGGGTGTTGTGTGAGGTGCTTGGATGTTGTGTGAGTGATGGTGTTGAGTGCCTGTGGATGCTAGTTTGTAGATGGTGGTGTCTCTCTCTGGCCTTCAGTTGCAATTGTTGACGTAAGGGTTTGTGGGTGATGTGGGTGTGTGTTTTATATTGTATTGGGTGTGTGGGAGTGGTATGTGTATGTGTATCAGGTGTGTGTATTTGAAATTGTCCAATGTGGTAGTGTTTTGTAAATGTGTCTGTATTTTGAACGTGGCGGTGTGTACCGCCAAGGGAATACTGCAGTTGAAAGACCGCCGCGTGGATTCGTGGGTCGTGATAGTGTGGGCGTATTCCTGTTGGCGTGACGGTGGAGGTTTTGTTATCGCCAGTTTCTCACTGACCTTTGGTGTGGCAGACTTGTGTGGGTGTCTGGATTTTGGTGGATTCCGAGCTGTGTGTCATTATGACCGTGGCGGAATTCTGTGGCGGTGTGTTGGCGGTCTTCTGCACGGCGGTAAGCGGCTTTTACCACCAATTTTGTGATGACCCCCTCAGTGTCAATGATAATAGATTCTGTGGAGGACTTTAAGTTGTATGAGTCTCAGGCTCAATTGTATTGCTGTCTCCCTAGGGTGCATGAGGGCTGCCTCCCAGTCCACATCTTCCAAGGTGCACACATCTATCTCCTACTTAGTTATAAGGAAATGAAGGTTGTTGTAAATTGTTCATCAGGGTGAGATATGTAAGGGATATTGCTTTATATGTCAATTTCTCTGAGAATATCCTGCCCTGCAGGGGACTATGGCCCTCATTATGAGATTGGCAGTAAATCCCGCTTACCGCCACACTGATGCCGCCAAGTTACCGCAGCGGTTGCGGATATTTGTTCACCATATTATGACACACACACACCAATCCGATAGAATACAGCCACATACACAAATCCGCCAGAGCAAAGGTCAGTGATAAAGTGGCGGTACCAAAACCCATACCGTTACGCCAACAAAACAACGCCCACCACATTATGACTCATGAATCACCACGGTGGACATTCAACTGCGGTAAACCATTGGCGGGAAAATACCACTGTGCTCAGAATGGACATCCATATACAAAACAACACTACATTGACCAATACCAAAATCACACACCTGACACCCATACACACACCACACCCACACACCCACATCAATATAAAACACCCACCCACATTACACACAACCCTTTACAAACAACAGTTACTGTCAGGAGACTAAGAAGAAGACCACAGAGACAACTAGACACACACATCACTTACACCCATACACCCCTCACGCACTCCACATCACACACCCCACCACATTACCCAACACACCCTCACCAACACACATCACACAACCCCCATGACACCACAAAGGCACCCCTGTTTCACTGAGGAGTTAAGGGGCATGGTGGAGGAAATTGTCAGGGTAGAGCCACAGCTGTTTGGAGCACAGGTACAGCAGATATCCATTGCAAGGAAGATGGAACTATGGCGGAGAAACGTGGACAGGGTCAACGCCGTGGGACTGCACCCATGAACAAGGGATGACATCAGGAAGAGGTGGAATGACCTACGGGGGAAGGTACGTTCCATTGCAGCAAGACACCAGCTTGCCATACAGAGGACTGGCGGTGGACCCCTACCTCCTCCCCCACAGCTCACAGCATGGCAGGAGCAGGTACTGGCAATACTGCATCCTGAGGAACTGGCTGGAGTTGCCGGAGGACTGGACACTGGTAAGTGAATATTTACTACCTATCACCCCCTCAATACCTGCATGCCATCTCAAGCCCACACCCTCACCCCCATCCCTCCACTCCATCCCACACACTGCACCCTCACTTCTGACTAACCCCAATGCCAAGCGCTGCATGCCACACCTATGCATGGACACCCCTCCCAGCCCTGCATGGACACCCATCACTGAAGCATGCACAGCATAGGTAAACTAACATACCCACAATACATCACCATACACAAGCAAAAGCTGGCAGGGTAACACCAACCCTAGAGGGGACGCTAGGGAAGTACAAATGTCAGACACATGAAGCATAACACATAATTTACATCCCCACAGGTACCCCGGCCAATGTCAGTGGAGAGGAGAGGCCACCACTATCAAGTCCCCCACAGAAGACGCCCCCAGTGATGACAGGAATTCTGGACTTCAGAATCTGGAGGGCCTACCTGGCCCATCAGGGACCACTGGACAGTCGGTCACCCAAGCCCACTCACAGACCACCACAGAGCCTCCCCATCAGGATCCAACACCACAGCACCCCCCCAGCATACCCACACCTCTGTCTCCAAGACACGTCAAACAGCAGTGTGCCCACCTGTACAGGGGCCCCAGGCCACACCTTGACCTGGGGTCAGTGGCAGTGGGCACACCATTCAGGGGACAGAGGCACAGGACCACAGGGACACTGGGAGGACTGTTGTGCGCCAGGGGTAGAACAGGACCAGGGAGCCGACTCTCCAGGAGGCACTCTCCGAGATCCTGGGAGCCTACCAACATTCCCAGGACACGATGGGCCAGATCCTTGACAACGTGCAGGAGAACAGGCGGCTGCAGGAGGGACAGTATCAGGGGATCAGGGAGGACTTGCAGGCCATCAACAACACCCTGATCTCCATAGCAGGGCTTCTGGCAGATATGGCCAACATCATGATGGAGGCAAAGACACACCAGTGGGCCCCTACCACTAGCCAGTCCTTTGACCAGCCCGGCACTTCCGCGAGTGGGCGGGAGGCCCCGCCACAGGACCCAGAGGCCACCCTCTGAAGAAGGTGAACCACCCCGCAAACGTTCCCTGCGACCCAGACAGAAGCCAGAGACACTAGCCAAGACCGCCGCCAGGAAATGAGACTCTCCTGATTGTCCCCCTTGTGTCCCACACTGTAACCTTGTCCACTTTGAACTGATATATCTCCCCTTCCTATATCCCCCCTTTGACACTGCACTGTGCTACAAACAGATTGGAGCAATACCCTGGACTTTCCTCCATCATCACCCCTTTCCATTGCACTTTACCCTCAATTTATTAGCACTACAATAAACACCCTTGGACAAACTTCAACTACTAGTATTTCATGTTTTGAAAATTTGTATTGTTTGAAACAGGTACATCCATTGCAAATGACCTGTACATAGTGAGAGCACAGAATGAATGGCCTGTTTCTGACTGTTGTGATCACATCAGGACATTGTTGTCATATCACCAACATCTGTAAAATGAGAATCCATAGGTAACAGTAAGGAGAGGAAACAAGTGGGTAATGCCAGCATGCCACTTCCACACAGAATACAACAAGAGTCACGGAAATGTGAAGTTTCACTGTCTCACCTGTGTGTCTTTGGAAGTACTGACGGATCACTGATGTTCTGTTGTCTACATCCTTATCCTCTACCTCCTCATCCTCACTGTCCTCAGGGTCCACTGCTGCCACAGGGGCAGTCTCCTCCGCCTCCTGCAGAAAAGGTACATGGCATCTGAGGGCCAGGTTGTGCAACATGCAGCATGCCACTACTATCTAGCAGACCTTCTTGGGGGAGTAGCACAGGGATCCACCAGTCAGATGGAAGCACCTGAACCTGGCCTTCAGGAGGCTGAAGGTTCTCTCAATTATCCTTCTGGTTCGCCCATGTGCCTCATTATAATGTTCTTCAGCCCTTGTCCTGGCATTTCTCACAGGGGTCAGAAGCCAAGATATGTTTGGGCAACCAAAGTCACCTGAAAATATTGAGGGACAACATTTAGCCACATACCATCCTATTTGGCTAACAGCATAGGCATACACCAACATACACTGGGTGATGACCAAGGCTCACCTATAAGGCACCCCCTGTGCCTCTGTAGTTGGGCCATCACATTTGGGATGCTGCTATTCCACAGGACAAAGGCATCATGCACCGGCCCAGGATACTTAGCATTGACGTGGGGGATGTACTGGTCTGCCAGGCACACCACCTGCACATTCATGGAGTGGAAACTCTTACGATTCCTGTACACCTGTTCATTCTGGCGGGGGGGACAAACGCAATATGTATACAGTCAATCGCCCCAATTATATTGGGGATATGTCCCATTGCACAAAACCTGGCCTTCACAGTGGCCAAATCTTCAACCTGGGGGAAAGCAATGTAGCTGCACATGTGTTTTATCAGGGCGGACAAGACTCTTGCCAGCACTTTTGAGAACCTTGGCTGTGGCATTCCTACTGACAAGCCCACTGTTACCTGGAAAGAACCAGTTGCCAGGAAATGGAGCACTCATAGAACTTGCACAAGAGGGGGGGATCAAGGTGGGATGACGGATAGCTGATATCAGGTCAGGCTCCAACTGGGCACACAGTTCTGTGATTGTGGCCCTGTCCAGTCTATAGGCGAGTATGATGTGCCTGTCCTTCATTGTAGCTAAGCCCAGCAGGGGTCTGTACGTGGGGGTATGTCTCCATCTCCTATTCATCCGCACCGGTAGGTATCTAAGGGACACAAGAGTGAGTAGGCTGTCACAATTTGAACAACTATACCACAACAGCAGTCCACATTGTGAAAGCATGTTTTGGGACAGTGCAATTTAAAAGTATGTGCTGTTTATCCTGTGATGTAGCAAGTATCGATAGGCCTATCCCCCCCCCCCCTGAAATGGCGACCTCCTGTCCTGTATGAAGGGAGAGGTGTAAGTGAGGTAAATCCGCCAACATTGTGCGCCGTGGCGGTAGGCGGTCGTGAACTGCAGTGCAATTCTTCATTGGGTATTATTGGCTATTATTGGGCCCTATGGGGAACAGTGGCCAACGGGGATGTACGCTGGCGGTGACAGTATACATCGCCACGGACGTGACCTCCATTTTATGTCTCATTCCTCACTAGTTTCCTGACCTTCCAAAGGAGAAGATCTACACTGCATGTACTGTTGTGACCGGTCTCTGGAACCTACCATGGCCCGTGTGACCGGGGAAAGGGTCCCAGCCTTCACTTCTGAGGAGTTGGAGCGACTGATAGATGCGGTCCTACCCCAGCACGGACTGCTGTCTGAGCCTCCATACCAACAGGTGAGTACACTGTGGGCACGATGCATGTGGCATGAAGGCATGGAGATGTGTGTGAAGGCATCGTGTAAGGGTGGGGGTGGGGTGTGGGTGGATTTTCCCTTGGCAGTGTACATGTTGTGAGCTGCCCTATGTGGTTTGCAATGTTGATGGGATCAGGTATGGTGGGCCATGTGTGTGAAAGGCTGGATTGTTTGCTTAATTGAGTTCTCCTGTATGTTATATCTCTGCAGGTCAGTGCCCTTCAAAAGAAGGGATTATGGCGTGCCATCGCCAAGGACGTGCGGACCCTGGGGGTCTATGATAGGCGGAGCACCCACTGTCGGAAACAGTGGGAGGACCTGAGACGCTGGGCACGGAAGACCGCAGAGGCCCAGCTGGGGATGGCCTCCCAACGAGGAAGGGGTGCCCGTCAAAACCTGACCCCCCTGATGGTCCACATACTGGCGGTGGCCTACCCAGAGCTGTATGGGCGCTTGAGGGAATCACAGCAGCCACAAGGAGGTGAGTACAGTGGGTATCATTACAACCTATGGCTGGTGGGGTGGTATCCGGGTAGTGGTTTTGTGCTAGTGGGTGCCCCTAAGGCCATGTCCAGACATAGCAGCGTAGGTCTTCTGAAGGGTAAGGGTTGCATGGCAAATACAGGTGACCTAGCTTGTTAGTATTCACTTCTCGATGGGTCTGCGTGGGTCCCATGTGTGCTGCAGTTGACGGTGTGTGCTCCTCCTCATGCCTTGGTGGCTAGCCATATCACTGGTAGTGCAATGCATAGTGCGTAGGCCTGTTCCCTGTGTGTGAGGGTGCTGTGTACGCCAATGGTGGGGTTGGTGCAGTCATTGACCCAGTGTATCCTGCGTCTCTCTCCCCCCTTTCTTGTTTTGTCATCCTGTCCTTGTGTGCATTAGCATCATCTGACGGAGGAGCAGAGGCACCAGTGACAGAGGGAGCTGCATCCCACAGGACCCTGGATGCAGAGGGAACCAGTGGGACAGAGGGTGAGGGGAGCACCACGGTGGAGACTGGAGGAGATGACACAGACGCTGATACCTTCTCCCATGGGAGAGCCCTGGTAGTGGCGGACACCTCTGTGACCACCCCAGCTACAGGTGCAGCCGTGACACCTGTACCATCACCGCCCTACCAGAAGCCCCTCAGCGAGTTGCCTGTGCCCGCTTTCTCAGGAGGGTGGGCATCTCCTTCACCCCAGCCACCTCAGGCCCTGCCCCAGTGAGCCCTGCTACTCTGAGTGAGGAGGCTATTGACCACCTGAGATCCATCTCTGTAGGGCAGTCAACCATTGTGAATGCCATCCAGGGGCTGGCATCCCAGATGCAGCAATGCAATGCATTCCTGGAGGGCATTCATTGTGTTTTGGCTGCCCGACAGAGATCGCTTCAGGCTCTGGCCTCCTCTCTGATGGCAGCCATGGTCCCTGTTTCAACCGTCCACCCTCCAACTCCCACTTCCTAGTCCCATTCTCCTCAACCCCCTACCCATTCAAGCCACACAAACAGACGTTTATGCACACAAGGCAACACCCAAGAGTGGCACAGGCAAACACAAGCACCACTCATCATCCCACAGGCACTCACACAAACAACATACCGTTGCAGACACAACATCCACAGCCTCTACTGTCTCTCCCTCCTCCGCCCCCCCTCCCAGTTACATTCACACTCACACTTGCATGCACTACATCAACATCCACTTCCAGCATCACCACACCAAGCAGAACACCCACCTCACTGGCAGACATCTCCACAACATTCATGCATGCGTCCCCTAAGTCCTCTCCAACTGTGTCTGTCCCCCTCCTTCCTAACGGACACAAACGCAAGCACTCAGACACCCAACAGCCATCCACCTCACATCAGCATACAGCCCATGCACCTGCACCCAAATCCAGCAGACATACACCTCAGACAAACACTCCCTCATCTTCCACTCTCATTACTCCTCCCTCCTCCCGCCCGACATCCCTAAAAGGCGTTTCCTTGCCCAACTTGACCTCTTCCCTACCCCTACCCCCTGTCCTGCACGTATGGCAGGGTATCTAGGACACAGCCCAACACCTCAGCCAAACAGTCCACGGGGATAGTGGTAGCACCACTTACTCTTGTTGGTAAGGATACCAGTCCTACGACACTGAAGGGGAAGGAGCCAGCACCACCAGGGATAAAAGGGAAGAGTCCTACATCAGTGGTGAGGAAGGGGAAGGGGCCTACACCAGTTGTGAGGAAGGGGAAGGAGCCTGCACCAGCTATGAGGAAGTAGCCTGCACCAGCTGTGAGGAAGGGGAAGGAGCCTGCACCACCAGGCAGAGAGGGGAAGAGCCCATCCACCCCTGCAAGGAAGGGAAAGGGATCCCCGAACCCTGAACAGGAGGAGAAGAGGCACTCTACCCCAGCAGAAGCTATCAGGCTGTCAACACCAGGACAGTGCGTGCTCTACGGGCATCTAGAATGCAAAAACCCAACACTCGCAAGATAATGTAATTTATGCATTGTGATGATATGTTATTGTTTAACCTTTTGCATTGCAGAATTCCATCCAAAAGATTCATTTTTAAGGTGCTTATAAATACTGTACATTTGCAATGTATTGCTGCAGACATTCAGAGTGTGTTAGGGTGTGGTCCCTTTCCAGGGCCTTCTAGAGACTTTCCCTGCAACATGCCTGGGCGTGGTTCTAGGCTGGGCCAAGACTCTATAAAAGAGAGTCAGCCCAACTTCCAGTGCTCACTATTCAGAGGTCCCGGTGCAGAGCAGCAGCTTCTTCCTGAGCTCCTGTCCCGGCGGCCTATTTGGATTTTCCAGTCTTCTGCACTCATCTTTCATTGGTGATCACTGTTTCCAGGCGGTAAGACGGTGTTTGGACATTTCCCAACACCGTAATTGAGAATTTTCATATTCTTGATTTTAATTCTTAAGATTTTAATTCTTAAATGAATAACAGATTACTTGTGTGCTGCCATTTTTTGACATTTGTATGGTGGTTTGCAAATAGGGAGGACGCGCAATTTATTCCATAAAGATTTGACTTCGTTATTACATTGTTGTTCATTGCGCGCTGATATTTCTTGACATTTACACGATGTTTTACGAGTTGGCAAGACGTGCAACTCGTTTCATGAGCATTTATCTTAGTTGTTCATTGCGCGCGCGCTACCTTTTCTTGACATTTACATGGTGGCATTCGAATCGGCGAAACGCGCGATTCACTTCTCGTGTGTAATTCATGCTGTTCATTGTGCGCTACCATTTTCTGGCATTTACATGGTGGCATTCGAATCGGCAACACGCGCAATTCTTTCCTTAAGTGTTTTTTCATGTTATTCATTGTGCGCTACCATTTCTTGGCATTTGCATGGTGGCATTTGAATCGACAAGACGCGCGATTCTTTCCCTGAGTGCTGTTCATGTTGTTCATTGTGCGCTACCATTTCTTGGCATTTGTATGGTGGCATTTGAATCGGCAAGACGCGCAATTCTTTCCTCGTGTATAAATAATGTAAATTACTATGCGCTACTATTCTAAGACATTTTCTTGGTAGCATTTCAAGTTGACACGTTGCGTGATTTATTCCTTGAATCTACGTTGTGTGATTTCATGGTGCACAATCCTTTATGGTGTTTAATACTCATATAAAAATCTGCAATGTGCGCAATTCACTTTCCAATGTTTTTTCTGAGATGAACACAACAATACCAGAGTTCTAGATGTAATGCTGTGTGTTCCTGATATATATTCTTAAAAGGAGATTCATATGGTTGTTTAGAAATTGCTCAGAGTATTTCCTGATTCTCATTCTAAAGAAAGTACTTGAATCTGAAAGTCCTATTTAACTTTTCCTGTTTCCTCCTCAGGCATTCACTCATCTAAAGCCTAGTCAGTTTTAGTTCTATTCTAGGGTTGTTCATGTTTTTCGGAAAAGACAAAGCTTAGAGTTGTAGCATGGTACTGATTTCATGAGATGTAATTTTGATGTTGTGTTTTAACCTTTTGCTTCCTACAGGTCTCCTTCCCAGCTGTTCCCGTCCTAATCCCCTTTTCCCCACTTGGACTCTCTTAGACTCTGTGATAAATCTAATCAGAGTATTGGAGCTGTCTTGTGGTGGAAGTGTTGGGAACGTGCACAGACCCTGAGGATCTGGTGACTCTGACACAGGCTAACACCGCCACCACCACCACCACCACCAGCTGTCACGGGGCCCCCACCACCAGCTGGGGATGCCCAGGAGCCTCCCCCAAACAACACTACCATGTAGCCATCAGTGACTGCAGGGGCTGCCCAGGAGCCTCCCCCAAACAACACCACCATGCAGCCATCACTGAGTGCAGGGGTTGCTCAGGAGCCTCCCCCAACCACAACCACCATACAGCCATCACCACCGGCGCATGCCATGTAGGCCACCCTCCAGGGCTGCCCCCTCCAGAAACATTGGAGAAGACACCCACTTGAGAGACTGTGGCCTTGCACTCCCCAGAACAAAGCACTGGGCATGTTGCCCCCTCCAAAACCAGTGGGGAAGACACCCACTTCAGAGACTGTGGGCTTGCACTCCCCAGGACAAAGCACTGGGCATGTTGCCTCCTCCAGAACCAGTGGGCATGTTCCCGCATCCGACTGAGGTGCCTGCCTATTTGCAAATTGAGGCCCCTGCAGTGTTCTATCCGGATGTGCTCAGGATTCGAGTTGGGCATTATACTGTGCCATGTGGCCCTTTGAACTTTGGAATGGGCAGAGTCCCTTTTTATACATGTGTACATATCTGTTTCATTACCAAATTGAATTATTAATTTTGTTGTTGATCTGATTATAATCACTTTAGTCAATTCCTGTTGTCCTTGCATTATTCTGCTGATTTTCGGGGACAAATTGTTTTTCTTGTGCAGCTGGTTGTGTGTACGGTGTGTGTGTGTTGGGTGTGTGTTGTGTGTGTGTGTGTCACTCTCATTTTCCTCCCTCCCTCCCTTGTATGCTAGGCATCTGTACTCACCATCGTCATCTTCGTTGGTGTTGGTGTTCCAGGTGGAGCATAACGTAGAAGATCATTGGGAAGACTTGCAGTTCGGGTTCAATGGCAGCGTGGTTCTTCCCTGTGTCTCCAATGATGAGTCTTTTTACTTTTGAGCTCTGTTCCCGTCAGGCTTTTGTTGGTACCACCCCAGAAAAGGTGGCGATTTCCTGTGACTTAATATGGTGGGCGGTACTTTGTCTTCCACCTGGCTGTTGGCGGCTACCGCCGTGGTGGCTGTTGTTTCCACCCTAGCGGTTGGTGTGGTACATTGGCTGCCTAATGGGGGTATCACCACCATGGTCATAATTTGGCGGTAATTACCGCCAGCCTGTGGGAGGTATTACCTCCACTTTAACACACACAGCCAGGGTCATAATGAGGGCCAATGTGTTCTCAGCACATAGAACATGTTTCAGTTGTAGGTATTTAAAATATTGAGAGTCGTGCAAATCAGTTTTCTCCTGTAATTAACTAAAATACTTTTTACCTTCCCTTCCTGCTATGTCCCTCAGGGTCAAGATACCAATGAGGTCCCTGTCAAGTTCCTCAACTCATGCAATTGGTCTCCCAGCCACAGGGGCGTCCTCCTAGATAACTCATTTTTCCAGCCTAAATGGGTAGTAGCCTTATCCTAAGCTGCCAAGGTGGTCTTCGTCAGTTTAAATAGGGGGTTTTGGGAGGATGCACCATAAATGTAACGTATGTGACATTTCTTTTCCATCAGATAACTCTCTACCCTTGTTGCTGGGTCATCTCTTGGTATGTATGACCACTCATTTACTGCCTGCAGCTGAGCTGCCTAGAAGTACACTTGGCGCCCCATTGTGGCAATGCCACCATTATATACTGATCTATATAGGGTGCAGACTGCTGTTTGAGGGGGGTGGGAGGGACACCATCCCAGAGAAGGTAGCGCAGAGTCCCTTCAATTTAATTAAAGGAAGTCTCAGGCATTGGCCAGGGAGAGTTTTAAATGACATATAGGAATTTGGGCAGCATGATCATTTTAAATAAGGCAGCTCTGCTGATGATCGACAAGGGGAGGTGACACCAATGATCAGAGCTGCTCTAAAACCATTGATGGACCACCTTGAGGTTTCTTTTCTGGTACCTGATTGGGCATTGTGTTATTTCAATACCTAGGTATCTGAAACCATCTGTGGACACCGTGACCTCCAGAGGGAGCACAGCTCTCAGAGCCCAATCCCCCATCTTGTACAAGACCAGCTTGTTCCAGTTAACTGTATAGCCTACATAGCGTTCAAATGTGTGGAACACCAACAAGGCCACAGGCAAAGAAGTCACTGGCTCTGTTAAACACAGCAGCTTATCATGTGCATAGAGTTACACCTTCTCTGGTGCACCCGGTACCTTTGGGAAGCTCGAAACATCGTTGCAGAGTCTCAGCCAATATGCTAATGGCTCGAGGCACAGAGCGAGCAATAGGGGCCAAAGGGGGCAGCCCAATTGCATCCTCCACCCAAGGCGAAACATGCTCGAGTGCATTCCATTAACCTTTACTGTCACCGCTGGGTTGCCATAGAATAGGTGCACCACTGTACACATTTTTGGGGCTGAACCTCAGTCTCTCTAGTACCTGGAACAGGTATTGCAGTTGCTGGAATCAAATGTTTTTTCCATGTCCAATGCGAAGAGGGTAGCGGGCCCCTTCAAGTGACTGCTGTACCCTAGCCTATTGTATAGACCTCTGAGATTTTGGCAGGTTGAGCTGCCTGGCATGAAGCCTGTTTTACCCCTGTGCACCAGAGTCATAATTACCCATCCCTGGCGAAGTGCCAGCATCCTGGTGTGGATCTTGACCTCCTTATTGAGAAGGGAGTTCAGCCTATAGAAAGCACACTAGTTTGGTTTTCCCCCCGCTTGGGTATAACCACAATTGTTGCCCGACATTAGAAGTCAGGTTGGAGTTCCCCGCTCCATCCCGTCTCCTCTAGCATCACCAGGATTTGTGGCCCCACCAGTGAGTTCACTTACAAAACTCCACTGGTATGCCATTTGGGCCCAAGGTTTTTCCTGATTGCATAAGATACACTGCTTTTTCCAGTTCCGTGACAGAGAAGTCCTGTTCTATGGCCATCTGGTTCTTGGACAGTCGTTCACAAAGAAAATCAACAAATGCAGATAAAACATCACCAGTTCATCATCATCATTTATATCATTACTTATATCCTACCGCCATATTACCAGCTGGGCATCCTTCATCACTATCGTTCCAGCATTCTTAACTCATTCAAAGTCACTTTCTTCAAAGATTACATGCTTACAATGCTTAATTTGTTACCAAATAAGTGCAGGGGCTAGAGGTTTTGCTCAGAAGCCTACATCTGGCACTGTTGAATATCGGCATGCCAAATACCAAGACTGCATAGTCTTGATTCCATATCATGCCTCTTTAATCCACCAACAAACACTCCCACCTGTTTATATGACTCTTATACGCTCCTGCTTGCTCTCTTTACACTTTTCTGTATTTCTCTTTCTACTTCTTTCCCCTTGTGTATTTTGCCTCTCTTTATCTGGGTCCCTGGCCACCATCCTTGGGATCCGCAAGACCACAGCTGGAAGAAGATCCTTATTCTATCAAGACCTGGAACTCTCTTCCGCTCCATCTCAGGCAATCTCCCTCTGCCTCAATTCAGGAAAGAGCTCAAGTCCTGGCTCTTGGACTGACCGACCATCCAGCAATTCAACTGAGCCACAAAACCTCCCCCCACCACCTAGCGCCTTGAGACTCAAATGGATGATTAGCTGCACTCTAGAAGAACCCATTGATTGATTGATTGACACAATCCAATAATGACACACATCCTACCTCACCAACCAATAGCAACTCATTCAGATAGTAACTACCATATAAGAGACTGTTCTTATCACCTGCGGAGTCCCCTAACGCTTCATCCTGTCACCTATTATTTTGAATCTTCATATGGAACTCTTTAGAGCCAAGCTTTCAGACAGCAGTATCAAGGACCATCAGTATGCAGGTGACATTCAACTCCTTCTCATAAGCACACACAGCATAACGAGACTCAATGCCTGCCTTGAAGTCATCCAAACCTGCATGTCAACAAATTATCTGATAGTTAGACCTGGCATCTTTTTGCGTGTTTCCCCTGTCTTTTTGCCTTCTGACCTCCTGTTTTTATGGTATCCTGGGCTCTGTTTTTGCTGGTCTATTGTACCCACTTGCCAGGTTCAAACCTTCCCTTTTACTACATGTAAGTCACCCCTAAGCTAGGCCCTAGGTAGCCCCATGGACAGGGAGCAGGTTATTCAAAAGGTAGGACATGTGCTGGTGTATTTTACATGTCCTGATAGTGAAATACTGCCAAACTAGTTTTTCACTATTGCAAAGCCTACCTCTTCCATAGGTTAACATGGGGACTGCCTTTTAATATCTTTTAAGTACAGTTTCCCACTGGGAGCAGATGAAGAAATGGCATTTGGAGTCTCTGAACTCACAATTTAAAAATACATATTTTGGTTTTTTAGCTTGCCTGTTTGAAAATGCCACTTTTAGAAAGTGGGCATCTTCTTGCTTAACCATTCTGTGCCTCTGCCTGCCTGTGGAATCCACGTTTGGGTCACACTGACAGTTGGGATGAATTTCCTCTAGACAGTGACATAAAGGGAGCTGAAGTATGTCCTGCATATCCTGATGAGTCTTTCTGGGCAAGAGTGGCGAGGGAAGAGCTGACACCTGCACCTGAAAGGGCTGTGCCTGTCCTCACACAATACAGTCTCTAACCCCTTGGAGTGTGTCTGGGGCCAGGCCTGGGCAAGGCAGGTTCTTGTGAACATCAGAGACTTTCCTTTGAAGTTTGCCTACTTCAAAAACAGAAAAGAGTATAAGTTGTGGACCCAAAACCCCAGACTTTTAGAACACTTCTGGATCAAGAGGAACCTCTGCCAAGGAGAAGCACTGAAGAACTGGAGTAGGAGTACTGCCCCTTTGCTGTGTGTGGTGCTGTGTGGGGTTGGCCTGCAGTTGCTGCTTCTGCCTTAAAGAGGACAAAGGCTGGACTTTGCTGTATTTCCTGCTTGTGAAGTTTCTCCGAGGGCTTGAAGTAGAGCTTCCCTCCTGTTGCTAGTCTCAGGGATTTCAAAGACTTCAGGTTCATTTGCCTACAGCACAGGGAACTGTATGTTTTGTGCTGCAGCAGAAGAAAAACCACCATGACGCCATCAACGCCGCTGCTGCCTGTACTGTGATCTGATGCTGCAGCATGGAGCCGTGCAGTGACTCACACCGCAACCCTGGTCTCATCGATGCCTGACACCGTCACAGAGTCGCTGCTTGCACTGTGACCTGTGCACTCCATATCCTCTTGCTCACACCGCAGCCCTGGTATCCCCGATGCCGCCACTCTATGCTGACACAGACCCCGCTAACTGCACTGTGGCCTGAGGACATTGCTCATGAGGTACATGAAGCTCCATCCCATCCTGCACCGCACCGCAGCCCCTGTCCACCAATGCCAGCGCCATTGACTCCAGCATCGTCAACAGAAGCTCCTGTCTACACCGTGACCCATGGGCACCGCACAGCGCCCACCCCATGTTGTACCGCTCCCTTGGGCCTACTGGTGACAGCGCTTCAGCAAGGATAACGCTGCTGCCTGCACCGTACATCACACCGCACTGCTTCACAGCACAGCCCTGGTCTCACCGACGCCACAGGATGCCGTCACTGAGGCGCTGCCTGCACCATGACCTGTAGGCACTGCACATTGCATCGTCCTGCTTCGCACAGCAGTCCCAACACCATCATCATCAGTGCTCATGACTTCATCATAAGCCCGAACTTCGACCTGCAACGCATGCAACTTCAAGGGCCCAACGACCCCTGCACAAACCTTCGGAACTGACGCCTGCCGACACCAGCAATGCCACATTGCGAGTATCACGACGCCCTACAGTTCCAAGGTATTGTTGGTGGGTCCTCCCAACACCGTAGCTGACCCGCGACCCCATGGTCAGCCTGAACTGTTGGATTTGTTGCTCACAACGCCGTGATAGCCACTGATGGAGCTATCGACTTCAAGGAACTGTATTTTAAAGTAATTCTTGCAAAATTCATATGTTTATTACCTTATGTTGGATGTTTCTCGTTTTGGTCTTGTTTTACACAGATAAATATTGGCTATTTTTCTAGAACTGGTGTAGTGTTCTTTTCTAGTGTTTTCACTGTATTACTGTCTGTTATGTGCAAATGCTTTACACATTGCTTCTGAGATAAGCCTGACTGCTCGTGCCAAGCTACCAAAAGGGTGAGCTGGGGTTATCTGAGCTAGGTATCCCCTTACCCTGACTAGTGTGAGGGTCCCTACTTGGACAGGGTGTAAACTGACTTCCAGCTAGAGGCCTCATTTCTAACAATGGTTGTCAGCGGTGAGGATAGGACTTGCATTTGCACTTGACCTACAGTAATTGGTGTACACTACTACCATATCGCAGACCACTACGTACCACATGCAGGCTTTTTGTTTTTTGATTTTTCCTGTGATCTATTTTTGGTCCTGAGTTCAAGTTGAACTTCCTACTACATCTTGTCTCATCTTGTCTCACTCAAGAGCATCCCTGAATTTGGTTTTTGAGAAGGACCGGTTGGAAACCTACACCATGAAAGAACAGAAGTCAGTTTTCAAAAGCCTCAAAGTCCAAGTTAGAGGCCTCACCATGAAGGAGGAGCTACAAAAGGTGCTGAGGGCCTGTATAGCACCCAGAAATTCCAGTGGGCATTCTGAAGATCCAATTGGAGAGACCGTAGAGCCAAATCCAAGGAAATGTTCGCTGGGGGTGCAGTAGCTACTGGGTGGGGGGAGGTACTCTCTGGGCCAGGCAGCAGTGGTGGTTCAAAGGGCCTGACTCCAGAAGAGCTGGAAGACAGGAGAGAAACCAGGAGACACAGATAGAGTTGGAGAGGCTAGAAATGGAGGAGATGAAGATGCTCTTAGATCATGAGCTCAGAGTAAAAGAGCTGGATCAGATGAGTAGATCCAGCATCAATGGTGGCAGGAATACCTCAGTGCACTCAGAGAGAATAGTAAACATTCCCAAAAATGTAGGAAGGGAGTACAAGAAGGGAGATGATACCCAGGGGTGGTTTCAGGGATATCAGGCACCTGTCCACATGAGTGGGGTCCCTGAGAAGAATTTGGGAGCAGGATTGTGGAGCCACTTCACAGAGGAGAGGGAGGGACACCTTGTTATCTTTGGGTAAGTGGTACAACCTCACCCATTCTAACATGAAGGATGCCATTCTCACTAGGTATGGTCTCACTCCTGACGAGTACAGAGATCAGTTCAGAGGAAGTAAGAAAGCTGACTCACAAACCTGGTTAGAATTTGTGGATTCTTTTTGCAGGTCCCTGCATGGTTGGGAGAAAGGCAGTAATGTCACAGATTTTCAGGGCTATACAACTTAATTGTGTGGGAGCACTTGTCTAGTCTGTGTTTTGCAGAGCTATGCCAGCACTTGACTGATAGTGAGCTGACTGACTCCAGGAAGCTTGCTATGGAGGAGGCCCGCTGGGTGAGTACCTGGGTTCATAACAAGGTGTATGGGGGATACTCCGCCAAAGGTAAGCAGGGTCCCCAGCAAAAGAGTGGGGGGAACAAGGTTAACAAAATGAGTTCTCCAAAGGGCCCCAATGTAGTACCCAAGGTACAAATTCCCACCCCCCTGGAGATAAGAAACCATGGGTCTCTTCAGGGAAGCCTGCAATGACAGGACCTCGTAAATGTTGTGCTTGTGACCAGGTGGGCCACATGAAGGGGGTCCCAAATGTCCCAAGTGGACACAGCCACCCAGCGGTGGACAGGCCAAGGGGTTTTCCAGTGTAACGCTTGGGAGGGATTGGTCCCAGGTGGGTTTGTGGAACCAACTTAGATGACCATTGTCTCACTAGGGGATGGTGAGATGTGTAGGAAAGTACCTTATTTTTGGCATGGTTATCCCCACTTTTTGCCTGCTGTCAGTATGCTTTGACGGTTTTCACCGGGATCCTGCTAACCATGACCTCAGTGATTGTGCTCGTTCCTTCTAAACTTGGTTGCTTAGGACTTTACACACCCCACAATTGGCATACTGCTGCCACCATGTAAGTCCCTAGTATATGGTACTTAGGTACCCAGGGCATTGGGGCACCAGGGGATTCTCATGGGCTGCAGCATGTAATACCCCACCCATGGGAGCCCATGCAAAATGTGTCTGCAGGCCTGCCATTGCAGCCTGCATGAAAAGGTGCCTGCACCATTTCGTCACAGGTCACAGCACCAGGTGACTGTAAGTCACCCCTATGGTAGGCCCTCCTAGCCCAGAGGGCAGGGTGCAGATCCCTTTGTGTGAGGGCACCCCTGCATGAGAAGAGATGCCCCTACAAACTCCTGCTTCGTTGCACTGGACTTCATAAGTATTGGGAAGCCATTTTACCTGTGTCCAGCTACATAATGGTTACTGAGAACCTGGGCATGTTTGGTATCAAACATGTTGGAATCATACCCCAATAATGTTGCCAGTATTGGTTGTAGGATTCCATGCACATTGGGGGCTCCTTCGAGGACCCCCAGTACTGCTCCTACCAGTCTTCTGGGGTTTTCTGGGCAACCCATGCTGCTGCCACCCCACAGACAGGTTTCTGTCCTCCTGCTGCTGACCAGGTCAGGCAGGGGAAGGCAGAACAAAGGATTTCCTGTGGGAGACAGAGGCAATAGCCTTTTCCCTTGGAAATAGGTGTTACATGGCTTGAGTGGGGTATCCTCCCTAAGCCACTGCTATGCTTTGAAGGGCACATTTGGTGCCTTCCTTGCATAAACTGGCTTGCTCCAGTCCAGGGACCCCCGGTCCCTGCTCTGGCGTGAAACTAGACAAAGGAAAAGGGAGTGACCACTCCCCTGTCCTTCACTACCCCAGGGGTGGTGCCTAGAGCACCTCCAGGTGGCCACTTCATTCTGCCATCTTGAATCCAAGGTGGGCAGAGGCCCCTGGGAGCATCTGAGTGGCCAGGGCAGGCAGGTGACATCACAGCCCCCTCCTGATAGGTGGTCACCTTGCTAGGTGACCAATCCCCCTTCCTGGGCTATTTAGGGTCTTCGTCTTGGGTGGGTCCTCAAATTTGACATGCAAGATTCCAGAAAGACTCCTCTGCATCATTTACTTCATCTTCTGGCCACTGGAACCACAACTGGACTCTTCAGGAACCAACAATCTGCAACTTCAGCGATGACCTTGCTTTGCAACATTGTTTCTCCGGCTCCTTCCAACAACTGCATTATTTCCCTGGCTGTGCATCCTCTGAGGTCGATGAGACTCCAGCCTGTACCAAGAAGTAAGAAGGAATCTCCCTTGGAGTGAAGGAGTCACTCCCCTGCATCTGAGGGCACCAACTGCAATGACAACCGACTGCGTGGATCTGCTCTCCTCTGGAACTTCATGGATCCTAAATCACAGGTTGTGGTCTGAAGGGGTCCCCTTGGTCCTCTCTGTTAGCTGTCCAACTTGTGATATGGTAAGCCCTTGCCTCTCCTTGCAGGACAGTACCCTTGTGCACTGCAACTCTTGCAGCTACCAAGGCTTGTTTGCTCCTGCTCCAAGGGATCTTCAGGTTCCATATAGCCCCGGCCCCCAGCACTTGTTCCTGCTAAGCAAAGTCTCCTTTCTGGTGCCCCAGCAACGTGGGACTTCTCTTCAGGTGTGCTGAGTGGGCGTCACTGTGACTTGCTGTGCCTGCTGCCAGTGAGTTGCCTGTGAGGAATGCCTCCTTTTCTGGTGACTCTCCTGACTGCTAAGGGTCACCCTGGACTCCCCTCCTTGGGTAGAGTCCCGTGGGCCTTGCTGATTGTCTTCAGCCTTGCAACTTGTCCTTCTCTTCTTTTGCATTTGCCAAGGATTGTTGGTGGTTCTTCAGCATCACGGGCCCAGTGCAACCCGACATCGGATGTGGGACACCATCTGCATTGCTTCAGGAACTCCTCTTCATCTTCAGCACTGCACAGCTGGTCTTCTTCTTACCCCATCGACCTGGCCCTGCATCCACAGAAGGGTGGGTAATGGTTCCTGCCATGACCGGACACTCCATCACAAACTGGACTTTGTCCCCTCCCTTTGCAGATCCTCTTCTGCCAAAATGCACCTTTGGATTCTTCCAGTCTGGTCTGGGTTTTGCACAATCCTTTTACTAAGTCCTCCTATTGGTTTTGGGGAAAACCAGGTACGTACCTCTGCTCTCCTGGTCACTGGGGGTCACTCTGGTGCTCACTTCTTGAGGTTCCTAGTTCATCCACCTCCCCTCTAATGATTGCACATCCTTGGAGGGGGGACTGTATCTTTTATTCCACTTATTTAGCATATGGTTTGCCACTCCCCTACGGCCTACACTGTTTTCTAATACTTTGGCCAATGCTTGTTGCTTTCATGCTCTTTACTGATTGCTATTGTGTATATAATTAGTGTATTAACTTACCTTCAGTTGGGGGGACTGCCTAATATTATTCTGGTATTTGTGTTACCATAATAAAGTATATTTGTTTTTCTAACACTGTGTGATTCTTTCATGGGTGAAAGTGCTGTGTTACTATAGTGGTATTGCATAAACTTTGCATGTCTCCTAGATGAGTCTTGGCTGCTCATCCACAGCTACCTTTAGAGAGCCTGGCTTCCTAGACACTGTCTACAATTCACTAGTAAGGTATACCTGGACCTGGTATAGGGTGATAACACCATCGGTGTCCACCACACACCAGGACAGCTTCCTACAAGATGGTCCAGAGAAACCTAATGCCTGATAACACTAAAAAGTACAGGCAGCAGGTGACCATCAATGGGCAGAGGGTAGAAGCTATCAGAGATACTGGAGCCAGTGTGACCACGGTCTGGTGTCACCTGGTGTATTCCACCAAGTAGTTGTGGTGGGCAAATCAGAGCGCCAGTGTAAGGTGGCGCAGGTTTCCTTTGAGTGGGGGAGGGGTCTCAGGTTCCTTCAGGGTAGCAGTGAGCCCCACCATACTTGTTGACTGTCTGCTGGGTAAAAACTAGGTCGCACTTGGGGATGTTGGGGTTGCCTGAGTGGGCATGTGTGACCACTTGGTTCATGGCAACAAGTCAGGGTGATCAAAAGGACCTGGAGCCCTAAACAGTGGCTTAGGTTCCTGCCAAGAGAAAGGGCAGGGGGCACGGGAAACCAGACCCTGAAGTTCCCACGGTCCAGGAGGAGGCTGAGCTTGAAGGGTATGCCTAGCTCCTACAGGCGAACAAGTGGTGGAAATGCGAGACCTACCTGAGCTGACCCATTGGCAGCAAGAAAGGGGTCCTACCAGGAAGGAGTTCTGTGCAGAGCAGAAGGTGTGCCCAAAGACTCACCTGATCTATTGGGAGAATGATCTCCTGTATTGCGAGCTTAAGGCTGCTGAGCATGGGGCAGCCCGTCTGCTGGTGGTACCCCAGCGCTTCAGAGCCTTTCTACCAGGTTTGGCTCATGATGTGCCTCTAGCAGGACATTTGGGGCAGGGTAAGACCTTTGACAGGCTTGTCACTCTCTTCTACTGGCCCCAAATGAGAAGAAATACTGATGATTTTTGTAGGTACTGCCAGACTTGCCAAGCGAGTGGCAAGAGTGGGGGGAAATGTAATCTCCCCTCCAACCCTTCCCTGTTGTGAGCACCCCTTTGACCCCAAGAGAACCCTGGGCTACAGATTCATCCTGGTCTTGATGGACCATGCCACTCGGTACCCAGAGGCTATCCCTCTGAGGACAGTGATGGCACCCTTCCTGTCCCAGGCACTGATAGGGATCTTTACCCAAGTGGGTTTCCCCAAGGAGGTGGTATCTGACCTGGTTACCAACTTTATGTCCATGAACATAAAGGTAATGTGGAAGGAGTGTGGAGTCAACTACATGTTCACCACTCCTTAGCATCCCTGGAGGGCATGATTGGGGGTCTTTCAGACTCCATTAGGTGTAAGTGGGACATCCTCTTGCCATGCCTTCTCTTTGCCAACAGGGAAGTACCACAGAAAGGGATTGGATTTAGCCCCTTTCAGCTGTTGCATGGGCAACCTGTGAGAGGACCTCTAAGTCTGGTGAAAGAGGACTGGGGGCAAGCTCCTAGGAAATTACCCCAGAATGTATATAGTAACATGCTGGCCTTCAGAAACCAGACTGCCCGCTTCAGGAAGCTCTCTCAGGAGAACCTGGAGGGGAGCCAGGAGGACATGAAACACTGGTACAACCAGAATAGTTGAGTTTCAGCCTGGCCAGAAAGTGTGGGTTATGGCCCCAGTAGAGCTGTGTGCTCTACAGGACAGTGGAGAGGGTCATTTGAGGTAAAGGAGCGCAAGAGTGATGTCACCTACTTGGTGGACCTGCAGACTCCTAGGAACCCCTTGAGGATCCTACATGTGAACAACCTCAAACCCCACTTTGAAAGGTCTGAATTAACTATGCTTCTGGCTACAGGTGATGGGGTGGAAGAAGAGATTGAGCCTCTCTCTGACCTCCTGTCTGCCAAGGAGCAGGATGGGTCAGTAGAAGGCGTGATCCTCTCCTCTTCTCTGATTTTCTGACTCTAGAACAGGTGCCTCCAATGAATAGCTCATGAGCTACCAGCAGCTCTCCAATGCCCTGTGAGTAGCTTTCCTGTGTGCAGCCATGCTACTACAATATAAGCTTTTGCTTGGTTGAATTATTATATGTATAGAAAAGTCAAAAAGCATAAATCTGAAATGTAAATGTGTGTATTTTTAGTACTCATAGGGTGTTTGGAGAAAAATGGTTGAATACTCAAAATGTATTTAAAACTGTTATTTGAGTTGGAGAGATTTATTACTCACGTTATTACCTTGGTGCCGGGGGCGCTGCAGCAATATCTGTTATGTATTATCCATTTAGAGACATACCAATTGATAATGATTTTTTACTTTACTGCTGGCAACCCCACCTAATGCACTGATGCAATTACTGTGGACAGTCTTGGATGGTGTGGCCACTACTATATCACTAACATTAGTAGCTTGGGATGATTTTCATTGAACATTAGTAGCTCTTGTTACAGAAAAGGTTGTAGACCCCTGCTCTAGAACAGCAGAGTGATATGGTCAGTTACTCTGATAATTTTCAACTCTCATTCACTCCAGGTGTCACCCATCTATGCATGCATGAGGTGGACACTGGTGACAGCCTGCCTGTAAAAAACACAAAGCTTACAGGATAGCTGGCAGAGTGAAGGCCAGCATCAAGGATGGGGTATCCAAGATGTTAGCTTTAGGGGTGATTGAGCACTCCAGCAGCCTTTGGTCTAGCCCATTGGTTTTGGTACCTAAGGCTACTGCACCTGGTGCCACACCAAAACATTGGTTCCATGTGGACTACAAGGGGCTCAATTCAGGCACCAAGATTGACGCCCACCCCATCCGCAGAGCTGATGAGCTCATTGATCAGTTAGGGGCTCCCAAGTTCCTCAGCATGTTTGATTGAACATCTGGGTACTGGCAGATTGCCTTAACTGATGGGGCCAAGGAGAGGTCGGCGTTCTCAATGCCAGAGGGGCACTTCCAGTTCCTGGTCATGCCCTTCAGGTTGAAGAACACCCCTGCCACCTTCTAGAGGTTGGTCAATCAGTCCTGGCTTCGCTTGAAAACTTCAGTGCCCCCTACCTTGACAACATTGCTGTTTTCAGCTCCAGTTGGGAGGACCACTTGCACAATCTCTGGGAAGTGTTGAAGGCGCTGCAAGGCACAGGCCTCACTATCAAGGGCAGCAAGTTCCAGATAGGGCAGGGATCAGTGCTGTACTTGGGACATCAGGTAGGGTAGGGTAGGGAGCGGCCAGGTGGTACCCCGACAACCCACGATTGACACAATTCGGGCTTGGGTACCCCCAAGACCGAGACAGAGGTGAGAGCCTTCTTAGTCCTCACTGGATACTACAGGAGATTTGTCAAGGGTTATTGCACCACTGTTGCTCCCCTGACAGAGCTGACTTCCAAGAAGCAGTCTAGACAGGTGATCTGGACTGAGGCATGCCAAACTGCGATTGGCACACTGAAGGAGGCCATGTGCACGGCGCCCATTCTGCTGGCCCCTGACTTCACCAAGGAGTTTGTGGTACTTACAGATGCTGTGGGTGTGGTGTTTTCATAGCTAAATGAAGAGGGCCTAGACCAATCTGTAGTCTTCCTTATCAGGAGACTACTCTCCAGGGAACAGAAGTGGAGTGCAATTGAAAGGGAAGCTTTTAAAGTGGTCTGGGCACTAAAGAAGCTAAGACCCTACTTGTTTGGGTCTCACTTCTGGGTTCAGACCGACCACAGGCCCCTCAGATGGTTAATGCAGATGAGGGGTGAGAACCCAAAACTGGTCCATTTCCCTACAGGGGATGGATTTTACAGCGGAACACCGTCCTGGCACAGAACACCCCACAGCTGATGGTCTGCCCAGGTTCTTCCACATAAGTGAGGAGAACTCCCAAAGGGTTGTGTAGTTGTCCCTACTCTCATCTAGAGGGGACACGTGTTAGACCAGGCATCTTTTAGCATGTTTCCCACTGTCTTTTTGCCTTCTGGCCTCCTGGTGTTTTGATATGCTGGACTCTGTTTTCGCTGGTTTATTGTCTCTTGTCTCTGTGCACTTTACCACTGCTGATCAGTGCTAAAGTGCAAGTGCTCCCTGTGTAAAATGTATTGGTGATTGGTTTATTCATGATTGGCATATTTGATTCACTAGTACATCCCTAATAAAGTGCACTATGTGTCCCAGGGCCTGTAAAGCAAATGCTACTAGTGGGCCTGCAGCACTGATCGTGCTACCCACATGAGTAGCCCTGGTAACGTCTCAGACCTACCACTGCAGTGTCTGAGTGTGCAGTTTTAAACTGCCAATAACCTTCCCTTTTACTACATGTAAGTCAACCCTAAGGTAGGCCGTAGGTAGCCCCATGAGCAGAGTGCAGTGTATTTAAAAGTAACATGTACTGGTGTGTTTTGCATATCCTGATAGTGAAATACTGCCTAATTTGTTTTTAACTTTTGCAAGGCCTATCTCTCCCATAGGTTAACATGAGGACTGCCTTTAAATATCTTTTAAGTATAGTTTCCCATTGAGAGCAGATAGAGTTGTGGCGTTTGGGGTCTCTGAGCTCACAATTTTAAAATACATCTTTTGATAGAGTTGTTTTCTAGATTGTCTGTTTGAAAATGCTACTTTAAAAAGAGGACATTTTTTGCTTAACCATTCTGTGCCTCTGCCTGCCTGTGGAATCTACGTCTGGGTCAGATTGACAGTTGAGCTGTTTGTGAATTCCCTCTAGACCAGTGGATCAAACTTTTTAAAGCCGCGCCCCCCAGTGGGAAAAAATAAATCATCGCCCCCCCTCAGAATTATTTATAATTATTCTATTAATTTGGCAATGTTTAAATATGTCTAGACTTATTTAAACATTGTAGTCAAGTTCTGTTAAAAATGCAATAAACATTTTTCTGCTTAACCGCTTGGGTGCCTTGGACGAGGTGATCTCGTCCAAGGCACCAGTTCCCGGGTGCCTTGGACGAGATCACCTCGTCCTGCACCTAGGAACTGGGGGGAGCGCTAGCTTCCCACCCACAACCCCCGGTCGTGGATGGAAGGGGAAGCCCTTCCCCTTCCACCCCCGACCCACTCTTGGCAATCCGATGACGTCAGCGCGCACAGCGCGCAACGTCATCAAATATTGCCGAGGGATGCGCTGGAAGCCATTTGCTTCCAGCGGGTCCAGAAGAAAGGAAGGAAAAGGTGAGTCCTTTATTCTTTGGGGGTTGGGGGGGGAAACAGACACGGGGGGAAAGGAAAGGGTTTTTCGTTTCCCCCTGTGCCTGTTTTCAGTGGATTCCTGCTCGCAATCATGGAGCAGGAATCCACACTAGGCACCAGGGATTTCCTTTTTTGGTAGTTTTTCGGCCGATCTGCCCCCAGGGGGGAGGGGGGCAAAAAACCACTGGACACCAGGGATATTATGATTTTGCAAATGTTTTGGGAGCGACCCCTTGGGCAAGGGTCGCTCCCATTGGGGGCTAATTTTTTTCTTATTTCGGTCCCTCTGGAGGCAGATTGGCCAATTTTTTGGCTGATCTGCCCCCGGGGATGGGTGGGCGGGTGCAAAAACCACTGGACACCAGGGAAATCATTTTCTTTGTTTTAGGGCAGCGACCTCTTAGGCAAGGGTCGCTGCCCCGGGGGCAATAATTTTTTTATATGTTTCGGCCCGCCCTGGGGCTAGATAGGCCATGTTTTTGGCCGATCTGGCCCCCGGGGGGGGTCGAAACCCACTAGGCGCCAGGGATTGTGAGGTGTGTGTGTTTTGGGTGTTTGGGGACATATTGTATTGGCTTGGGGGCAGAGGGGCCTATTTTTGTAGGCCCACCTGCCCCCAAGAAGGGCAGAAACCACGAATACGGCAGGGATTTTTTTTTTTGGTTCCCCTTTTTTTGTTGAGTGCTGGAGGTGCCCCCCGTTTGCCCCCTTTGGCAAGGGTCACACCCTAAAGTGGACACAGAGCTGTTGGCCATTTCTGCCCTCCTTGGGGGCAGATCAGACAATTTTTTTACGCCCATCTGCCCCTACGGGGGGCAGAATCCACTTAGGCACCAGGGATCCTGTGTGTGTGTGTGTTGTGTGGGGGGGGGCAGCAGCACCTTTGGCAAGGGTCGCCCCCCAAAGGGGCCACGTTAGTGATGGCCATTTCTGCGCACCTTGGAGGCAGATCAGCCTATTTTTTTTATGCCCATCTGCCTCCTAGTGGGGCTGAAGCCACTTAGACACCAGGGACAATTTCTAAGTTCTTGGTTGTGGGGTGTCTGTCAACTGGCGAAGTATTTGTATTTGTGATTATAACAGTTTATTTCTTCTTTTTGTTCTAGTTCAAAGCTTTTGCTTCCTTTGCTGTGGATCCTTGCGGTTTTGGCAGTAGTTGTCCTGCGGTTTGCATAGTTGCATGTTTTAGGTAAGTGAAAACAATTCACTCTAAAGGAGTATTGTTGACATGCATGAATGACATGTTTGTAGGTGGTGTACTAAATGCAGTTTTGTGTGTGAAATTGTCCTTAGATTTGAGCACAATGATTTTTGTGTTGTCATATGTCTAATTAGCTTTTTTGTTTTTTCTTTTTAGTGGGATATCATTGGTGATTGCTGTGTCTGTGCAGAGTAGTTGCTGGTGAGTAGCTTTTTCAGGCAAGTGAGTGGTATAGTTTTTTAGTACATAACTCTTTGTGATAAAGCTACACTTTGTTTATTACTTATTTTAGTGCTAGTTGTTGTTGGCAATCCATTTGTTGTTAGTGAGGATCATGGCTAGCCGCAGAGTGACCACTCAGCAGGTTGTTGGCGTGCTCTTTGAGTCGTCTTCAGACCATGATTACGAGACTGCATCTGAGGCAGAGGAGGAAGTGAGAGATTCTGGCAGTGAGTTTTCTGTCCGAGAGTATTCTTCTGATGAGGAAACTACTCTCAGTGCAGATGAAGGGCCTGTTGTAGAGGAGGACATTGATGTGCCAAGAGTGCAGCAGCCTGGGCCTGAAGGGTTTCCCATTAGAAGACCTGACACCTGGATTGCCTCAAACATGGAGCAGCCACAGTTACCTGCATTTGCTGGTCTCCCAGGGCATAGAGTCAATATGGAAAACTTTTTGCCTGTCCATTTCTTTCACTTGTTTATGGACGATGTATTTTTGGAAGAGATTGTGGAGCAGACTAATTTGTATGCAGAGCAATATTTGCGGGACAACGCGGCCAGACTTAAGCCTCAGTCTAGAGCTACTCAGTGGGTTCCCACATATCTGGAAGAGATGAAAAAGTTTTTAGGTTTGACTTTTTTGATGGGGTTGATCAGGAAGCCGTCACTGGCTTCTTATTGGTCTACTAGTCCCTTGATGGCAACGGCTATATTTCCTGCAACTATGACAAGTAATCGCTATTTGCTTCTTCTTCGTATGCTGCATTTTGTAGACAATGCTTTAGCCTTGCCACGAGATCACCTTGATTGTGACCGTCTTTTTATGATTAGGCCTGTCCTTGATCATTCTGTAGATCAGTTTTCAGAGGTCTATGTTCCAGGCAAAGAGATAAGTGTGGACGAGTCTTTGGTCCTTTTCAAGGGGCGTTTAGTTTTTAAGCAGTACATTCCTAGTTAGAGGGCACGGTATGGGATTAAATTGTATATGCTGTCAGAAAGCAGTACAGGATATGTGTATAATTTCGGGGTCTACACTGGTAGGGATTCCAGTATTGACTCTCCTGGTTGTCCGGCCACTTTTGGAGTTAGCGAAAAAATTGTGTGGGAACTTGGTAGATGACTGTTTAACAAAGGTCACCATTTGTACGTAGATAATTTCTACACTGGAGTGCAGTTGTTCAAGGAGCTGTTTAGAGTGGACACTGTTGCTTGTGGCACAATCCGTTCTAACTGGAAAGGCTATCCAAGGGAGCTTGTCTGTAAAAAACTTGAGAGGGGACAGTGCAGTGCCTTGCGGAATAATGAGCTGCTAGCTCTGAAATTTTCAGACAGGAGGGATGTGTACATGCTATCTACCATCCATGATGAGAGTATTTCCCCTTTGACTGTTTGGGGTCAGGTTGAGGAAGTGCGCAAACCTGCGTGCATTTTGGACTACAATAGGCACATGGGTGGTGTTGATAGAGTAGATCAGAGGTTGGAACCTTACACTGCTCTTCGTAAGTCTTACGTGTGGTATAAAAAGTTGGCCCTACATTTATTTCATTTGGCAACTTTTAATGCTTTTATTGTGTTCAAGGATTGTTCACCTGAGTCAAGGATTAAATTTGTTAAATGTCAGGAGTCAGTGATAGAAAGCCTTATTGTGGAGGAACAGGCAAGAGTTCCTAGAGTAGAAGTGGTGGAGGATGTGGCTAGATTGAAAGATCAGCACTTTCCAGATCATATTCCTCCCACTCCCAAAAAAGACTTGCCCACAAAGAAATGTAGAGTATGTGCCCGGAGATCAATCCGGAGGGAGAGCCGGATGTACTGCCCTGAATGCCCTTCAAAGCCTGGGCTGTGTGTGCCCGGCTGTTTTAGAAGTTACCACACAAGGAAAAACTTTTGGGAAATACCGTGAGCGTAAACTGCCTATTTTATATTTTCATATGTTCGGTTTCACGGTTGGCATTACTGTCATGTATTTAGTTAGAGCTTTTGTGTTTGTAGTTTTGTACTTATTTTATAATCAGTGGTTTCTTTGTTGTTTATTAACAAGAAAAAAAGTGATGGCGGTGTGCGTGGGGTGGCGCTTGGCTGGCGGTATGGGAGGGGTGGCGCTTGGCTGGCGGTATGGGTGGGGTGGGGTGGTGCTTGGCTGGCGGTGTGCTTGGGGTGGCGCTTGGCTGCCGTTATGGGTGTGGTGGCCCTTGGCTGGCGGTGTGCTTGGGGTGGCGCTTGGCTGGCAGTATGGGTAGGGTGGCGCTTGGCTGGCGGTGTCCTTGGGGTGGCGCTTGGCTGGTGGTGTGCTTGGGGTGGCGCTTGGCTGGCGGTATGGGTGGGGTGGCGCTTGGCTGGCGGTGTACTTGGGGTGGCGCTTGGCTGGTGGTTTGGGTGGGGTGGCGCTTGGCTGGCGGTGTGCTTGGGGTGGCGCTTGGCTGCCGGTATGGGTGGGGTGGCCCTTGGCTGGCGGTGTGCTTGGGGTGGCGCTTGGCTGGCAGTATGGGTGGGGTGGCGCTTGGCTGGCGGTGTCCTTGGGGTGGCGCTTGGCTGGTGGTGTGCTTGGGGTGGCGCTTGGCTGGCGGTATGGGTGGGGTGGCGCTTGGCTGGCGGTGTACTTGGGGTGGCGCTTGGCTGGTGGTATGGGTGGGGTGGTGCTTGGCTAGCGGTGTGCCTAGGGTGGCGCTTGGCTGGCGGTATGGGTGGGGTGGCGCTTGGCTAGTGGTGCCAGCCAAACGCCAGTCCACACACTCATCAGCAGGTGTGATTGCTGTATCAGGCATGTGGGCGTATGAAAGTGATGGGCCCTTGACTGGCGCTGTCTGTCGATGTGAGTGTTGTAATGTGCTGGGCCTGTGGCTGGCGGCGTGAATGGTCTTGTGCATGTCATGTATGAAAGGTGTGTGAATGGACTGTAAAGCGGTTGGTGCCTTGCCGTGGCTTTACAGCTCACGAGCTGTGAGTCATTGGTTCAGTTTTTTGGCCTTTCAGTTATTACCAGTGCATTTCACTTTTGTGAAATCTCTTGTTAATAAAATTTGATCTACTGAACCATCACTCACCGTCGTGCCAAATCCAACCAGTATGTGTGGTACAAATGACAAAACCTGCTCCGCTGTAATCAGGCGTCGCAGCACACTTGAGACACGCTAGGTGTCTCAGGTGGGACCCCGATGATGAAGCATGCCACAAACTTGGTTGGTGGGTGAGGGGTCTTTTTCAGATAACCTAAGTGCGTTTCTTTTCACAATTTTAGTGTTTGGCACATCACAGACGTATGTGGACACATCAAAATGATACATTACAAAACTACCTGTGTTTGGGGGAGGGGGCACCTATGTTTTTGGTCCTGGGTGCGGCCTTCATCTAGGGAAACCTACCAAACCCAGACATTTTTTAAAACTAGACACCCCAAGGAGTCCAGCGAGGTGTGGCTTGCGTGGATCCCTCAACACTTTCTTACCCAGACTCCTCTGCAAACCTCAAAATTTGCTTTAAAAAGCATATTTTCCTGACTTTCGTTTGTACGATCACCGCTCCAGCACAAAATTCCTACTCCCCAGCGTCCCCCTCGGTCTCCCAAGTAAAATTACACCTCACTTGTATGGTTCCCCAAAGCAGAGTCAGCCTAAAGATGTATAAAAGAAGAATATGTCCTTATCAACTTGCTGTGCTATCCCCTCTATCTCTACAAGTTTTTGGCCTTATTCTGTTGCAGGCACTTGGCCCACCCACACAAGTGAGGTATCATTTATATCGGGAGACTTGGGGGAACGCTGGGTGGAAGGAAATTTGTGGCTCCTCTCAGATTACAGAACTTTCTGTCACCGAAATGTGAAAAAAAATGTGTTTTTTTAGCCAAATTTTGAGGTTTGCAAAGGATTCTGGGTAACAGAACCTGCTCAGAGCCCCACAAGTCACCCCATTTTGGATTCCCCTAGGTCTCTAGTTTTCAAAAATGCACAAGCCCTATATATCCCCGCAACCAGAAGAGTCCAGCGGACGTAACGGTATATTGCTTTAAAAAATCTGACATTGCAGGAAAAAGTTACAGAGTAAAACGTAGAGAAAAATTGCTGTTTTTTTTAACTCAATTTCAATTTTGTTTTTTCAGTTGTTATTTTCTGTAGGAAACCCTTGTAGGATGTACACAAATTACCCCTTGCTGTATTCAGAATTTTGTCTACCTTTCAGAAATGTTTAGGTTTCTGGGATCCAGCATTGGTTTCATGCCCATTTCTGTCACTGACTGGAAGTAGGCTGAAAGCACAAAAAATGGGATATGTCCCAGTAAAATGCCAAAATTGTGTTGAAAAATTGGGTTTTCTGATTCAAGTCTGCCTGTTCCTGAAAGCTGGGAAGCTAGTGATTTTAGCACCGCAAACCCTTTGTTGATGCCATTTTCAGGGAAAAAACCACAAGCCTTCTTCTGCAGCCCCTTTTTCCCATTTTTTTGAAAAAACCGAAAGTTTCACTGTATTTTGGCTAATTTCTTGGCCTCCTTCAGGGGAAGCCACAAAGTCTGGGTACCTCTAGAATCCCTAGGATGTTGGGAAAAAAAACGCAAATTTGGCTTGGCTAGCTTATGTGGACAAAACGTTATGAGGGCCTAAGCGCGAACTGCCCCAAATAGCCAAAAAAAGGCCTGGCACAGGAGGGGGAAAAGGCCTGGCAGCGAAGGGGTTAAAACAAAGCTCTATTATCTGCATTATCCTTCTTTTGGCCAGAGCGGAATGGTGTTTCTGGTTGGCTATGGTATGCACCTAAGCCAGGCAGAACTACCCCCAACACAAAGGAAACACAACAAGAGGTTATATGAAAATATACTGTTTGTATACAACGCAATTATTAGACCAAACACAACATGTCAATAATATCCTGCTACTTTGCCAGTTGTCAGAACGTTACAAATTAGTTACTCTGCAGAACTAGCAGTAGTCAGATATAACACACAGATTACTCATTCTGCAAAATAAGCTGTAGTCAGGAATCACATTACTACACAAATGCACTTGCCATAGAAATATCCTACACATCAATATCAGGAACATTATAAAACATATGGCAAGTCAGGAAAACATGTTAGCAGAGCATGTCCATAAAAGGAACATTAGCAAAACATATAACAATAGGAAGGCAACATATAAATCAATAATGTCCACACCAGGACCGTCAGGAATATGTACGTCCTTTTAAAAGTACCTGATTTATAACATAAAGGCACTTCTAGTGCCAAGAAGATCGAAAAGGGGCCCCCAGCACTCCGTGTGCTCCCTCAGGCCACTTTGATGATTGTGGGGAGTGGGGGAGTGACACGCACCTACTCTGATTTTATAACAGGCCCCTCCTGGGGCCTGCGATCTCTGGGGCCCCCCCTGGGCCTCCATTGGCCCTCCAACAAAGGGGAGGGGTCCCAACAATGCCCCAAAAGAATAAGTGGGGGCACCAATGGAGACCTGTGGTGCGGGGGCCCCCATCGAGGCTACCGCCCCGCCTGCGGTCTCAGCCAACACCAGAAGGGCTCTGATGGGTTTGGGGAGAGCCTCCTATGAGGCTTCCTTTCCACTGCCCATCCACACAGACAAAAGGGGGCCCGGTGGGGCGGGAGAGCCTCCGATGAGGCTGCCTTCTCCCACCCAGCTTCTGAATGCCGGTTGCGTCCCACCCGGCATAACAGAGGGCAGGAACCAGACTGGGTGCCTGCCTGTTCCCCGGGGGCGCTCCTCAGAGCGCGCTTCGCCCCGGGGGCATGATAGAAGCGTGCTTGCTTCTCTTCTTCAAACAATGGTGTCCCAGGGGCACAGGGGAGAAGCGCGCCCTCGCGATTAAGGTCAACAGCCCGCCCGGGCTGCGGCGGTGATTGTGGCACAACAATGTGCTTTTCAAAGCGCTAGGGCATTCTCATTAGCCCGGTCGTGGTAGTGTTTCCAGGTTTTAAGCACGCGTTTTATTAAGCGCAAATAGGCAAAAGAAAACACTCTCAAGGCACAACATCAGAGGAGGAGAAATCGCTCCTCATGTGCCTCTGAGTGTTGCAGGGGTCAGGAGCCACAGCACCCTGCCCCTGGGGACAAAGTCCATGAAAAAGGCACAAAGGTGACAGGGTCCAGCAGCAGGCCAGCACAAGGGGGATGCAGACTAGTGGCAGTTCCTCCAGGTGACCAAGCAGGTCACAGGTGAGCACTGCAGCAGCAGTCCATGGTGGTTGCTGGTGAGTCCCTCCAGCAGCATTGTGTGCAGTTCCAGGTACGCTCCAAAGTGTCTCCCCATTGTGGGGACAATTTCCCTGTACCTATACTCAGTTTTACAGTGTGTTACAAAGGAAGGGGAGAGGAGGTTCCAACCAGTTACAACTAGTTCTGGGAGTGCCCCCTCTCTCCTCCAGCACAGGCTCCAAACATCAGTTGGGGGTAAACAACCATACTGTGTGAGGCCAGGACACAGCCTTTACAAATGCAGGTGTTCACCGCCTCTCCCTTCTCTCAGCCCAGTAAGACTACTCAGTATCCAGATGCACCTCTGTGACGTCAGGCTGTCTGAAATGTACGCACAAAGCCCAACTGTCACTCTACCCAGACGTGGATTGGAGTAATGCTGCAAAACACCAGAGTCATAAGCACAGAAAAATGCTCACTTTCTAGAAGTGGCATTTCTGTAATAGTAATAAAAAATCCACTTACACCAGTAAGCAGCATTTCTTACTACCATTACAACCATACCAAACATTCCTACGCTACCCCTCATAAATCAGAAAATGCCCCCTACATATAAGGCAGGGCATTTCTAATGCAATCCTATGAGAAGGCAGCACTCACAGCAGTGAGACACCAAGTTAGGCTGTTTGTCACTACCAGGGCAGGCCATGCAATCTGGCACATGTCCTGCCCTCTACGTACATAGCACCCTGCCCATAGGGCTAGCTAGGGCCTACCTTAGGGGTGACTTACATGTTGTAAAAGGGGAATTCTGGTCCTGGCAAGCAAATTTAAATGCCATGTCCCTGTGGCAGAAAACTGCACACACAGGCCCTGTGCTAGCAGGCCTGAGACAGGTTTGAAAGGCTACTTCAGTGGGTGGTGCAAGCAGCGCTGCAGGCCCACTAGTAGCATTTAATTTACAGGCCCTGGGTATAGATATATCACTGTACAAGGGACTTACAGGTAAATTAAATATGCCAAATAGGTATAAGCCAACCATACCAACTTTAGAAGGGAGAGCACCTGCACTTTAGCACTGATCAGCAGTGATAAAGTGCTCAGAGTTCTAGAGCCAACAGCAAGAGGTCAAAAAAATAGGAGGAAGGAGGCAAAAAGTCAGGGGATGAACCTGCCACACAAGCCAGGTCCAGCACCCCCCCTCAGCATTTTTTATAATTATTCTATTAAGTTAGCAATGTTTAACTATGTCTAGACTTATTTAAACATTGTAGTCAAATTCTGTTTCCTTTTTAAAAATGCAATAAACATGTTTCTGCTCAAAACAAAGCACTTTTATCTGCATTATCCTTCTTTTGGCACCACCCCTGTGATCACTTGATATCCCCCTAGGGGGGCCTGCCCCCCAGTTTGAAGACCCTTGCTCAAGATAGTGACACAAAGGGAGCTGAGGTGTGTCCTGCATATCCTGATGAGTCTTCCTGGACTAGAGTGGAGAGGAAGGAGCTGACATCTGCACCTGAAAGGGTACTTCAAAGACAAAAATGAGTATAAGTAGTGGATCCAAAACCCCAGACTTTTAGAACACTTCCGGACCAAGAGGAACCTCTGCCAATGAGTAGAGATGAAGAGCTGGAGGAGGAGTACTGCCCCTTTGCTGTTTGTGCTTTGCTGGGTTGGCCTGCAGTTGCTGCTTCTGCCTTAAAAAGGACAAAGACTGGACTTTGTTGTGTATCCTGCTTGTGAAGTTTCACCAGGGGCTTGAAGTAGAGCTTGCCTCCTGTTGGAATTCTCAGGGATATCAAAGACTTCAGGTTTATCTGCCCTGTAGCACTGGAACTGTGTGATTTGTGCTGCAACAGAAGACAAACCACCATAACGCCATCAATGCTGCCACTGCCAGCACTGTGACCTTACGCCGCTGCACGGAGTTGTGCCCCGCTTCGCACACCAACTCTGGTGTCAACGATGCCGCCACCTGATGCCATCACTGAGCCGCTGCTTACACCGTGACCTGTGGGTCCCACAATCAGCATCGCCTTGCTCACATCGCAGCCTGGTATCCCTGACGCCGTCGCTCAATGCTGACCCCGATGCCGCTGCCTGCACTGTGGCCTGAGAACACAGCTTGTGAGGCACACGCAGTACTATCCCGTCCCGCACCCCAACCCTGGCCCACTGATACCAGTACCATCAACTCCAGCATCCTCAATAGATGCCCCTGTCTGCACCACAACCTGTGCGTGCCGCCTTGGGCCTACCAATGACAGCGCTTCAGCAACGATGACACCACTGCCTGAACCGCTACCTGAACACACAGCATGTCACACCGCCCTGCTTCACACCGTAGCCCTGGTTTTACAGACGCCACAGGCTGCTGACATCGAGACCCATGACCTGTGGGCTCGCACGTAGCATTGTGTCGCTTCACACCTTAGCCCCAATGCCATCACCGCCAGCACTCCTGACTTCGTAATCAGTTCAGAGTTCGATCTGCAGCACATGTGACTTCAAGGGCCTGACGGGGCCCCACACCGACCTCTGGAACCGACACCTGCCAACACCAGCAATGCTGCACTCCGAATCTCATTGCGAGGATGACGACGCCCTACAATTCCAAGGTACTGTTTGCAGGTCTTCTTGACACTGCAGCTGGCCCTCAACCCAGCGGTCAGCCTGATTGATTTGTTGTTCAAGATGCCGTGATAGCCCCAGGAACAGCTATCGACTTCAAGGAACTGTATTTTTAAGTAATTCTTGCAAAATTCATATCTTTATTATCGTATGTTGGATGTTTCTCATTTTGGTCTTGTTTTACACAGATAAATATTGGCTATGTTTCTAAAACTGGTGTGGTGTCCTGTTGTAGTGTTTTTACTGTATTATGGTGTATGTGCAATGTTTTACACATTGCTTCTGAGATAAGCCTGACTGCATTTGCCAAGCTACCAAGGGGGTGAGCAGGAGTTTTTTGAGCTGAGTATCCCGTTACCCTGACTAGAGTGAGGGCCCCTACTTGGCCAGGGTGTAAACTGACTGACAACTAGAGACTCCATTTCTAACACTGATGCTAGACCAAATTCCTTCTGTCTGTAAACAACACCGAACACACTTTGATTGAGTCTTGGCTCTTCATCCTAAACCTAATAGTCTTCACTCCATAACTGAAAGAGCAGTCCAAATTCCTTGGATTCAACCTTGACTCAAACCTCTCACTCAAAGAACACATTGCCAAGAAAAATAAAACAGACTGGGTCCAACTCTCTTTCCTGAAAAAAGTGAAACCTTTTCTTCCAAGGGAGGACTTCCGTCCCTCCTAGTTAAAAGCAAAGCCTTGCATAATGAAATCCCAGAGACCAGCATTGCTCCCTTTAAAGTCATCCTTCGCTCAGTGGTGCATGTCATCCATGAGCTGAATAAATCCAGCCACACCCCCTCTTGTGCTAAAGAATCTACTCTGTCTCTCTCTGCAAGCCAGGGTCATCTTCAAGATCAAATCCAGTTCTTTCAAGGCCCTCTACATTAAGACCTCTGTCTGCTGCCTAGCTAGTAAACTAACAATATCTGCAACATCGCCAGGCCATCCCAGCCTATGCCCGCAGATCTAGAATATCCTTTTCGTATCAGAACAACATAATTCAAGAAGAAACTTAGAACTCACTGCTTCAAGGAACACTGCCTGAGATAGGCTGACTACTCACTCCTTACACTAGCTCGACCACCTCCCTCTTTCCCTTTCCTTCCTATATATGCCCACTGGACTTGCCCCCTGTACAGCACCCCATTGCTAGCTAGCTAGGATTGTGCTTTAGTAATACTAGAACATACATATGTTCACCACAAAGCTTCAGCCGTAGCTCTATTCAATTGTGCTGATACTTGTTAATACACCATTACGAAAAATGTTCCACAATGTTGTTAGTTCTTTCAGTTTTTATGGCACACTGGGGAGGAAAAGCTGACAACATGCAAATTTATTTTCAACATGTTGCTCAAGGACCTCCAAGAATATGAAGAAAATTGAATTTTAAAGTCATGTACTAGCAAAAGGAATAACAAGGAAAAACACGTGATGCCTATTTAAATGAAGAGACTACACCTACAAAATGCAATAAAATGTTCTTATTTGAAAATAACTCAACTATTGTCAGAGAAAGTTTTTTGTTGTCACGTTAGCAGATATTTCATGAACTTCAAAAAGGGTGTGTGCATGATTGTTTTAAGCAGATGAAAACAGAAATAAGCTAATTTTCCATAGATTTTTTGCACACAGAAACATCTCATAATTTGATGTAGTCCTCTAGTGAAGATCCTCACTTATATCAGGCAACCTCAGTCAACATGAAACTCTTTTTTTAGTTCTCTATTGTAAAGGATGGTCGTTTAAGTGACTGTAAGGTCCCCATTTCCAAACTTCGGGGGTTATTACAACTTTGGAGGAGGTGTTAATCCGTCCCAAAAGTGACGGTAAAGTGACAGATATACCACCAGCCGTATTACGAGTTCCATAGGATATAATGGACTCGTAATACGGCTGGTGGTATATCCGTCACTTTACCGTCACTTTTGAGACGGATTAACACCTCCTCCAAAGTTGTAATAACCCCCTTCATTTTACATTTGCTTAGTGATCACCTATAAACACATGCTTTTCTATGCACATTTTGTGTCAGCCTAATATTGTGATGCTTCCTTGATGACTTGTTTTTATTAATTCCCTTGTTACTGCTACATTTTAGCATGATTATAACAATCCACAAATTCAACTGATTTCACTAATAATTTGAAAGGGATTACGGGCAATGATTTAACTTCTCAGTCACTCTTTTTAGTTAGTTTAGACAGTACATTGGTGACGAGTGTTTCTATCAGGTTTATTAGGCAGCAGAAGCACCAAACTCTTCAAAGCAATCATGTGCTTTTGAATCCCACTTCAAACCACCTATCAAGAATGTGAATGCAAAATACAAAGCCGGCAGCAAATACTTCGCAGACAAAGCTGACAAAAATAGAACAGTGAAAGGAAGAAAGTGTCAGCCACCTCTACAGCAGTGCCACCTCATGACAGACCACAGTGGATGGAATATAACCCCTAGTCCATGGTATACATCTCAAGCCTCCTCAGCAAACTTACACTAAACTAACATCATATAAAGGCAAATGAGCCCAGCATCAGTAGAGAAGACCATCTCTGTTGATGCCCCCCCAAACACTTCTCAACATTATGAACATGTTCCTCAACTAGGGCATCTTCCCCAACTCCATGAAGATATGAAACATTCTACCCCTGCTGAGAAAACCCTACTTGGTCCTTAATGAGCTTGCCAACTGGTGACAATGCACATAACTAGTGTTTCTGGGTAGATCATATAAAGCAGTGGGCACAACTACGTGGAGGAATCAAGACTGATATCCTCCAAGATGATCAGTCTGAATTCAGGCCCCAGTGCGGCACAAAGGTGGATACTATCTCAGTAGTGAACAACATACTTGAAATCACACAATAGTTACCCTTGTCAAATCGTGCTCGACCATTGATCTCCAAAAACACCTTTTCTTCAAGGATGAGCTTTGGTGGAACTGTCATAAAAGTGCCAACCCTGGATATCTCATTGTGCAAGTCTGGGACAAAGTTGAAAAATATGGCTGACCGCGATGGAGCTCGAGTCAGTTACAGATAGTTCTCTGAGAAGGTAAAGTTTAGTGAGGCAAGGCTGGAGGTGGTATCTGAGGAGCTAGGAAAATTTTCGGTGAAGATTTCCACATTCTGACTTATATCTTGGTGGATGGGAATACTCCATCATAAATGTGAAGGTTATCCTGTCCGTGTATTACGATCCCATTATATCCTATGGAGATCTTAATACGTCAGGTGGGATATCCATCAAATTTGTGACTTAGTATTCCATCTACTAAGATCTAAATAAGGCCCTTACTCTCTTTGGAAGTCCCAAAACTAAAAAGGGATGAACCTGAAGACTGTAGCTGACAAAAGTTCCATGAGGCCCAATATCCCATTAGCGAAGGATCTCAGAACAGGATTTGTTGCAGTGGAGAAGAATGTAATATGAGCTGACCAGCGATGCACCTTGGGCATATAGACAAGCAGGTTGGTCTCGGTCTCCTCTCAGGTCTCAAAGCATTTTTTAGCCAAACATTTTCCAAGTACTAAGTTTTGGATTTTAGCTATCTGAGCACTTTTAACACCACCACCAAGGGTCCAGGACTGGAGGGACACCCCTTGGCAGATTAGGACTCTCACAGACTGGGTCCAGGTGTGGGTTCAAGATGTTTGGAGCCTTTTCTGTCCCTGAGGCTCTGATCAGGAGGCTAGCCACTGAGCCCTCGGAGTCACCCTGGTATCCCTGGATTCAAGCAGTGGGACAGGGATTAAGCAGCAGAGCAGGCCTCTGATGGACCAAGACAGGCGTCAGGCAGCAGAGAAATCCATCCAGGTGCATCAGAGCAGTCCTCTGTCAAGTCCTTTGTATGAAGGCAGGACACAGTCTATTGATTTTCAAGTGGGGCTGTGGCCAGCTCCCCATCCTCCATCCTGCCAGTGATGGTCCATCGAGACACTCGAGTGGGCAAGAGTATATATTTCTACAAGATATTTCAGTGTTGATTACATTCTACTATGAAAACCATTTATGCATAAAAGGTGAAAAGCTTTCACGATTCTATTGGAAATTTACATCTGTCGGTCTGCAGCTTGGATGAACTAGACATCCTGTCAGGTTATACAATAAAGAGGTGAAAGCCATTCGGACCTGGGTATTACTCTATTAAATCTAGAAATAACTAGTCTCACAGGTTAAACTAAAAATCAAGGATTTTATGCCAAGTAAAATTGGCTCAGCCAAGGTTCACAATGAATTATGACGATTGTTACAGACCTTTTCAGCGGAGAACTGATTATATTTTGCTATGCACTAGAAAGAGAAAATGGCACAAATTAATGATAAAAGTAAATAAGCTCAATGCAAAAACAAAAAGTGATAGCTAAGAGTAAGAAACAAATGGGCTCTACAAATGGCACATATGGGCACATTCTGGTAGACTATGCAGAAGTAGAAGAAATGTGATATTATGGGGGTGATTCTGACCGTGGCGGACGGCGGTCGCCGCCCGCCAAGCGGTTCCCGCCGAAAGACTGCTCCGCGGTCAAAAGACCGCGGCGGTCATTCTGGCTTTCCCACTGGGCCGGCGGGCGACCGCCGAAAGTCCGCCCGCCAGCCCAGCGGGAAACACCCTTCCCACGAGGACGGCGGCTCAGAATGGAGCCGGCGGAGTGGGAAGGTGCGACAGGTGCAGTTGCACCCGTCGCGAATTTCAGTGTCTGCAAAGCAGACACTGAAATTCTTTGTGGGGCCCTCTTACGGGGGCCCCCGGAGTGCCCATGCCATTGGCATGGGCACTGCAGGGGCCCCCAGGGGCCCCGTGGCACCCCCTACCGCCATCCTGTTCCTGGCGGGAGAACCGCCAGGAACCGGATGGCGGTAGGGGGTGTCAGAATCCCCATGGCGGCGGAGCGCGCTCCGCCGCCATGGAGGATTCTCAAGGGCAGCGGGAAGTCGGCGGTACACCGCCGACTTTCCGTTTCTGGCCGCGGCTGAACCGCCGCGGTCAGAATGCCCAGCGGTGCACCGCCAGCCTGTTGGCGGTGCTACCGCCAACCTCCGCCATGGCGGTAATTACCGCCAGGGTCAGAATGACCCCCTATGTTCTGTGAGAAATTGGGTTGTTGGTTGGCTGAGGTGTGAGCGCTGGTCAAGTGACAGCCACAATTCCTTGCAGGGTGAACCACAAAAAGTCACTAAATTAACCTGTGCTTTACCCTGGGTAGCTTGGCACAAGAAGTAGTCAAACCTAACTTAGAGGCAATGAGTAAAGTATTTATGCAGCACACAGGAGATTATAAAGTGAAAACACAACACAAGAAAAATCCCAAACCAATTTAGAAGAACAGAGTAAATATTAATAAATTATTTGATACTATAATGACAAAAATCCGATCAGTAGAACCAGAGTTATGATTTTTTATAACTTTTAGTAAATATTAGCCCCTGAAAGATCACCCAATCACAGAAAATTAGCTCTGCAAGACCAGGTCTAACTAGAAAAATATGGCTGATGATGGAGCGTGGTTCAGATACAAGAAATGGATTGGGCCCGGTCAACGCTCACATTTGGACTTAGCAAGAAATATTGAGAAAAATTGTTCTGAGAAGGTAAAGTCCAACAGGGCAAGGCTGCAGGCAGTGTCTGAGGAGAGAGGGTCATCTCTGGGGAGCCTTGCATTGAAACAGCAGTAAAGATTTCTATGCTCAGACTTAGGGCCTGATTTAGATCTCGGCAGAGGGGTTATTCTGTCACAACGGTGACATATATCCTGTCCGCCGTAATCTAAAGCCCATTGTTTTCTATGGGATTTAAATTTTGGCGGATGGGATATCTGTCACCGTTGTGATAGAGTAACCCCTCTCAAGATCTAAATCAGGCTATTAGTCTCTTATTTGGAAGTCAAACATTTCCAGCGGGAGGAAGTAGCAGGCCGTAGCTGAAAACAGTTCTAGGGGCTTGGATACCACTATGGTGAAGGACTGCAGAACAGGATTTGCTGCTGTGGAGAAGAACGTAGCAGGAGAAGCCAAAGTGATGCACCTCAGGCAGATAGCGGAGCAGGTTGGTCCCAGTCTTCCTATGGTACTCAGGACAATTTTTGGTCAAACTTTTTCAAAGTCCTCTGTTTGGGGTTTTGGTCATTTAGGTATCTTTAGCACAACAATCAAGGGCTTAGGACTGGTGGGACACCACTTAAGGGCTCAGGGCTCACTCAGGCTGGGTCCAGGTGTGGGGTCAAGATGGTGGAAGTTGTTTGTGTCCCTGTGGTTCTTAACAGGGGGCCAGCAAACTAGCCCTTGGATTCACTCTGGTAGTCCTGGGTTCAGGTGAAGATGTAGGACTCAACAACAGGCTGGCCTCGGAGGGTACAAGTGAGGCTCCAGGCAGCAAAGCAGTCATTCCAGGTTCAGAAAAGCAGTCTTGCAGAGTGCACAGCAGGTCACAGCAGCAGTCCTCCGAGAGTCCTTCCACAGATACAACACTGAACTGAAGAGTAGGTCTGAAGATCCTATTTTTATACCCTGATGCCCTTCTTCTGGAAGGTGGGAGAGGCTTCTAGAAAGTGTCTTTGAAATGTAAGGAATTCCCAGGCTCACCTTCCCTGGCTCCAAGCTGGCTGCAGAGTCAATGGGGAGGTGATAGGTCCTTTGTGTGAAGGCAGAGCAAACCTATTTAGTTACAAGTGGGGCTGTGCTCTGCTCTGCTCCCCCCTCATCCTGCCAGCAGATGGCCCATTCAGGCACACCTAATCCCTGTATTGTGTAACTGTCTGGGAGGAATTCACAAAGTCTGTCAGTCACAGCCAGTCATGTGACCAAAGACAGGCTGCAGGCACAAAGAGCAGGAAAATGCCACCTTTCTAAATGTGGCATTTTCAAACTTGTAATTAAAAAGTCTGACTTTACCATTAAAGAGGATTTTTCAATAAAATGTCATAGATACCAAACATGAACTGCATACCTGGTCCCAATCAAAAGTGAGCACTTATTAAATGTGATAAGGCAACCCAATGTTACCCTGTGGGACAGGTAGGCCTCAGCAGTGAAAAATGTATTTAGGAGTTTTTCACTACCAGGACATTTAAAACTTAAGAGTACATGTCCAACATTTAATTACAATGCACCCTGCCCTATGGGCTATCTATGGCCTCCTTATGCATTGATGTGTATGTAATATAAGGGTGGTTTAAGGATTGGCGAGGGGATTATATTTCCAAGTTGAATTAGCAGTTTAAAACTAGATTCATCTTGCAATGGCACGTCTGGGACATGTTTCAAAGTGCCACTTAAATGGGTAGTACAATCATTGCTGCAGGCCCACTAGAAGCATTTAATTTACAGTCTGCAGTATATGGTATGTGATGGACTTTTTTGCTTATGCAGGGTCATCCCCAATTGTTTTGCCTCCTATTGTTTCTGACCTGTTGCTGTTGGCTTTTGAACTCTGAGCACTTTACCACTGCTAACCAGTGCTAAAGTGTATATGCTCTCTGTGTAAAATTATATCTAATTGGTTTATTCATGATTGGCATATTTGATTTACTAGTAAGTCCCTAGTAAAGTGCACTAGAGGTGCCAGGGCCTGTAAATCAAATTCTACTAGTGTGCCTGCAGCACTGGTTGTGCCACCCACATAAGTAGCTCTGTAATCATGTCTCAGACCTGCCACTGCAGTGTCTATGTGTGCAATTGTAACTGTAAATTCGACTTGGCAAGTGTACCCACTTGCCAGGCCTAAACCTTCCCTTTTCTTACATGTAAGACACCCCTAAGGTGGGCCCTAGGTAGCCCCAAGGGCAGGGTGCAGTGTATGGTTAAGGTAGGACATACAGTAATGTGTTTTATGTGTCCTGACAGTGAAATATTGCTAAATTCGTTTTTCACTGTTGCAAGGCCTGTCCCTCTCATAGGTTAACATGGGGGCTACCTTTAAATCTTATTAAAATGTAGATTCCCTTTGGGGGCGGATGGACATGTGGAGTTTGGGGTCTCTGAGCTCACAATTTAAAAATACATCTTTTAGTAAAGTTGATTTTAAGATTGTGGGGGTCATTCCGACCCTGGCGGTCATGGACCGCCAGAGCCGGGAACGGAGGAAGCACTGCCAACAGGCTGGCGGTGCTTCAGGGGCAATTCTGACCACGGCCGTAAAGCCGCGGTCAGAAAAGGGAAACCGGCGGTTTCCCGCCGGTTTTCTCCTGCCCCAGGGAATCCTCCACGGCAGCGCTGCAAGCAGCGCCGCCATGGGGATTCCGACCCCCTTCCCGCCATCCTGTTTCTGGCGGTGAAAGATGGCGGGAACGGGTGTCGTGGGGCCCCTGGGGGCCCCTGCAGTGCCCATGCCACTGGCATGGGCACTGCAGGGGCCCCCTAACAGGGCCCCATTAAGATTTTAAGTGTCTGCAAAGCAGACACTGAAAATCTCGACGGGTGCAACTACACACGTCGCACACCAGCAACTCCGCCGGCTCCATTCGGAGCCGGCTTCATCGTTGCTGGGGCTTTCCCGCTGGGCGGGCGGCCTTTTGGCGGTCGCCCGCCAGCCCAGCGGGAAAGTCAAAATGACCGCTGCGGTCATTTGACCGCGGTGCGGTCTTTTGGCGGTCACCGCCTGGCGGGCGGCGCCCGCCGCCCGCCAGGGTAGGAATGACCCCCTGTGTGTTTGAAAATGCCACTTTTAGAAAGTGAGCATTTTCTTGCTTATACCATTTCTGTGACTCTGCCTGTTTGTGGATTCCCTGTCTGGGTCAGTTTGACAGTTGGGCTGGTTGCACCTCACACTAGACAGTGACACAAAGGGAGCTGGGGTGTAGCCTGCATATCCTGATGAGCCATCTGTGCTAGGAGGGAGGGGAGGAGTGGTCATTTTCACCTGAAAGGACTGTGCCTGCCCTCACACAATGCAGTCTCAAACCCCCTGGTGAGTGTCTGGGGCCTGGCCTGGGCAAGGCAGGATTTCACATTCCAAAGAGACTTTACTTTGAAGTAGGCCTACTTCAAAGGAGAAATTGGGTATAAGAAGGGCACCCAAAACCACAGACTCTAGAAACACTTCTGGAACCAAGAGGAACCTCTGCCTGGAGAAGAGCTGAATAGCTGAGGAAAAAGAGCTGCCCTGCCTGTGACTGTGCTTTGTGGAGCTATCCTGCAGTTGCTGCTTCTGCCAGAGTAAGAGGGCAAAGACTGGACTTTGTGTGCCTTCCATCTTGAGACGAAATCTCCAAGGGCTTGATCGGGATCTTGCCTCCTGTTGTTTGAAGTCTCAGGGACAGCAAAGACTTCTCTCTGCCAGCACCTGGAGTCTCTGGAGAGACTCCTACTCTGCCATGTGGTGCCCATCCAGTTCCTGGGACCCTGAAAGGAGAAGCTGGCAGCCTAAAGACAAGAAAATCCACGCACAGAGCGCCGTGCGGGGAAAAGATTGACGCAAATCCGATCTGCGGCTGAAAAAAACAATGCGCCACCGGCTCCGCAGCTTAGCAACGACGCTCGCAGGAAACGCGACCGAAGAATCGACGCACGGAGCAGGAGAAATGACGCACAGCATCGCTGACGGAGGCTGGGAGATCACAACCTGCGCTGCAGGATTTTCGGATCATCGTACGGCTGGATTTTCGACTCGCGTACCGCCATGCGGAGTTGTTTTTGACGCACACCCGCCCGTGCGGGGTTATTTTTGACACGCACCAGGTACATTTTCACTCTAGCAGCGCTAGTGTGTATTTAAAACTACTTAAAGACTCTTTTGGATTTTTAATTGATAACTAGACTTGTGTATGGTGGATTTTTGTCCTTTTGGACTTGTTTTGTTTAGATAAATATTTCCTATTTTTCTAAACCTGTGTTGTGTCATTTTGTAGTGTTTTCATTAAGTTACTGTGTGTGTTGGTACAAATACTTTACACCTAGCATTCTGAAGTTAAGCCTGCTGCTCTGCCAAGCTACCAAGGGGGTAAGCAGGGGTTAGCTGAGGGTGATTCTCTTTTACCCTGACTAGAGTGAGGGTCCTTGCTTGAACAGGGGGTAACCTGACTGTCAACCAAAGACCCCATTTCTAACAGTATGCCACTCTATTAGGGACTTACAAGTATAATGAATATTCCAATCAGGTGTAAGCCAATCACACCATGTTTATGGGAGTGAGCTAAAGCACTTTAGCACTGATTAGCAGTCATAAAGTGCAGAGTCCCAAGGCCAACAAAAACGAATATCAGCACAAAAAATGGAAGTATATAGGCAAAACGTTTTGGGGAAGACTATCCTAAAGCTGAGAGGTCTAACATGTCCTACAAAGAAAAATAATTATTAGCAAAAACAATAGGTTTGTACTTTGCTATCGTGCTATCGGCTATGCCGTTTGTTGTCTTTGTCAATTGCTTTTTTCCTTAAAGAAGGCCACCCAGTAATCCTTTACTATATTTTCCTATGTTTGTTTTAAAAACTAGATGATTGCTGTGTGTGTACACACGTACAGTGTTCATTTTTAAATGGTTTGGCTTTGCCAGTTATTGTGGTACAATAAACAAGCACTGGCAAAGCCAAAAGAACAAGCAGTGTAGTGAATGGTTGTATATGGTGGTGAGGCCACATCCCGCATTTGATATGTAGTGTGGCTCAGAGACAGTGAGGGGAAGGGAGAGCAAAGGAGAGGTTACCATAAGGGACTATTTAAAGGCACATATAACCTTCCACTGATTGCCAAGGCTTTGAGGACAGATCTACTCAGCCAACGGCAACTCGAAAACAAGCATTGGCAAAGCCAGCTGTCTTGGAAGTACCCAGCGTGTGTTTTTTAAATTTATTTTTTATTATAATTAGTGTGTACAGAAGCATTGACTGCAAATTATAATGTGAATAATTTTTCTTCCAATAAAGAAATATTGATCAAAAAATGTTTTTCATGTTGCAAACATAGGCAATATGCAAACAAAATCTGGCAAAATATTTAAAAAAATATAAAAATAAAGGAGAGGCCCAGCAGCCGAGTGTCAAAGCCCAGCTCACCTGAGTTCTTGTTCAGTTCTGATGGAGGTTGAAGACAATCCGACCCCACCCTGAAACTGCTTGTTCCAGCACACTAGTTTTTAAAACAGTGCACTAAGAACAGAAGCTCAAGGGAAGGGGGGAATTGGATAAAATAAAAAAGAGAGACAACACCATTCTTGCGTTTCCACTGTTGAAGTGCTGTACAAATCTGCGGCCCTTTCTGACTTCTGTAGAAACTGGTGCCTAATGAAACATAAACAAAGAACAGATAAGTGCAACCTATTCCTAAATGGGTTCCTGACTATCCCTTTATTTATTAGAAATTCTCTTCTAAAAGTACCTCTTGGATCCTGGTCTCTAGTTTCCAGGTTTGGAATGTGTTACTGCTCTGGGATGTGTTTTCTATTACTGTAAAGCTTCTAAAACATGAAACAAATACCGTTATCAGAATTACCAATATCAAACATTCATCATAATATAACTAAAGCCTAAATTCCCAATAGCAGACTCACTTTTCCCATATTTCCAGAATCTTTTATAAAACAAATACTGTACTTTTACATCAAAATACAGCATGTAATTTGTGCAAGTCCTTGATTTACTGTTTGCCTTGCTGTTAATGGTTTCCACTGTTCGATTCTTAAAAGTTCCATGAGAAAAAACAATGTTTGCTTCACAAAGTTCTGCAAAATATTCTTGTAACAAAGAGTTTGAATCACAATGTTCGTGGAAGGTTTTTCGTTTCAAATTGTCTATACACGAATCCAGAAATTGTTGTCAAAGTTCTTTCAGGTAATAAAAGGTTTTGCACTTACTTGTTGCTGGCAAGAGATACTGATCAGTCTAACCTTGTCTTCTTTCTCTTTTGCAGGTTACTCATAGGAGAGAGGCTGAAGCAAGGAGGAACCGGAAACCGGAAGAAGGAAGAGCCAGAAGCTGCGCCCATTGAAGTCAATGAAAGTCTGTAAAGAGCAGGAGTGCCAGCGCCGAGGGATCTGTTCTCAGGTAAGCGGGAGGTAGACGAGCACAAGCACTGGGTGAGGCTCGGGGGATGCCTTTTATAGACAGGGCTGGGTGTGGTTTGAAGGGCTGGGTGTGGTCCTCACATGCTGCACATGTTCTTGGAAGGTGTGCAGAGCTGGGTGTGGTTTGAAGAGCTGGGTGTGGTCCTCACATGCTGCACATGTTCTTGAAAGGTGTGCAGAGTTTCAGTTATTATACAAATGAGTTGGATTAACACATGGCCTAGGGAGGAGTATTTTAAATAAGCCTTGGTAAAAGCAAGGCCCAATGTGTAAACAAAACAGCACATTAAACAACATACACAGAAGCCTAAGGGGGGGGGAGGTGAGATAACAAGAAAGGCTTTCAATAGTAAGTTTAAAAGGGAGCTATTACAGAACCCACTAGTGCAGTGAGAGGGGACAAACCCTAACAGTTGCACCCCTCAAAGGCCCTCCTACAGGACGGGGTTTTCCTGGATTTTTTAAATAAAACCGTCTAATCAGCTGTGGGGCATGTACATATGATGCTGGTTCCCATGAATTCTCAGATTCATCATATCCTTTCCATTCTACTAAATAAAACAGACGTCCACTAATTATTTTTGAGTCTTTTATGCTTTTCACTTCATATTCCAGATTTCCCTTAATTGGTATGGGTGGAGGTGGTGGTTCAGGTCGGGTTTTTGAGTTGTACGGCTTAAGCAAGGACACATGGAATGTAGTATGTACTGGATATTCTTTTGGTAAATCTAATTTTACTGTTACCGGGTTTACTATGGCAGTTATACTAAAGGGTCCAATGAAACGTGGTTGCAGCTTTCGGGATCCCTCTATGTTTAGGTTCTTTGTGGAGAGCCATACCTTGTCACCAATTTTATACATTGGGGCCTCAGACCTGTGTTTGTCTGCTTGTCTTTTCATGCTTTCCTTGTACTTTAATAAATGTTTTCTGGCTTTGTCTTGTATGTCACCTAACCTCGTTAGTCTATCCGTTACTGTAGGCAACAGGGAATCTTCTAACAAAATGGGTATAGCTCTTGGATGATACCCCTGCAAGAAATAGAATGGTGAGCAAAGTAGAGCTGAATGCTCAGTATTATTATAAACAAACTCTGCTACAGGGAGAGCTTCCAACCATTCACTAGAATAATCAGCCAATAAACAACGTAGCGTTTGAAGTAAGGTTTGGTTCAGTCGTTCAGTCTGTCCATCTGTCTCTGGGTGGAAAGCAGTGGATAAGGCCACATCTATTTTCAGTTTTTTACATAATTTTTTCCAAAATCTGGAGTTGAACTGGCTCCCTCGGTCTGACACCACTTTGCTTGGCAAACCATGTAAACGCACAATTTCCCTTATAAAAATATCGGCAAATTCTGCCGCCGTGGGTAATTTCCGTAATGGTACAAAATGTGCCATTTTAGATAAAAAATCCACTATAACCAACACTGTTGTGAAGGATTTTACAGGTGGTAAACCTACAATAAAGTCTACGCTCACAGTGTGCCAAGGTTGTTTGGGTGTTGGCATTGGTATTAACAAGCCATCAGGAGCCTTATGAGAAGATTTATGTCTTGCACAAATTGGACAGGTAGTGACAAATTGCTTAATGTCCTTTCTTATAGTGTCCCACCAAAAGTGTTTTTGCACATTTTCCAGGGTTTTTACCCAACCAGGATGACCTGCCAACGGTGAGGCGTGATGCCAAATTATCACCTGTGTTTGTAATTCAGAGGTGGGCACTAACAGCATGTTGTCGTGATACAATAAACCTCGTTGTATTGTGTTATGGGAATCCTTTAACCAATCCTGAGGTGCTATTTGCATGTGTGCATTATATAGATCTGTGATGAAATCCTTCTGTTGTACTGGTGCCAACAACTTTTGGGGAGGAATAATGGGTTCTCCTATTTTATCTTGTTTCATGTCTGAGGTATGTCCGTATCTAGATAACACATCAGATTGAATTTGTTGTGCACCTGGTCTATAGGTTATAACAAAGTCAAATGTGCTAAAAAAAATTAACCAGCGCATCTGACTAGTTAGTGCTTTAAGTGATCCAAAAAACTGTAGGTTCTTATGGTCAGAAAAGATTGTAACTGGGTACTTGGCTCCCATTAAATGGTGCCTCCATTCTGAAAAGGCTACTTTGATAGCTAGTAGTTCCCTTTCAGCCACAGTGTAATTTTGTTCAGCTGGCAATAACTTTTTAGAATAGAAGGCTATAGGATGTAACTGGCCATCTACTGCATCTCGTTGAGAGAGAACTCCTCCTAAAGCTACTTGTGAAGCATCCGCTTCAACAAAAAAGGGCAAGTCAGGATCAGGATGTTTCAGAATTGGGGCTGAAGTGAACTTTTGTTTTAGGAGTTGAAAGGCGTGTGCCGCCTCATCAGTCCAAAGAAATCGTTGCCCTTTCCGCAACAAGGTAGTTATTGGGGCCGCAATGTCTGCAAAATGTGCAATAAACCTCCTATAAAAATTGGCGAAACCCAGAAATTTCTGAATATCTTTTACAGAGGATGGTTCTGGCCAATCAGCAATAGCACTGATTTTCTTTACATCCATAGTTATTCCTTGAGGTGACAGGCAGTATCCTAAAAAGTCCACCTTGTTGACATTAAAAGTACACATTTCTAACTTAGCAAAAAGATGATTTTCTTTTAACTTTGATAATACTGCACGAACATGTTGGGTATGTTCTTAGAGTAAATGAGGATGTCGTCTATGTATACTATGACACAAACGTCCAGCAATTCGTGTAGGACCTCATTTATAAAGAACTGAAAGGCCGCAGGGGCATTACATAACCCAAAGGGCATTACTGTGTACTCAAATAAACCAAACTTTGTCTTGAAAGCTGTCTTCCACTCATCCCCCTCTTTTACTCGGACCAGGTGGTAAGCTCCCCGCAGATCTAGTTTAGTGTATACAGTAGAATGTCTTAATTGATCCAACAACACAGGTATTAGAGGAAGAGGATATTTATTCTTTATTGTAGCCTTATTTAGTCCTCTATAATCGATACACGCGCGCAGGGATTTATCCGGCTTCGGGATAAAAAAGAGTGGAGATGACACCGGAGATGTGGAATGACGGATGAACCCAGACTGTAGTAGGTCATCTAGGTAGGTTCTTAAGTATTTGGTTTCTTCGTCAGTCAAAGCATATACTCTGTTATTAGGTAAAGGGGCCCCTGGGATAAGATCTATACGGCAGTCATAAGACCGATGTGGGGGCAGCACACTAGCCTTTACTGGATCAAAGACGTCTTTAAAGTCAGAATATTCAGGAGGGAGACTTGGTTCATCTTGTGTAACACTAGCACAGTGTAATACTGTGCTCTGTTCTGTACCTGCTTCTTGATAGCAATTGGTTCTACAGAAAGAGGAATCCAAAGTAACAGTTCTATTCACCCAATCAATTTTTGGGTTATGAGTTGTTAACCAGGGTACCCCGAGAATCAAACCAAAATTAGGAGTATCTATCAGATCAAAGCTAATCACCTCTGTGTGCCCGTTCTGACAGACCATAACAAGTGGACTTGTTTGTTTTGTGATTAATCCAGAGGTCAATTCTGACCCATCCACTGCACATACTGCTTCTGGACAAGGCTTTAGGCACATAGGAAGTCCTAAGATTTCAGCTAACTTATTATCCACAAAATTTCCTGTCGCGCCTGAGTCCAGTAGGACAGGGAGAGAATGCCTCACTTGGGTAGTAACAATTAAAACGACCTGAATTATGAAATGTCTAGGTATGTGCGGTACCCTGAAGGCTGCAGCATTAGAGGTTTGATTAAGATGTTTTCTCGAACAAGTAACCTCTCCCCTTGTCGAGCTTAATCGTTTCCCGATTCAGTTGAGGAGGTGGAGGAAACAGCACCCTTTCGTGGAGTTTTAGGCTTTACTGGACATTCTCTGGCAAAGTGACCTGCCCTGCCACAATATAAACATAATTGAAATTTTCTCCTTCTTTCTTTTTCCTCTGATGTGAGTGGACCTCTGAGTGTCCCTATTTGCATAGGCTCTGGTTCAGGGAGTTTATTATCTGTGTCTTTCTTCTCGTGTCTAATAAAAGTTAACCGTGATTCCAGTTTGTATTTATCTCCCTTTCTTTCCCCTAGTCTATGTTCTAATTTCACAACTAAATCTACAAAGTCCGAATAGTCTTTTGGCAAATCAACGATATGAGCCAGCGCGTCTTTTAACTCGTCTCTCAAACCTTTATAAAAAAGGGAGACACGCTTTTCTTCTGGCCACTGTGTCTCGGTGAGTAAACGATTAAAACTAGTGAGATAGGTCAATAAATCCTTGTTACCTTGTTTAAGATTTAAAAGCTCATTATCACTTGCCTGCATGAAAGTGTGTTTTGCAAAAAGGCTGGTCATGGTACGTTTAAATTGATTCCAATTATGGAGGATGGGATCATCTCTATCCACGAAAGGAATTGACCAATTGGCTGCTGTGCCACCCAAATAAGACAAGACGAATGCCACTTTCGTATCATCAGTAGGGAACTGTTGTGGCTTACAAATGAAATGTAATTGACATTGATTGATAAAAACATGGAATTTGTTACTATCTCCATGAAAACGTTCAGGTGCTGCTAAGGGCACAACATTAGGAACATTAACAGTAACCTCAACTGGGGAAGGTAAAGTTGTATGTTTTGATGGCGCCCCTGTCTCTGAGGAGGTTTTAAACAAAGGCGTAGAAGCTGTGTTCCACTGAGATCCCCTAAATTTATACCTGCTTAAATCCTGTTTTAAAGAGGTATTCTCCATCTTTAATCTCTCTATTTCCTCTTGCATATGTTGCAAGATGCCAGACACTGATTCATTATGAGCCAAGTCCTCATTTAGGGCCTGCGCCATATCCGTGACGTCAATGCCCTCTATTTCTTCCCCGGTATTCATCGTCCACCAGAACTGAAATTTTTTAAGGCTTGTGCTTCTGTCAAAGCCCAGCTCACCTGAGTTCTTGTTCAGTTCTGATGGAGGTTGAAGACAATCCGACCCCACCCTGAAACTGCTTGTTCCAGCACACTAGTTTTTAAAACAGTGCACTAAGAACAGAAGCTCAAGGGAAGGGGGGAATTGGATAAAATAAAAAAGAGAGACAACACCGTTCTTGCGTTTCCACTGTTGAAGTGCTGCACAAATCTGCGGCCCTTTCTGACTTCTGTAGAAACTGGTGCCTAATGAAACATAAACAAAGAACAGATAAGTGCAACCTATTCCTAAATGGGTTCCTGACTATCCCTTTATTTATTAGAAATTCTCTTCTAAAAGTACCTCTTGGATCCTGGTCTCTAGTTTCCAGGTTTGGAATGTGTTACTGCTCTGGGATGTGTTTTCTATTACTGTAAAGCTTCTAAAACATGAAACAAATACCGTTATCAGAATTACCAATATCAAACATTCATCATAATATAACTAAAGCCTAAATTCCCAATAGCAGACTCACTTTTCCCATATTTCCAGAATCTTTTATAAAACAAATACTGTACTTTTACATCAAAATACAGCATGTAATTTGTGCAAGTCCTTGATTTACTGTTTGCCTTGCTGTTAATGGTTTCCACTGTTCGATTCTTAAAAGTTCCATGAGAAAAAACAATGTTTGCTTCACAAAGTTCTGCAAAATATTCTTGTAACAAAGAGTTTGAATCACAATGTTCGTGGAAGGTTTTTCGTTTCAAATTGTCTATACACGAATCCAGAAATTGTTGTCAAAGTTCTTTCAGGTAATAAAAGGTTTTGCACTTACTTGTTGCTGGCAAGAGATACTGATCAGTCTAACCTTGTCTTCTTTCTCTTTTGCAGGTTACTCATAGGAGATAGGCTGAAGCAAGGAGGAACCGGAAACCGGAAGAAGGAAGAGCCAGTAGCTGCGCCCATTGAAGTCAATGAAAGTCTGTAAAGAGCAGGAGTGCCAGCGCCGAGGGATCTGTTCTCAGGTAAGCGGGAGGTAGACGAGCACAAGCACTGGGTGAGGCTCGGGGGATGCCTTTTATAGACAGGGCTGGGTGTGGTTTGAAGGGCTGGGTGTGGTCCTCACATGCTGCACATGTTCTTGGAAGGTGTGCAGAGCTGGGTGTGGTTTGAAGAGCTGGGTGTGGTCCTCACATGCTGCACATGTTCTTGAAAGGTGTGCAGAGTTTCAGTTATTATACAAATGAGTTGGATTAACACATGGCCTAGGGAGGAGTATTTTAAATAAGCCTTGGTAAAAGCAAGGCCCAATGTGTAAACAAAACAGCACATTAAACAACATACACAGAAGCCTAGGGGGGGGGGAGGTGAGATAACAAGAAAGGCTTTCAATAGTAAGTTTAAAAGGGAGCTATTACAGAACCCACTAGTGCAGTGAGAGGGGACATGCTCTTTGCTGTGTACAAACCCTAACACCGAGGCACATCATCCATGGCACTTAAACACACCCCTTTCATGTTGCTATGCACAAGTGATCAGGCAAAATGCCAGTCCTCACTATTTAGTCACAGATTGATGAAGTGCTTTGAGAGTATATGTAATATGTGAGGTGAGCCTCTGTGCATCTCCCCTGTGTCCTGATACAGCCCAGTGTTCAAGGATTGCAAAAAGACCTAGGTAAGGAGCCCTGAGATTTTTCTGGGTAAATAGTATTATTTGTTCAAAAGTGTTTGTTTCAGCTACCTGTGTCTGTTTTACTGTGGACTCTCTGTGTTTCAGGCAGCCTGGCCTCTTTTAAAGTGGTGTTTTTTTTTATTAGTTTTTGCTGTGACTGTGTGAATTGCCTTGCTAGTTTGTGGCCCTCCCCCCCCCCCTTTATTCTCTTGTAAGTAAAAAGGCTACATACATCTTGCAGAGTGTGTTTTTAGGAGAATGTTTTAATCTGTTTCTGTGATTTAAATTGTGCTTAAAAACTGTCTGGCCCCCTGTATCTGTATTTTTGCCTTTAAAAAAACCCGATTTTAGAGTGCGCGCCTAGCACTATTCCAGTGTTTGTTTCTCAAACAATCTCTCCTTTACCTGGAAAGTAGACTCTGCTAGCTTGGAAGTGTGGATTCAGCCTTTCTGCATCCAAGGAGATTCTGAATAGAGCAGCAGTTGCCTTTCCCCCTGACCACAGGGACTGGACTTAGCTGATTGGGTCCCTGAGTCCCTGCTGCACCTGAGACCCGCCCCCCACACCTGCTCTGGCCCCTTAAGTTTGTGGAGGGAAGCCCAAGACAGCCACCTCCATTTTGTGAGCCTCTGTGCATCTCCCCTGTGTCCTGATACAGCCCAGTGTTCAAGGATTGCAAAAAGACCTAGGTAAGGAGCCCTGAGATTTTTCTGGGTAAATAGTATTATTTGTTCAAAAGTGTTTGTTTCAGCTGCCTGTGTCTGTTTTACTGTTGACTCTCTGTGTTTCAGGCAGCCTGGCCTCTTTTAAAGTGGTGTTTTTTTTTTATTCATTTTTGCCAAGACTGTGTGAATTGCCTTGCTAGTTTGTGGCCCCCCTCCCCCTTTTTTCTCTTCTAAGTAAAAAGGCTACATACATCTTGCAGAGTGTGTTTTTAGTAGACTGTTTTAATCTGTTTCTGTGATTTAAATTGTGCTTAAAAACTGTCTGGCCCCCTGTATTTGTGCCTTTAAAAAGCCCGATTTTAGAGTGCGCGCCCAGCACTATTCCAGTGTTTGTTTCTTAAACAATCTCTCCCTTACCTGGAAAGTGGACTTTGCTAGCTTGGAAGTGTGGATTCAGTCTGTCTGTATCCAAGGAGATTCTGAATAGAGCAGCAGTTGCCTTTCCCCCTGACCACAGGGACTGGACTTCAGTTAACTCGCTCCTCATATAATTTCCTATTGGTTGTTGCCTATGTTGTTGTGATAGGTTGTTGGGAGATGGTCTTTTATTGGTTGCTGGCTCCATGGCTGGGGTTATGATTGGTGGATAGGGCTGGGAATCTGATTGGCTGTTGGTTCTAGGGCTGAGATTCTGATTCACTGTTAGTTCTAGGGCTGTGATTGGTGGATAGGGCTGAGATTCTGATTGGCTGTTGGTTCTAGGGCTGTGATTGGTGGATAGGGCTGAGAATTCTGATTGGCTGTTGGTTCTAGGGCTGTGATTGGTGGTTAGGGCTGAGATTCTGATTGGCTGTTGGTTCTAGGGCTGTGATTGGTGGATAGGGCTGAGATTCTGATTGGTTATTGGTTCTAGGGCTGTGATTGGTGGATAGGGCTGAGATTCTGATTTGTTGCTGGTTTTAGGGCTGTGATTGGTGGATAGGGCTGGGATTCTAATTGGTTGATGGTTTTAGGGCTGGGGCTGTGATTGGTGGTCAGGAATAGGGCTATGATTGGTGATTAGGGCTGGGTCTTCCATTAGTTGTTTGAATCAGGGCTTGAAATTGGATTGGCTAGGGTTAGGACCAGCTTCTTATTGGCCAGTAGGGCTATTAAAGGCTAGGACTCAGGGCGTCTCAGCCCGGGCGTCGAGGCAAAGGGCGGAGAGGACAAGGGCAGCTGCCTATTTGGGCAGAGAGGCCAAGGGCAGCTGCCTGTTTGGGCGGAGAGGACAAGGGCAGCTGCCTGTTTGGGCCTGTTCGGGACAGGTAGGGACTAGGGCCTAATTGCCGCCCAATTCTCAATGGACCAAGAATGGTTCCAGCCCCTACACATCCCTCAACATGCAAACACATATTCTACAAAGGCATCCAACTCATACATCACAAACTGACCACAGACAGATTGCATTGCCCCATCGCCCAACACAATACCCTTTATACAACACATATACACATATCCCCCACAACTACTACAGTCAAACACCTGCATTCTCACAGCCAACACTACTCTGTCCACTCCCACTAACACAACCTGCCATCACCCACACAACACAAAACTACAGTATACATTTCTCTCAGTCTCAGCCTTGCAGATACCCACTCTCTGCTCATACTAACCAACAACACTATCCACTGTTTGCTCCACACAGACCACCTGTCATCATAACAATGCCCAAACCCTGCCTTCAAACAGACATCTACAAACACTCTTCCCCTCTCTTCACCAATTACACACAACCATACAATCCCCACATTTCACTCCACCATACATATTACCTCTTCCACTCATCGCAACTAATACTAACTCCCCTGACACACATCCATCACCTCTTACACACCTTGTACATTCATCTCCAAAACACATCAACACCCCATCTAACACTCAAATTCCACTTACTAGCACTAACTCACATACAAATCCCTCACCAAAAACAACTACACCAATATCCCCTCTCACTATTCCACAAAAACAATACCGACCACAAACATCAGCACATCAAAGCAACACAAACTTACATTACACTTATCGTCATACCCACTCCCACCCTCAGGACTACACAAAGAATACAAATTCCATCCTATCTCCACCCCTACTTTCTCACTCTTCACAAACACCCACCACAAGCACCACAACCCAGCAACTTTCATTCACTCGCCTCTCCTCCAGTGCACAATTTAGAGCATTACATCATGATCCACATGCTCCTCCACCACCCCTAACCCATAGTCCATCCACACTAAACAAACGCAAACAAAATAAAAAACATGCCACTCATAGCAACCTCTCATCCCCTTGTCTATTACATAATAAAACTACTCTACAAAAAACAGTACACTCCTCATGGCTCTCTCAGCCACCAAGTCCACCACTGACACACACAGACCCAACAAAATGCCTCCTTAACCTGCTAGAAGAGGAACACTATATTGAAAAGCAAGACTATTGTGACCCTCAAACAGTTATCACAACTAACAACACTCCTGCTTCAAGCTCACATTATACTACTTACCCTTCTCCTAAACAAAACAACACTACCACTAACACACCATTTCTAAACTGCCAGCTCATAAATGCTCGATCACTCTAAAAAAACAAGCACCGCATCTACGACCTGCTCACAGACACACAACCTGACTTACTATTCATAACTGAATCCTGGTTGGGAGATGACATGGCACCAGTGTTGCACGAAGCCGTTCCTCCGGGCTGTCAAACCATCACTCAAAACCGTATAGGCAAGAGAGGAGGTGGACTATCTATAATATTCAAACAGGCATTGAACCTCAGTAAAACAGACAACATCTCAATACAAGGTTGTGAAGCCCTCCTTACCAGATGCCACTCTACTCCAACTTCCTCCTGTAACTTTCTCCTCCTTTACAGACCTCCACCTAACAACTCCACATTCCCAGATGCTTTTCTAGACACAGTCTCAAACCTTATTACACTATACTCCAACCTATGCATTCTTGAGGATCTAAACATTTGGTTTGACAAACCCAGTATGCCCCATCCAAAAGCTATCACCACTGGCCTAGTCGCATTGAACCTACATCAGATTGTACACAGTCCCACACACATCGCTGGTCACATCCTAGATGTCATTTTTGCTAAGCCTGAACTAGTTACTATTCATAGCATCACGCCAATCACTTGGTCAGACCACCATATAATAACTTTCCAACATACAACTCCACAAATCAACACACCCCACAACTACTTACATACATACACCTATCGACCATGGAGCAAACTCAATTTGGATCACTTAGAAACACAACTAACAGCAAACACAGATCTAGATACAATTAATTCTGTGCCAAAACTTTATGAGTGGCTACAGGAAGCTTTTGATATCCTAATACCACTCAGAAAAACTAAACACAACAAAAGAAAACCAACACCTTGGAGAAACACAGAACTTAAAAAGGTAAAGCAACACATCAGAAAGTTGCAGCGGACCTGGCTCAAAACAAACAACAGTCAAGACAAACTGCAGCTACACAAACTTAACAGGATATACAAATCATCAATCAAAAAAGCTAAAAAAAAGGTACTACTCAGACAGAATCCAAAATGCTCAATCTACAACCAAGGAATTTTATAAAATTCTCAATGAATTTCGAAAACCTACATGCATGGAAGGAAGTCATCCCACTACTCAAGATTTCACAAAAAAATTGGCAACTCACTACACAACCAAGGAAGACACATTGGACAAAGCAAGCAGACCTTCTGGTTGCCCTTCTGACCCTTGCCCACCACAAATCTTTGAGAAAATTCTTCTATCTACTTCTGCTGCCACACCTGTAAGAAGAATCATCAACTCTTTAACTTCAGGAACTTTTCCTGTAGACCTGAAAAAGGCATACATACGACCTTTATTAAAGAAAACAAACCTAGACCCGCAAGACCCCAACAACTACAGACCAATCACAAATTGACCTTTCCTGGGCAAATTGATAGAAAGAGCAGCATTCGCCCAGATGTCACAATTCATTGAAGACAATTCTATACTTTCAGACTTCCAAACTGGATTCCGCCCAGGAAGAAGCACTGAATCGGCACTCATAGCAATCTGGGATGATCTTAAAAACACAGTCGACCGAAATGGAGTTGCTGCACTACTTCTCTTGGACCTCTCAGCTGCCTTTGATACGGTTGACCATGACACCCTAACTCAAAGACTCCACAAAGCCGGCATACAAGGGATTGCTCTCGACTGGATTACTTCCTATCTTCAAAAAAGATCTAATATCATCCACTCGCCCCCCTTCTCGTCCGAACCCTACCTCACAAAAGCAGGGTTCCCCCAAGGGTCAATCATCTCACCTTTGGTTTTCAACATCTACATGATATCTTTACCAAAACTGATCAATGATTTCCATCTCACATGCTACAACTATGCAGATGACACACAAATACTACTTAAATTAGAATGCCCCAAAAACATTGAAAACTCACAAATCTTCAGTTGCCTCAGAGCCGTTGATCAGCGGATGACCTGGAGCCATCTGAAACTAAATACCTCCAAAACAGAAATATTCATATGTGGTGACTGGAAAAATTATGACCCTCTGTGCGTCTGGCCTGACGATCTCGGACCACCTCCTCAATTATCCAAGGAAGTTTAAAACCTAGGAATCACCATGGATTCCAAGTTAACTATGAATGCCCAAGTGGCCAAATTAGCACGAACAAGCTTCATCACCTTGAAGACTTTACGACGCATCTTCCCCAACCTCGGATTTCCACACAAGGTGCAAGCTACTATCTTGCTTGTACTATCCAAACTGGATTATGCCAATGGCCGCTACCATGGATCATCTCTATCTGTTATGAAAAAACTACAACGTATCCAGAATTCCGAAGCCAGGCTACTATTACATGTAAAGCCGCAAGCCCACATCTCCCCTGCCTTAAGAGCACTACACTGGTTACCCGTTGCAAGAAGATGCACTTTCAAGCTGCTTTGTATCACCCACAAAGCTATACATGGAACAGGACCGCTTTTTATTAGAAACAAAATTACCAAATACATCCAACAAAGAAACCTCCGCTCAAGATTGGCACCCCGCCTTAGAACACCACCATACAAGAAAAAGACTATAAGTGGTACATCCTTCTCTGTTCAAGCAGCCAAACTATGGAATTCATTACCCCCAACTATAAGAGCCACAGATAACTTTCTTGTCTTCAGAACACTACTCAAGAGTTGGCTCTTTCCTTCATAACCACCATATTCAAACAACTATGAACTGCATATGCCTATGTTGATAAATATTTTTTTCAGATTATGGGGGTCATTACAACATTGGCGGTAAAAGCCGCTTACCGCCGTGCAGAAGACCGCCAATACACCGCGGCACCCGCGGAATTCTGCAACAGCTATTATGACCCACATCTCGCAATCCGCTGAAATTCAGATGCCCACACGAGTCCGCCACACCAAAGGTCAGTGATAAACTGGCGAAAACAAATCCTCCACCGTCACGCCAACAGAAACACACCTATGCTATTACGACCCACGAATCCACGCAGCGGTCTTTCAACAGCGGTATTCCATTGGCGATACACACCGCCGCGCTCAAAATACACACACATCTCCAAAACACTGCCACATTGGACAATTCAAAATACACACACCTGATACACATACAAACACCACACCCACACACCGAACACAATATAAAACACACACCCACAAACCCCTACGACCAAAAATTAGAGACGAAGGCGACAGAGAGAGAGCACAGCAATAGACAACCCCACCATACAGAGGCACACAACACCATCACCCACACAACATCCACGCACAAAACACCCCACACCACTACACATCACCACACTCATCACCACACACACCACCCCACACATCACCTACACCACCCCATGGCACGCCAAAGACACCCCAGGTTTTCGGAGGAGGAGCTCAGGGTTATGGTGGAGGAAATCGTACGGGTAAAGCCACAGCTATTTGGATCACAGGTGCAGCACACCTCTATAGCTAGGAAGATGGAGCTATGGCGAAGAATCGTGGACAGGGTCAACGCAGTGGGACAGCACCCAAGAAATCGGGAGGACATCAGGAAGAGGTGGAACGACCTATAGGGGAAGGTGCGTTCCGTGGTCTCCAGGCACAACATCGCGATTCAGCGGACTGGCGGCGGACCCCCACCTCCTCCCCCACAACTAACAACATGGGAGGAGCAGGTCTTGACCATTATGCATCCAGAGGGCCTCGGAGGAGTTGGTGAAGGAATGGACACTGGTAAGTCAAATCTTAACTATCATATCCCCCACCCTACCTGTATGCTATCACACACCCCCACCCTAACCCCCTCCCCTATCACTCCAACTCCTCACTAATGTACTAATAACACAAACCACCCATCCCAACACCAAGCCCTGCATGACACAACAAAGCATGGACACCCATCACTAAAGTATGCCCACTGCACTTACCCATAACACCCCCTTACCATCATCACACAAGCCCCCACACAGGAATTCTTGCACTGGGGTACACGCTCACCCACCCATTGCACACAATGACACACACAGATGCAATAATCATGCTTTTATACCCCTGCAGGACCACTACGTAACGTCACCAGACAGGAGGGTCCAGACATCTCTACCCCACCCACAGAAGAGGCCCACAGTGATGACAGCAGCTCTGGCCAACTGGATCCAGATGACCAGCCCAGACCATCGTGGGCCTCGGGACAGTCGGTTCCCCTCGCACAGGCACAGCCCAACACTGACCTTCCACCCTCTGGTAACACCAGTACAGCACCCATCCAGCGGGCCCATACCTCCGTACCCAGGACACGTCATTCAGCTGTGTGTCAACCACTACAGGGAACCCAGGATAACCCACCACCCCAACAACAACAGGGACCTGGGGGCAGTGGTAGTGGGCACACGGTCCAGGGGACGGAGGCACAGGAACCCAGGGGAACTGGGAGGGCTGCTGTGTGACAGGGGGCGGACAGGCCAAGGGAACCCACTGTCCACGAGGCCCTCTCCTCCATCATGGGAGCATACCACCACTCCCAGGAAACGATGGCTACGGTCCTGGCCAAGTTTCAGGAGACCCAGCGCATGCAGGAGGAACAGTATTTGGGGTTCAGGGAGGAGCTCAGAACCATCAGCTCCGCCCTGGGCACCATCGTAGGGGTGCTGAAGGACATACAGAAGACCATGACGGACACCGTGGCACTCCAAGGGGCCCCTGACACTAGCCTGGACGATGAACTGCCCACCACCTCCACCGGCGCTAGTGGACAGGACGCCCCACCAAAGGACCACCCCACCAGCACCCCACCCCCTGCAGACGGAGAACCACCCCGCAAGCGGTCCCTGAGATCCAGGAACAGGACAGAGCAAGATGGCAAGACCCCCGCCAGGAAATGAGACCACCCTGATTGTCATCCCACTGTCCCACTTTGTTACCCTGTCCATATTGGAACTGCCCCAGCTCCACTTCCTATGCCCATATGGGCAGTGCACCTGTGAGACTAATAGACTGGACTCTGCCATGGACATTCCTCCAACATCAACCATCACCATTTTGCCACCCCCTCCAATAATTAGCACTGCAATAAACACCCTTGAACCACAAAACAATCTGGAGTCAGTCTGTGATTTTGAAAATGTGTATTATCTAGGACAATGACAAATCCTTTCGAAAATGTAATGTCAACATACCTATGTCACACATCACAAGTACATGAAGGATGCAAGCAGATGACACACGTTGGTAACCACACCTGTGAAACCGTAATGGAATGAGTCCCTGTTGTCAATGTCTTCTTCCTCAGCTTCCTCCTCATCACTGTCCACAGGCTCCACAGCTGCCACAACACCGTCATCTGGACCATCCTCCTGCAGAAAAGGCACCTGGCGTCGCAAAGCAAGATTGTGAAGCATAGAGCAGGCGATGATGATCTGGCACACCTTCCTTGGTGAGTAGAATACGGAACCACCTGTCATATGCAGGCACCTGAACCTGGCCTTCAGGAGGCCGAAGGTGCGTTCGATCACCCTCCTAGTCCGCCCATGGGCTTCATTGTAGCGTTCCTCTGCCCTGGTCCTGGGATTCCTCACTGGGGTCAATAGCCATGACAGGTTGGGGTAACCAGGGTCCCCTAATAGCCACACCCGGTGCCTCTGGAGTTGACCCATCACATAAGGAATGCTGCTATTCCGCAGGTTGTAGGCGTCATGCACTGAGCCAGGGAACATAGCATTTACCTGCGAGATGTACTGGTCTGCCAAACATACCATCTGTACATTCATGGAATGATAACTCTTCCGGTTCCTTTACACCTGTTCACTCCTGTGGGGGGGGACCAGAGCTACATGGGTCCCATCAATGGCACCTATGATGTTAGGGATATGTCCCAGGGCATAGAAGTCACCTTTAACTGTAGCCAAATCCTCCACCTGAGAGAAAACGATGTAGCTCCTCATGTGTTTCAGCAGGACAGACAACACTCTGGACAACACGTTGGAAAACATAGGCTGGGACATCCCTGATGCAATGGCCACTGTTGTTTGAAATGACCCACTTGCTAGGAAATGGAGCACTGATAGCACCTGCAATTGAGGGGGGATTCCTGTGGGATGGCGGATTGGTGACATGAGGTCTGGCTCCAACTGGGTACACAGTTCCATCTCCTCACATGTCCCAGCTGACGGTGCCTAGGAAGGACAACAGCGACCACAGAGTCAACCAATTCTGAGGTATGTACCCACAGCTACACAGAACACGACACAAAATACAAAAATCTTCCTGTATGTGTGTTGAGTCCAGGCCTAGGTATGTGTGACGCAGTTGTAAATGAAGCCATGTGGGCCCCTGAAATGGTGGATGCCTGACCTCTAAAGTGGGACAATGGGATGTGAGGTAACTGCGCTGGCGTTGTACACCGTCGCGGTAGGGGGTCGTAGACCGCGGCGCAATGCTGCATTGGTTAACATTGGACCCTATGGGTCCCAGGAGCCAATGACGAAGTGCGCCGGCGGTGATGATACGCACCGCCGCGGACGTCACCGCCGCGGACGTGACCGCCATTTTCTTTCTGTTCAATCACTCGATACCTGATCTACGACAGGAGAGGACCTACACTGTAAGTGCTGCTGTGACCTCGGTCTGGAAGAGACAATGGCACGTGCATCTGGGGAAAGGGCCCCTGCCTTCACTGCACAGGAGTTGGAGAAGCTCGTGGACGGGGTCCTCCCCCAGTACACGCTACTCTACGGTCCTCCAGACCAACAGGTGAGTACATAGGGTGCAAGTTGTATGGGCTATGCCTGGGTGGAGAGGGCTGGATGTAAGTAGGAAGGGGGCAGAGTTCTGGGAGCATGAAGGAGTATGATTGCATGTGCCACATGGCAAGGGCAGGGATGTGGGCCACTCACTTCGACGGTGCAGTTGCTAATGACTTCTCTTCTTCCCCTGTACATGTCATGTAGGTCAGCGCCCACCAGAAGAAGGATATTTGGCACGCCATCGCCAAGGACGTCCGGACCCTGGAGGTCCACCAGAGACGGAGCACCCACTGCCGGAAAAGATGGGAGGACATTCGCTGCTGGAGCAAGAAGACGGCAGAGGCTCAGCTGGGGATGGCCTCCCAACGTAGGAGGGGTGCCCGTCGCACCATGACCCCCCTGATGTTCCGGATCCTGGCGGTGGCCTACCCTGAGTTGGATGGGCGCATGAGGGCATCACAGCAGACACAAGGGGGTGATTACACTCACATTCTCATGACTTTGCGTGCAGTGGAGGGGTCTAGGTGGGGGAGGAGGGCTGTGGGTTTCCCTAGGCCAGGACGAGTTCCGTAGGCTAGGCCTCTCCGTAATGCAGGCCATGTGCCACTCCACCCCACCTCTGTAGAGTGCCAAGTACAGGTATACATGCCCCTGTGTCATCTATGTGGGCAGATGACACTCATAGCCATGTAGGCCATATCCCAGGAACAGCATCTGTAGAGGCCAAGAGCACGGCGTAGTGCAGGGGGCTGCTGTGTCTGTATTGTCCGCCAACTGTAGCGGTAAGCCATGCACTCAACCTGTCTTTCTTCTGTTTCCCCACCCCTTTTTGTGCTCTCCCTGTTCTTTTGTGCATCAGCATCATCAGGCGGAGGTACAGTGGCACCGGAGCACGAGGGGGCTGCATCCCACATGGCCATGGGGGGGCCACACCACAGACTCAGAATACACCAGTGGGACGGAGGGCGAGGGGAGCTTCACGTCGGTCACCGGATCAGCAACCAGCGACACGGACTCGTCCTCCGATGGGAGCTCCCTTGTGGTGGCGGCACCATCTGTGCCCCCCACTTCTACAGGTACAGCTGCCACCCCCCTACTAGCACCGCCCTCCCAGCAGCCCCTCAGCCTTCGCCCCGTGCCCGCTCATCCAGGAGGGTGGGCATCACCTTCGCCCCAGGCACCTCAACCCCTGCCCCTGTCACCCCTGCTGCCCTCAGTGAGGAGGCCATTGACCTCCTCAGGTCACTCACTGTTGGGCAGTCTACCATTGTGAATGCCATCCAGGGTGTTGAAAGGGAGTTGCAACACACTAATGCATTCCTGGAGGGCATTCATTCTGGTCAGGCTGCCCATCATCGAACCCTGCAATCTCTGGCCTCAGCACTGATGGCAGCCATTGTCCCTGTGTCTAGCCTCCCCCCTCCAACTTCCTCCATCCAGACCCAATCCCCTGTACCCCAGCCTATCCCAAGCACACCATCAGACCAGCCTGCACACACGTCAACACACAAGGGAAGCTCAGGCAAACATAGGCACCACACATCCCACAGGCACTCACACAAGCATCACCCACATACAGACACAGCAACATCCACTGCCTCCACTGTGTCCCCCTCCTCGTTGTCTCCCTCCTCCCTCCCAGTGTCGTCTACACTCTCACCTGCATGCACTACTACTACAGCCACTAGGACTCGCACCAGAACACCCAGCACCACACCCCGCTCACCTGCACTCACCACCCCCACTACCATTTACACGTCCCCTGTGTCCTCTCCCAGGGTGTCTGTGACGCCCCCTCCCAAAGTACACAAACGCGGGCACACACACACCCAACATCCATCCACCTCCTGACAGCCTCCAGAACATGCACCTGCACCCAAATCATCTAAAGTTACACCTCCTACAACCACCTCCTCTTCCTCCACTCCCAGACCCCCTCTAGCTACCCGTCCCAGTGTTCCTCAGAAACTTTTCCTGAGCAACCTTGACCTCTGTCCCACCACCCCCCCCCTCCAATTCATAGATCCCGTACTAGCACCTCAGCCAAAAAAAGTCCGGTACCAGTTGTGCCTGTTAGAGGTATGTGGAGTGCACCGGGTACCAGGGCAGCCAGTGTGACACGGAGTCAAAGCACTGCCAGTCCACCCCCTGTGAAGCACCAGAAGTTGGACAGTGCCCGACGGGAGAGGGTGAAGACTCCTGCCATCAAAGCCGCTCACAAGGGTCCCGGGGGGAGTGTTGAGTCAGCTGTGACTCCTCCCAAGGTGGGGAAGGGGCAGAAGAAGTCACCAAAGTCTGGGAAGAGCAGCACGGCGGAGAAGGCCGCCAATCTCCCCGCTGGCCAGGATGCCACTGCCAGCCCCATCGTCACTGGTCTGGAGACCACCGCCAGAGTCAGTGCCCAGGAGGGCAGCACTATCGTCACTGATCCGGAGACCATCGCCAGAGTCAGTGCCCGGGAGGGCAGCACAATCGTCACTGGTCCGGAGACCACCGCCAGAGTCAGTGCCCAGGAGGGCCCCGGCAGCCACAGCCCCGCTGGGCAATGAGGGACCGCCATGGCACACACCGCTGCACAGGTCAGAGACAGCAAAGTCAAGCCCCGCTGAACAGGGCAAGCGCCGCTGAACAGGGCAAGCACCGCTGAACAGGGCAAAGACCGCCATGGCAAGCACCGCTGAACAGGGCAAGCACCGCTGAACAGGGCAAAGACCGCCATGGCAAGCACCGCTGAACAGGGCAAGCACCGCTGAACAGGGCAATCACCGCTGAACAGGGCAAAGACCGCCATGGCAAGCACCACTGATCAGGGCACGCACCGCCAACTCAAGCATCGTTAGCCCATGTGCGGCTGGGACAGTGACGGAACTGGGACCGTCACGGGGAGCGTGATGCACTCTGGGCACCAGTCCCCCTCCAGAACCAGTGGAGAACAGCATCCACTACCTGAGTCCCTAACAGGATGAAGCACTCTGGGCACCAGTCCCCCTCCAGAACCAGTGGAGAACAGCATCCACTACCTGAGTCCTTAACAGGATGAAGCACTCTAGGCACCAGTCCCCCTCCAGAACCAGTGGAGACTGTTATCCACTTGAGAGTCTGTGGCTTTGCACTCCCCAGGATGGTACAGTGGGCAACCCACCCACTGCAAAGACTTGTGAGACTGTGGCTTTACACTCCCCAGGATGGTACAGTGGGCAACCAACCCACTGCAAAGACTTGTGAGACTGTGGCTTTGCACTCCCCAGGATAGAGCAGTGGGCAAACCACCCTTTTCAAAGACTTGTGAGACTGTGGCTTTGCACTCCCCAGGATAGAGCAGTGGGCAAACCACCCACTGCAAAGACTTGTGAGACTGTGGCTTTGCACTCCCCAGGATAGAGCAGTGGGCAAACCACACACTGCAAAGACTTGTGAGACTGTGGCTTTGCACTCCCCAGGATGGTACAGTGGGCAACCCACCCACTGCAAAGACTTGTTAGACTGTGGCTTTGCACTCCCCAGGATACATCAATGGGCATGGAACCCCGTTGTGGATCTGGCGTGGTGCTGTAATCCGGCTGAGGTGCCCCCCTTCCCTTCCCCCTGAGGTGCCTGTTGTATTTCTATCTGATGCCCCTGCAGTGTTCTCTCCGTTTCTGGACAGGTATCGTGTGTGGGCCTCGCCCATGCATTTTGGGCCCAGTGGTCCACGGACATTGAATTGTGAATACCTGCACTACTAATCGTGATGTATATATTTGGAATGTGTATATATTTATGTATATATGAGCATACTCCATTTTGATACATTACAATGGTTGAACTCATTTCCTTTTGTCTTTGCATTCTTCCGGGGGGGTTGTGGGTTGTTACTGTGATGTTTGGAAATGCATTGGTGTGTGTGTTGTAGTGTGCGAGGGTCGGTGTGGGGGTGGGGGTGTTGCGTGTGTGTGTCACTGACTTTTGCCTCCCCCCTCCCCTATGTCGTAGGTGCAGTACTCACCATTGTCTTCGGCGCCGCCGTTGCTGATGTTCGTAGAGGAGCAGGAAGACAATCGCAGGGAGTATTTGGAGTTCCGGCTCCATGGTGCCCTCCTTCCTCGTAGAGTGTGTTAAGGTGAGCATTTTCCCATTGCAAAAGCTGCTTCCGCCGTCTTTTTATCCACGGTGAATCCACCCCGAAAAAGGTGGCGGATTGGCCTGTTGTAATACTGTGGGCGGTACTTTGTCTTCCGCCTGTCTGTTGGCGGTGACCGCCGCGCTGCTTGTCTGTACCACCGTGGCGGTCGGAATGTTAAAGTGGCTGTCTATTTTGGCGGTTTCCGCCACGGTCATAATTCCCTTTTTTGTTCTGCCGGCCTGTTTGTGGTATTACCGCCGCTTTAACACCGTGCGCCAGGGTTGTAATGACCCCCTATGTGTATATTTCTAGTTATTTATAGTTTCTTTAGAAAATATGTATCGCTACTATGTCATAGCAATAAAACACACACACACTCTTTAAACCTGTTTGACTAAGTATATTTTACCCATGGTTCTAATTATGTATTGTATGTGCATATGTGTTTGTATTCATGTGTGTGTGTATGTATATATATATATATATATGTATGTATGTATGTATGTGTATATGTTGTTTCTGTGCTTGGCATGTTCGTGGGTCATTGCATGGCTGCTGGGTGGGTTGTTATACTAGATATCTATGAATTCCTGCTTTCATCTTATCACACTTATCTACCCATCATCATATGTCATATCTCTATCAAACTATCCTCCATTCTCACTGTGACTCATCCCAAATCCTTTCTACTACTTTCATCTCCTAAATAACTCTGCCTAAGCTCTTCCCTCTGCTTCCACATCTAACTCACCAAACCTCACTCTACTACCGTGACCTCCCACACAACCCTACTAAATTCTCCTGCATTTATCTCACCCTGCTACTATGCTCTCCCTAACCCTTTCACATACTCTTCCCTCCTCCTCCCCCCTTTACTTATCCCAAGACTTTGGGTTGAGTAAATTAAAGATATACTCCCAATTAACACTTCTGGATTTCTTTCCTCCTCCACCCCTCCATTACTCCAGTCAATCTAACTAACAAACTCTCATATCCGCGGCTCAAATTAACTCATAATAATACTAAAACTGTACTCATTATTTCCCAATACTAATCCATCACTAATTCTTGTTGGGTTCCAGAGTAGCGTGCTACTCTCCGAAAATCGCTTCGACATCTCGTCACGGAGTAGAAAGCGCTATATAAATACGATTACAATACAATACAATACAATACAATATCTGGATAGACAAAAGTTTGTACAGAACATTGACAATTTTTAAGTCATTAGAGGCCCTATTGCAGTAATGGGGCACCACCGCAATCTTTGCCGCAACGCAACAAGATGTACCTGGATTAGACTGGGGCATTACGTCCTATTATCACCAATGAGCTACCTTAAGAGTAGCTACAAACTTGCACTGACCGGACTTATGTAGTATGTAAAATAAACAACACAGAAAAAAATATTGTGGACCAGAATGTCATAACAAGATAGGTAAGTATATTGAAATACACACATATATATAAAATCATTACTGTAACATAAAACTAATATATTTATACATAAATGTTTTTTTAAATAAAACAAATACATTACAATTATTTATAAAAAGAAATTAAGAAACATATACACATTTGTCAAATTAAATTATATTTTAAACAAATCAATACAAAACCAACAAAATAAAATATACTTACAAATGACAAATTATTTAACATTAAAAATAATTTATAAATTATTTAAAAAAATAAAAAAATAAAATAAAATATTAACAATCTTAACTAAATAATAGTAGGGAAACTGTTGAGCTTTGAAGGTGTTAGATTTACTGTTCCCACTCCAACGTAAAAAACAAAAACAGTACAGAGAGTGTTAAACTTTGGAGAGGCAAAATTTACTATATCCACATCAACATAAACAACAGTAGGGAAAGCGTTGGAATTCAAAGGGGTTAGATTTAGGGCCTGATTTCGATCTCAGTGAATGGAGTACTTCATCACAAGAATGACAGATATCCCATCCGCCGTATTACAATCTCTGTAGGGTATAATGGTATTGTAATATGGTGGACGGGATATCCATCACGTTTTTGACAGAGTATTCCCCTCTGCCAAGATCTAAATCAGGCATTTGGTATTCCTTCTCCAATCAGAGCAAGAGTAAGGAAAGTGTTGGGCTTTGAAAGGTCAAATTAACTATTCCCATGTAAACCTATGGAAAAGCAATTAAAGTGTTGGACTTTGGAGACTTAGGCCCTCATTTACAAGGGATTGCGCCACCCGAATGGCACTTTTCCAGATGACTTTTACTGGTCGCGCAAGGCCCTGCCCCTTATTTACAATGCGGTGTTAAGTCACTTTTTGTGGCTTAACGAGGCTTTGTAAATACAGACCTTTTACACGCATCACTTTGCATGAAAGGGGTGTGCAATGGGGTTGTTGTGGGCATTCCCCTGCAACACCCATTGCATTTTGATGCTGCCCCAGATTTGCGAGGGTGTGTAAATCTGAGGAATAGCGATAAACTAACGCCACCCCAGGGGTTGCGTTAGCATGGTGCAACGTGGAGAAATACTATTATTTCACCTCCTTTTTGCCTTTCCTACAACAGGAAGAGCAAAAGGCCATTAATGATTGTTTTCTGCGCATAAACTATGGTGCAAGGATGCCTGTGTTGTCGCTAGGAGGCTAATTTTAGCGCCAGTGCTAGGGAAAAGACAGGGGTGTGCTGTTTTGTATTAAATACGGTACATCCCTGCATTTCTGAAGTAATGCAGTGCAGCACTGCCAAATTTGGTGCAGAGCCACGCTGCACCACTTCTTAGTAAATGAGGCATTTAAAATCTACTTTTCACACTCCAGTGTAAAAAACAATAGGGAAAGAGTTTGACTTTGGAGGGATTAGATTTACTATTCCTTCTCCCTTCTAAGCAACAGTAGGGAAAGTGTTGGACTTTTGAAATGTTAGATTTACATTACCCTCTTCAACATAATCAAAGTAAGGAAATTGTCGGACTTTGGGGAATCAGATTTACTAATCCAACTTCAGATTTTTCTTAAAAACATTTAAATATAAAACGAAATAAGACCTGACTGTGCACACCATTTTCAGAGCCACTCCTTCCTCACAACCTCTTTGCATCTGCTCTCACACCCATAGTATGGCACGGGAGTGGAGACAAGGTGTTTCTCTCATTTGCATTGGGCTATGCCCCATGAAAGTGAGGGGATGTCCTCTTGAGGTATCGCAGGCAGTATCAGTATGACAGAAGGGGTCGCGGTACCATCTGTTGCCCCTTCTATAATACAGCAGTGCACCTGTGGCGCCCAAAACGGGTGTATGTGCCCATTGCGTCCCTGGAACACTGTCTTTAATGCACCCCTAGGTCATTTAGTCTTGGGCAGGCAGCCCACCAGATATGTTGCGTCAGAGGAGGACCAGCCTCCACCTTCAGTGGAGATCTGCCCAACAATTTGAGGAAACAAACCTCCAAAGTGGAGGTTAATGTCTTTATCTAAAAAAAACATTATCCTTGATGTTAAGGGAGGTTCATTCTGCACGATGGGGTGGGATTATTTATTGTTTCACTACGTTGAATCCCATTGTTTCCTCTCCATTAATGAGCACGTTTGGTGGGGCAGAAGAACATCTGATTTACAGTAGTTCGCATATTCCCACCAAACTTTAAATGACTACCTTAACGTTAATTGTGCTAGTCTTTTAAAACAGTCTTCAAGCATAAAGTATCCCCGTTCTTAGTGTAACACAACTTTGTCTAAAATATTATTAAATCTGAGACAACTGCGACAAACTGTAGAACACCCCCAAAGTGTCCTCTTGAGAGTCCTGGAATTGCCAATCGTGCATGCATTATTCTAAAAAATTGTTTTCTTTTTGTTGTACTTAAAGGGGGCGTGGAACCTGTATTTCTGTCTGTCTCAAAATTCCAATCCTTTCCGAATTGAATGCTGGAAAGTATGCTAAGTATATGGTAATGCCCCTCAACTATGAAGACTAAATATCCACTTGTTATGTTTTAATTTGTATACAACTATCTCCATATTACATAATGATTAATACACATTAAGGCACGCCCACTTTAAGGGCCAGATGTAGCAAGCATTTTGCATGGTGCAAACTGCGAAAATCGCAGTTTGCGCCATGCAAAATACCGATTGCGATGCTCATTCACAATTTGCGAGTCGGTAGCGACTCGCAAATTGTGAATGCGACTCGCAAATAGGAAGGGGTGTCCCCTTCCTATTTGCGACTCGCATCACTATGCTAAATTGCTTTGTGACCGCCAATACGGTCGCAAAGCAATTTGCAGTTACCACCAGTGTCACACTGGTGGTAACCCATTCGCAAAAGGGAAGGGGTCCCCATGGGACCCCTTCCCCTTTGTGAATGTTGCCAAAAAGGGTTTTTCAGAGCAGGCAGTGGTCCAATGGACCGTCTGCGAGTCGATATGGGGTCGCAAAGACCCACCTCATTAATATTAATGAGGTGGGTTGCATTTTGCGACCTCATAGTGAGTCCCTGCACTCACAGAGATGGTGGCCTGTGAAGACAGCAGACCTCCATGTCTGTGACTGCTTTTTAAATAAAGCAGTTTTCTTTTTTTTAATTATTTTGCAGCCTGTTTTCCTTAAATGAAAACGAGTTGCAAAAATAAAAGAAAGAACAAAACCATTTGGTTTCGGTTTTTTGGAGTAGGCAGTGGTCTATTGGACCACTGCCTGCTCTGAAAAACACTCTTTGGCAACATTCACAAAGGGGAAGGGGTCCCATGGGGACCCCTTCCCTTTTGCGAATGGGTTACCACCAGTGTGACACTGGTGGTAACTGTGAATTGCTTTGCGACCGCATACGTGGTGACAAAGCAATTTAGCATAGCGCTGCGAGTCGCAAATAGGAAGGGGACACCCCTTCCTATTTGCGAGTCGCATTCGCAATTTGCGAGTCGGTACCGACTCACAAATTGTGAATGAGCATCGCAATCGGCATTTTGCATGGCGCAAACTGCGATTTTCGCACTTTGCACCATGCAAAATGCTTCCTACATCTGGCCCTTAGTTCCATAAACTTTCATTTGAAAATCACGGGGGCACTTTTTTCCAGCTTTTACCCTGCAGCGCTGCAGTTCCATGGCTGCTGCAAATAAATCGTGGTTGCTCGTCACACTCCAATTTGTTTGAGTCACAGCATGAACTAATTTTCTCACAAGTGTTTTAGGTAATTCTTCAGGTACTGTGCGAAGTCTAAGATAAATTAATAGTTTCTTCTTGGGCACACACCCAGCTAGATGTTCTCAACCCCAGCTTTCCTGGAGCCGGTCAGATTACTTTCAGGAACAGACAGGTATGTATTAAGTTTTTCTTGGCTCAGGTCAATACCTTCACGTGGAGCTCTGCATAGCACTAGCACTCTATTCTACGTTAAAAAAAAATCCCGGTAAAAAGAACATTGCAACTCTGACTTCTGGCGACATCCAAGGAAATATTCATGTCTGGTGCTTCATTGTTAATAAACGGGACAGGTTTGCTTCAAAATCCCCAAATAAATTGTGCAATATTAGCGCAGGCCCTGAAAATGCGTAGTGCCTGGGGTATTATAATGCCCAATTTACCACCCTTTTATGACTGTCCTGGGCCAATGATAAAATCCCTTTGGTCCGTTGTGCTTCAAACAAACTCAGTTTATAGACTTTTCCCAGGCCTCTAAAAGAATCAGCACAAATGAGTGGTGGAAATATGGACATGAAAATTATCACTATCCTACTCACTGACTGGCTTATGTTTGACTAAAAATGTGAACAGAACAAAAAACTTTGAAACAGGTTTTCTAAGAGTTCACACAACGCAGGGCAACAAGCTAAATTGCTCTAGTGCGTTGGGTGAACTGAAGAGAGCAGAACTGAACCATATCTACAAAGAAGTGGCCTAGTTCAGATCTCTCCATGCACTGGTGCACTTTGTGGAGCCATGCACCAGCACAGGGACCCTTGTCCCATAGTGCAGGCATGTCAGTTTTGTGGGCTGTATAGTGTTTGTGCAGGAATGAGTCCTTTACTGCTCAGAAATTGTGCTTTAGGCTATTTCTACTATGTATGTGTGCTGCAGAATGAAGCACAAATGCAAAGAGGGAAAAACAATTAGACATAAAAGAAGTTTCTCCTTGTTACGCCAGCCTTAGGTAGGCATCGGATTTTGGCATAAATCCATATCTACAAGTCTTTGTAGGTGTGGAATTTGTGTCAGAATCCTTAGTTGGATGCACAGGAATGCAATGAACCACCCACAGAAAGCTTCCTTGATGCAAAGTGATGCAAAGCAGGGTTACTTTTTCTCGCAAACCAACGTAAATTGCTATTTTTATTGGTTTGTAAATTCCAAACATGATTTTGCGTCAGGTCTACATTTTAAAAAAAATTACGAAAACCTGATGCATACCTTGATAAATCTGAACCTTTGTATAATGAAGACTTGTCGACTTAAAAGGTCTGTGGAAGTCAAAATCCATATAAGAACTTAATTTTGGTGTAGAGGATTTTGTCCCTGTGCATATGCAGATTAGGCAATACAAACTCCTGATAACTGACTGAACAAAATCCTTCTTCCTGTTAAGCTTAAACAATGTATCCATTACTGCCAAAATAAATATTCTCAATTATTAAAGATCTTCTACACATGGCTCACCTGCTCCCCTGATATACATTTGCAGGTATCTTGTAGCGATCTTAGTTGTCACTTTTTGAATATTTTACTAACATAAGGGAAGCTACCTTGATTCATATTCCAACCCCCAGGAACCCATCTGTCAGCTTGCTGTTAGCAAAAGGAGATGTTCACAAATGTCTTCTCCCTATTGAAAAGTCTGTCCGGTAAATCAAATGTAAACAGACATTGGCTTCCAAGGGATAAATTCCCTGGAAAAAATATGAAAGGGTTCTGAAACTGGTAGACCCAACACAGCATAAAATCAGCAATAAATCTTTATATCTGGGTAAGGTTCCCTGCGATCTGATACCACCACTCAACAATCCATCACTTACTGCATCAGAGCTGCAAAATTTCCACTATATCTCCTGGCTTTCAATTTACAGTTTCTCAAGAGCCACAGGCCTTCTCTGACACCAATCATCTGCTCAGTTGCTTCCCAGCCATATTCAGTGCAAGGCAAGGAGCGGAATCAATCCTGCTGGTTTTAACTGATGATCTCCGCCAGGCTGCACATGGGAATTATGTCATAACCATCAACTTCTTAGACACCATAGCCACATCTCATTATCAACCATGGGCTGAAAACGTAGGCTGATATCTTCATTTTCACTCTTCAGACCCAGCCATTGTCTAAATATCTGGGACTGTCTGGATGCTATATCTTGCTGGACGCAAACACTTTTTGAAGCTTACTGGTGACAAGCTAGGCATCCTTATTTGTAGCAACACGTCAGGACATCTTATGCCTGCCATGTATTTTGGGATACTTGCCGTCGCCAGTGCACCAGTGCGCAAGTGATAAGAAACTTAGGGCCAGATGTAGCAAGCACTTTGCATGGTGCAAACTGCGAAAATCGCAGTTTGCGCCATGCAAAATGCCGATTGCGAGGCTCATTCACAATTTGCGAGTCGGTACCGACTCGCAAATTGTGAATGCGACACGCAAATAGTAAGGGGTGTCCCCTTCCTATTTGCGACTCGCATCACTATGCTAAATTGCTTAGTGTCACACTGATGGTAACCCATTCGCAAAAGGGAAGGGGTCCCCATGGGACCCCTTCCCCTTTGTGAATGTTGCCAAAAAGGGTTTTTCAGAGCAGGCAGTGGTCCAATGGACCACTGCCTACTTTGAAAAACCGAAACCAAATGGTTTCGTTATTTTTTTTATTTTGCAACTCCTTTTCCTTTAAGGAAAACGGGCTGCAAAATAAAAATTAAAAAACTGCTTTATTTAAAAAGCAGTCACAGATATGGAGGTCTGCTGTCTTCAGCAGGCCACCATCCCTGTGAGTGTAGGGTCTCGCTATGGGGTCGCAAAATGCGACCCACCTCATTAATATTAATGAGGTGGGTCTTTGCGACCCCATAGCGAATCGCAGACGGTGTCTGAGACACCGTTCTGCATCCGATTCGCAAAATCGGACCTACCTACATCTGGCCCTAAGTTATTTAACAACAAGCCCGTAAAGAATTTAGAGAAAAGATCAAAATAGTTCAAGTGGAGTATTTCTGAGCTAAAATCAGGGAGGCTGGCACGTCCATGTGTGAAACATTCAAAGTTGTGAAATCATTCCTATGGCTGAAATATTGCATCTTGAGAGTGCCCCGACTCAGGAATTGTGCAACAAATTTTCATTTTCTTTTCAAAGATAAGATTGACTCTGTTCTGTGTAGTGTTTCCAGGGGTGAGTTATTAACAATAGGGCTGTTTCAGCACCCAGCAATGTGTCAGTAAAAGCCACTGGTCACTTTCGTGTTTTTAAGGAGATCTCTTTGGAACAATCTAGGCAGGCCATTTTACAATATTGGTCCTATGGACCTGTGGCAGTCCAGTATTTTGGCTGTGGTTGTTGAGATTATTAACCCTATTTTTAACAAACTGTTCAACAACTCACTGGGCTCTAGTGTGGTTCCCAAGGAATGGAAACAGGCTAAAGAGATCCCACTGCTAAAAAACTATAACTGATTCTACCAAGTCGGATAAATGTAGACCCATCTCCCTGCATTCTGTGGCTTCTAAAACGTTGGAAAAGCTGGTAATTCAGCAATTAAATGCATTTCTGGAATAGCATGAGTTATTACATCCACAGTCTGTTTTTCACCCTAAACATGGTATTGAAACAACTTTGCTGGAGGTCTCAGAAATTATCAAGGACTATCTCAATCAAAGACAGAGTGCACCCCTTATCGTCTTGGGGTTGTCAGCAACATTCAAAACTATCACCCATCAAGTTTTTCTGGTTGGACTTGCTGACATTGGGGTAGGTGATACTGTTTTGCAGTGGAGCCAGTCTTATTTTCCAAATAAGAGGCAAGCAGTCATGGTTGCACCTTATCTTTCCTTCTCTAAAACCCTTAAAAGTGGGGGTCCCTCAAGGGTTGTTTCAAAGTCCCACATTATTTAATGTGCACATGGTGTGAGCGCGTCTGGCCTTATTTGGTCTTTTATAGTTTAATTAATAAGCAGACGCGTTAGAGGTTCGATGGTCCTTTTGACTCTGTTAAAAGTGATTTACTATGGTCACAAACCTTATTCATCACAAATTTACCAAATCACACATCAAATTGTCATCACATTTAATAAAAGATTTGAGTCAGTAACTTCACACACCGTGACCTATGTGGCCATGGATAGGCACATTTTAGTGAAGTTAGAAAATGTATTTACCTATATCAACAAAGCTAAAGTCACGTAAAGCAATAATATGAGCTGATAGACATACATGAACAACACAGGTTGACCAAAACGGCGAAAGAACCTTAATTTCTCTAACGCATTGAACATCAGACATTCAATGGCCACTACACAAATTATTATCAACAATATCTGGACTAGCATTCATTTAGTTATTGACAGTTGAACAAAATAAATCCTTGGTTAATTTCAAATATAGGACATGAACATGCTGCCTAACCCTCTAATTCGATGTGCATGTTGGGCTTCATACAAAAAGCAAAAGTCAGACAAAAGTTAATTTGGAAAAACATCTAGTTATGGCTCTAGCAACTATAGCGGTTGGTACGTAGCAAAAAGAAAGACAAACCTGCAACAGAAAATAGCATTACATCTCATTACACCTCTTCTTAATGGGTCATCAAGCAGAGATTTCTTCATCAGCTGGGCATCCGTCTGGTCAGCATTCACAGAAAGGGAAAGGGAAGAGGATTGGCTCAGCCATAATGGGCTCTAAACGAGCCGAACCAAATCAAAAGGGCATCAAGTAATGTCTCTAGAAGTGCATTTAAGTCTGCTGTGGTCTCGCTGCATTAGCATCTGCTTCTCTCCTGCATTCTTCTGAGGACTGGTCTGTGGTCAGTCTGCACTGGGCTCCTTGCCAAAGGTAGTTGGGGTATATTAGAAGTGCACAAAGTATTTTCTCATGTTGTCATTGGTCAGAATATCGGCTGTTCATAGTTGGTGATATAGTTAGACAGTCTTTCACATGATGTTGATTGGCTCCTCATCGCCTGTTCCTTTCACCAGTTCTGTTAGGTAACTTTTTTATTTGCAATTTACACTTTTGTCAGTGAGTCAATTGTTGGATCCTGAGAACATTTGCTTCTCATGCGTCAATGCCAAATAATTAATATAAAAATGTACACTAGACTACAGTGGACAAGCCTCATGAGAAAGTTAAGACATCATCTTGTAAATATTGCAGCATTACAAACTATTTGGTCAAAACTGTATGTGCAAAGGACAAGTGAATAACGCACTATTCTCCATGCATCAGAAAAACAATTTTGAACATTTATTTATGCCATGAAACTTAGCATGAGTCTTAGTCGAATAGGCCTAAAATTCTCAATTAGTCTATGCAAAATAAGTTTACATATATTTACCAATTATTCGTTAATATGGCCTACTAATACATTTTATTCACTGATGCAAATTGCTTTAACAGTTAATGCCATTTATTTATTAATGTTGCACACGTTATGGTGGCCAATTTTGTGGGCACTTGTCCATACACACTAATTTTCTCTACGTTAACCTAAAACATGTAGAATTCTTAACTAATTATTAATGAAAATTCATTACTGATTAGTTCAGCTTTCAGAATGGCACCCCTGGCTGCCATCATTGAGTCCTTTGGTATCCAGGTTATCTCCTATGCCAGTGATTCTCAACCTTTTGACTTCTGTGGACCCCCACTTTATCATTACTGGAACCCAGGGATCCCCACTGCATCGTTATTGGAATTCATGGACCCCCAGGTCATTACTGGAAGTTGGAGACCCAGGTGTAAACATTGTCAATGATCTGAACCGCAAAACAATACACAAAAAATACAGAAACAAGCATTCATCAAACAAATGCACAAATGATAAAACACTTTATTTAATTTGCAAACAAATATAAATAAAAAATAATAATAATTTTAATAAGAAGGTGGGAGATTTTCTAAATTCAATTGAAGCAACACAATTCCCATACTATAGTCTGTTTGATGCACCTGCACTGCTCCCACGAACTTGATGCACCTGTAGTGCTCCCACGAATCAATCTGAGGATACTGATTTAATTATGAGTCTCCAATTTCAAATTCTTTGACATTTAAAAAAATGTTGTTGTATATTTAGCCACTTTATTTATGTACGCTTTAATAATCTGTTAATATTATTTAATTTTCTAAGCAGACACGGGCTCCTTGAGAAGGCTTTGTGGACAGCCACGGCTCCCCGGACCACAGGCTGGGAACCACTGTCCTGTGCTGATGATAACCAACTTATCTTCTTACTGGGTGATAACTCTACAGGGGCACATCTGGCATTTAAGCATTGCTTTTTTGAGGTGGTAATTGGATAGACAAGAACTGCTCGCGCTGTAAATCTACTAAAATTGAGATGCTTCTCTTTGGCCCAAAGAAGCCTAGCTGGTTGAGCGATTGGTGGTAGACTAAACTGGGCCTGGCTTCATCTATCTCTATGATGGCAACAAATCTTGGGATCAAATTTGACAATAGGCTCTCCTTCCACCCCTATATTATATCACTGACAGGGATGTGTTTTTTGCTGCTACAAGCCTTGAGAAAGGTGTTATTTGTCCAGCATGAATCTTGGAAAACTATTGCACATGTGACAATCACTTCTCATCTAGGTTATGTTAAACACTTTGTTTCTGGACCTTTCTGGCTATCAAACATTTGCAAGTTGTTCAAAACGCCACTGCCAGATTGATATTGGATGTTCCCAGATGCCACTCGGTAACAGTTCGTCTTAAAAAACTACATTAGATCCCGATTGAGAAACGCATCTCCATCAAAGCCCTGGTTATTGCTTTCCATTGCTTCCACAGGGTATCCTAATTATTTAGGTAGAAGGTTTTCTCCATATGTGCCTTATAATTGTAGACTGTACATATACAGTCTCACCTTGAACATGAATTCCCTTCCAATCAAACCAAAAACCTGATTCAGTGATGTCAACAAATGTCATTCAAGATCCCTGTCCATCTTATGTATAACATACTTACGTCACCTGAGATTAATGATTGCACATCGATTTATTTGGCCCTTCTGTATCACTCTGGTCATAAATCCCTGCAATCCCATGAACAGTACCTCGCTTTCGCCCTTTGAGTAAGCATCCATTAGATGGAGCAGTCTCTAATCTTCGTGTTATAGTGGGTCTTTGATTTTGGCACGAGCGCTTTTATCACTTTCCGTACGGAGCGTGCTAGGATGCCATTTGTGTTTTCTTCTTTGAGTACGTTTAATAGGTTCTGTGTCAGCATGATACTGTACTGTAAAAAGGCTCCTGGAAGCACAGCAGGCCTGTGCTTTGTCACTTGCCATTGCTCTCCCTGCGAGATTTAATTTCTGTTCAGTCAGTAGGTCCTCCAGGAGTTCCCTATGCTCCTGTGACAGCTTTGATTATATTGCCCTAACATGTCTAATATCTGTTCAAGACATACCTGTGAGCTCAATGTCCAATAATTCATAAGAGATACGCAATGTATCATCCATATCTTTTTGCCTTTGCGCTCACACAAGGCCTGATGAAAACAGTCAACTGTTCTTTTCATTATTTTTCGCTCGTTGGACTAAGCTCCACACCATCTTATCCTTTTTAAACTACAGCCTTTTATTATACTTCTGAAAGTGACATTTCTCCAGATCGACCAGTGTTCATGCTAACTCTTTGCATCAGAAAACACAGGATCCAGTCAGTCTAAAATGTAATTCTATCCTTTTTAGGTCTCTGGAATTTCTGAATCACAACTATTCTATCTCGTTGATAAAGCGTTCCCTTGCTCCATACTGCTGGAATATGCATAATCGCCTTATTGCTATGTTTACTGCGTTTATGATTACCCATACAACTCCCATATTATCTACTGAGCCCTCCCATTCTTGGAAGTAGTTGAAAAGGCTTCTCCTAATGTCTACCCTGAACATATCAAATAGAGAGTCTGCCCTCCAGAATCCCTTTGGTACCATTATGAATATTCTGTATCATCCACGCTCTCAACCAATGGCAAATGACCTGAGTGACCCTCTTCAAATGAGACAGGTTTCTAAAATTGTGTTGATGGTCAGATTCTGTCAGCAAAACAATCCAGTTGGTTGTAGATAGTATGCACTACTCAGTGATAATGGCTCATCGCCTACATCAGATTACATATGTTAACTACACACATCTTAATTAAATATTCCACAATGATTACATATCTCCGTTGAGGCTTTGCTTGAGCTGTGCTTATCAACTACAAGCTACAGGAAACTCATTACCACCTATATCACTATCTCTCTAACATATGGAAAGTGTGACATGAAATAAATACCCCTTCTGTATTATGGTAACCTTTTTCTATTTTAGTAATAGCAAATGTGTGTCTCACAGTAGGACCACCTCTAGACGAACTTTGCAACAATACTCTCCTTCTGTATGCTTCTATGTATAATGATTTCACCCTGCTACGTTTAGGTGTTCAATTTTATTCTATGCTGCTTTGACAAATACAGACGTCTCTCTTTCTGCTTGTGGCATGCCATACATAACCAATGTACTGCCTCTCCGAGTAGGTCGCTTTTACTGTCTTGATGGCCTTTTGTGAAAATAAGTTCTCATAAACTCTATTTTACCCAATTTCCCCTCCCTTCCCATAAATCCCCCCGAAGTTGGTCGATATGCAATAAGAAATATATATTATCTTTTGCCTCCAGCCTCTTTTACCCTTACAACCCCTGAACTGTATTCAGGAAGATGCTTAAGTTCTCCACCAAGTATTCCTTTACGCATTGGAGTTTAGTGGTCTCTGTACTTTTCAGGTATAATTACTATGCCTCCCTTACTACATAAAGAATACAACACAATTCCCCAATTCTTAAATAGGTTCTCCTTGAATCCCCTTCGGCATTCTCCGCTATATATTACAACTTATTAATACATTCATCGCTTTGGAGCTGGTAACTGTTTTCTCCAAGCATCTCATTCTATTGTTCCTCTCTCTTACCTTCTCCATCTTTCAACCTTCAAAATTAGGGCCATTATATTTACTTTTAATTCCACAGAGGTAAAGATACAGCTGGTAGCACTCTGGAAATGGTGCCTTCTTCTGCAACTGGTTAACCTGATGCAATCTTTTGGCTTTTTGGTGGCCCCTTTTGCCCCTGTTTTTCCCAGTTGCAACTGTATTTGTCCATCTTTTGGAATTCGTGTCCTTTTATCTTCCACCTTTTTGAGTGCTGTTGTGGTAACATATTGAAGAAAATGGTGGCCCTGACTCTAGCAACATACCTGGTTTATTTATATTTCCTACCATTAATGTCAGTCATTTGCAGGGCCCAATCCTTGGTCCTAGCCATGCACTTTGCACTCCTATCCTCAGTTCTCGCATGATCATTGGAGTACATGCAAACCTACATCACAGTGATAACTGTTTGCATGCTAAACCCTGTGGCTTATCAGCTAGTGCTCTCCTCCACATGTAATAATAATGCAACCATACCTTGTCGCCCAGATGGATTTAATTTGGAAGGATGTAGGCATAGCCATTTGAGGCTCTTAATACCATTCTTGCTCTCCTCACTTCTAGTATGACATCCCAGAACGATTTATTAGTCCTTTAGAGATGTTTGCCACTGGGCTTGACTGAGTCTACAGCCTATACAATCCTCTGTCCCGTGAAAGCATGGTACCTACCCCACTTCGGATGTTCTGTCTGTGGCCTAGGTGTCTGGGGTTGTTTCTCTTGACTTGGTGCTGGTGGTCTCACCTTCTGTGACCAATTTCCCCCTCCCAAAAATCATCAGGCAGCACATCGCCTTCAGAATGAAGGCCAACATTTCAGAGTTAAGCAGCACTGTCCTTTTAACCGTATTTGCAGGTTTTTCCGAAGAACTGGGGAGTCCAATTGTCATATAAATCTAACACATTATTTTAAAGGGGTTTTGAAGCAGAAAGAGGTGAAGGTATAGAAGCAGGTGCTGAATGTTAAGGGTCAGTCTTTGGGTAGAAGGTAGACATGGTACCAATTCCAATACATAGAGTGACAAGTATATAAGCTCCCCTGTGCCTAGTTAAATGTTTCTTACTCCGAAAGTCATCATACACTCTATTGATCTCTCACTCACACTCACGTTCTTTTTCAAATTCTGCAAGAAAGACCTTGATTACATGTTCAAGGCTGAACTCGGATTCCTGTGCATACAATTTGCACAGGCCTTTGAATTCCGAATTGTGTTATAATTATCACACCCTCGCTGTTTTCTCCTTACTGATTCTAGCAGGTGAAAAATTCCAAAATATATCAGGGGAAAAGGCCCGGAAAAACGGCAAAACCTGCATACTTTGGTGCTTTAAATAAATAATGATTGTGCATGTAGAGCTTCATTTCAAAGAGGGAAACTCAGAATAGGTGGTATTTATCACACCCAGTAAATACCTTGCCCCTTGGTAATGTAAAAGTAGAAATCTAGAATGCAAATTCCTGATCGTTTGCAAGCTAGACAGGCTTAACAAGTGAAATAACAAAGAATCAGTATCACTTAGCAGTACTTATGTAGTGTGGACCTTGCCTCGTGGTAACAGTGGGAAAGGTAAATATGTTTGCAAACTTAAGAGAAACAGTTTTACAAGTAAAAATTTGCCGAATTAACATTTTTGAAAAAAGTAGAAAAATGAGAAAGAGGAGAGGCATTTTCCAAAGTCCAACACTCCACATAAATGTGATAGGCATAGGGCGTGTACAAACATTGAGGCTCCTGCGTGCATATACATTGGGGTCGCGCAGGCTCTCACTCAGCCTCTTTGTGTGGAAGTGGGTGTGGGGTCACGTCACCAAGCGCCACTCAGGACCTGAATTAAGTGTGACGTCCAGCAAAGTTGTTTTCCAAGCAATATGTTGCGTTGGAGGTCAGGAGTGCCTCGCATCACGTCTCCTAACACATTCTTTATTGTAGCTAGATACTTTCAGCTGGAAATCGGGAATACAAACATTAATGCCATGTAGATATTCCGTCTTGAGCGTTATGTAAGCAATGAAGTTTGTAGCCCCGTTTAAATACGTGGCAGCGTGATCGCTGTATTTAAAAGGGGACACCACGCAGTGCACAGCGGGCATATGACCCTGATCCTTGCTTCAGAACGGAGAGGTTTGTTAATTATTGCCAGCAGCACAAGGGTCAGTGTTGTTGTGCAGGACAATGGCTTTTACTCAAACTTCCAGGGTAGAGCCGAGTTCGCTTCATTGTTTCGCAGATCTACATTTTTTCGAACTCCTGCTCACACAAGGCCATACATCACAAATAATGATCACCTGCACACACAAATACAACCTGTGGCACAGCACAGAACCTCTCGTTGTCAAATTATTATTATTATATAATAATAATAACAATAAATTAATATTAGTAGTACACTAATGATAATAACAAAACCAATAACGATGAACAACGACGCAGGAACGTCCACGAAAGCGGAACAGCACTAAAAAAAATTGTAGCTAACGCATCAAGAAGGACACGGAGGCGAGGATTATGCTTCTCTTTCTATGCTTTATTTCTCACAGCAGCCAATCAAAAGAGAGTACCATAAAACAAAACATATTCCAACATTCAATGTATTATGTCATAATCATAGAGACTGTACATGTATATAACCAAACGAGAATAATGAACTTCCTCTTTCTTTGTGAATGCTGAACCAGAAGTCAATAGGAAAAGTCTATAAAGGAAGGATCCAAAAGGTAATCCAAAAGACCATGCGGCTAACAAAAAACCAAGAATCCAGGAGAAAACGTCTCTGGAATCCAGCGAGTGTCCAACATCTCATTGTTTCTGGTCAAAACCTAAGAAAAAAGAAACATAACCAGTCATAGACTACGGAAATATCATAGCCATCAATATCATATCCGACATATGCAATGGGAGGGAATGCAATAAACAGGACTATAAATATAAAAGATTGAAATACTCAACTCTTAAATTATAGTTATTCCTGTAATCCGGGTGGGATAATCCTCGCCTCTGTGTCCTTAATAGAATTGAAAATTCTTGACGCATTAGCTAGAATTTTTTTAATTCTATTTCAGGACCGGAGGATTCGGATTATGCTAGTTCAAAGCTGATTTACCACCACTGATGCTATATTTGAAATGGGTTTGTGATAGAAGGTCTTGAAAGTCGACTCAGCAGACCAGTCCGCTGCTCTCAGAATGTCTTCTAACCTAACTCCCAAGGAGAAAGATTTCAAAGCCACAGCTCCACGAACAGAATGAGCTCCAAAGATGGAGACATCAATACCAGCTTCCGCCAGAATCCATCTAATCCATCTCGCTAAAGTAGCAGACGAGACAGGGTTGAAAGGCTTTTGAAGAGCAATCAAAAGTTGGCCTCCAGGGTCTCTCCTGATCTCTTCTGTAGCTGGCTCATAAGCTTTTAAGCACTGGACTACACAAAGTTTGGGGTTATGAGGAAAGGCAGGATAGGAAACTGAGGAGGAACCGGTTTTAGTACGTCTGAAAATAGCAAAGGAAACTCCAGAAGGAGTGAACATCCTTCCAGCTAGATCCAGAGCTCTAACATCCAATACTCTTTTACAAGATATTAGACACAGAAGTAATGCAAGCTTGGCTGAAAGTTATTTACGTGACAAAAACCTATTATCGGGCCAAGAGGAAACAAACAACAGAACTATGTTAACATCCCAGAGAGACGAGTAACGAGGGAGAGGAGGTTTAGCAAGACGAATATCTCTCATCAATTTGCAAACTATAAAGTGTTCACCAATCAGTTTACCTGAGACTGGAATGTGGCCAGCCGAAATAGAAGATCTATAATTATTAACAGATCTGTAAGCTAGACCTGAAGCTCCAAGGGAAGCTAGAAAATTAACTACGAGATTGACATCTGCCTTAAAGGGATCTGAATCCCGTTCCGCACACCAATTAACCCATTGCTTCCAGGCGGAGGAATAACGTTTATGTGTGCTAGATAACCATGTCTGATGGATGAAGTTTGAAGCTTGTTCAAAAATGCCTGGCATAAGCCATTGTCTCGGAAATTTTCCACGCTACCAGCTGTAACTTGCCCGACACAATCAGAGGGTAAGGGTTCCCGAGAGGGTCCAGCAACAGATTGTGATGCAGAGGAATCAGAAGGGGAATATCGCACAACAACTCCAGAGCCAGGGGAAACCAAGCCTGAGCTCTCCAAAGGGGAGTCACCAGGGAGATTGCCACTCTCTGGCGGCGAACCTGGGACAGGACTCGAGGGATCATGCTGAACGGGGGAAAGGCATATCCCCGATGGAGAGACCAGTCCTGCAGGAAGGCATCCGTAGCCACTGCTTCCACATCTGGTCTCCAACTGAAAAATAAGGGGAGATGACGGTTCAGTCTCGAGGCAAAAAGGTCGATGGAAAACGGACCCCACAGCTGGTGGAGATGAAGAAACACCTCTGGGAGGAGTCTCCAGTCACTGCCGTCCCGCAGGAATCTGGAGTTCCAGTCTGCCACTGTGTTGTTCACTCCCGGAAGTTGTTCCGCAATCACCGAGATGCAGTGCTGAAGACAGAATTGGCAAAACTCTTTGGCAATCTGAGCAAGAATCTGAGATCTCGTACCACCCAGTTTGTTCACATACCTGACCGCAGATATGTTGTCCATTCTCAACAGAATGCAACAATCCGACTTCAGGGGCGATAGACTTCGTATCGCAAAGGAACCGGCAAGTAGTTCCAGACAGTTGATGTGGAGGTAAAGTTCCTCCTTCGACCAACGACCTCCCGTGGACAGAGAACCGCAACGAGCTCCCCAGCCCCATCTGCTGGCGTCCGACTCCAGAATCACATCCGGCGAGGAACCGAATATTGCCCGGCCATTCCAGGCTTCCATGTGGTTCAGCCACCACAATATCTCTGATTGAGCCTCCGCCGATAGAGGAACCTTGTCTGAATAAGAAAGGCCCTTCTGAAGGTGTGAAATCTTGAGACGCTGCAGGGCCCTGTAGTGAAGGGGACCCGGGAAAATAGCCTGAATCCAGGAGGATAAAAGACCTACCATCCGGGCTAAGCTCCTCAAGGACACACTCTGTTTGGATAGAAGAAACCATAACTTTTTCTTCATATTGCAAATCTTCTGGGGAGGAAGAATCAAAAGGATTTTCACTGAGTCTATTTGGAATCCCAAGAACTCCATCTGTTGAGAGGGAAGGAGGCAAGATTTGGGTTGATTGATCAAGAAACCCAGATTCTGAAGAAGGTTGAGTGTCCAAGACAAGTGGTCTTGAAGGACTATCGCATCTTGGGCCATAATTATCAGATCGCCGAGATAGACAATTATGCGAACTCCCTGGCCGCGCAGGGATTCGACTACTGGTCTCATCACCTTGGTAAAGCACCAAGGAGCGGATGAAAGGCCAAAGGGGAGAACCTGAAACTCGAAGCATTGGTTCATCCCAAAAAATTGAAGCAAACGTTGATGGGGAGGAAAAATAGGAATGCTTAGGTATGCGTCTTTTAAATCTAGATGAACCATCCAATCTCCTTCTTGTAAAATGTCTCTTAGGAGATGGATTCCCCCCATTTTGAAATGCCTGTATACTATCCAGGCATTGAAGTCCTTGAGATTTAGAACCAATCTTGAACCGCCGCCCTTCTTGTCTACCAGGAAGATGAGGCTGATGAATCCTCTTGGGTGGGGATCTGAAAGGCAAATGGCTCCTTTTTGGAGAAGAGAAAAAATCTCTGCATTTATTACCTCTTGGTCGAGATGGGAAAAATGGGGACGGGGATGGTGAAAACGTTGGACAGGAGAATGATAAAATTCCAACTTGAAACCCTAGATGGTCTCTAATACCCAAGGGTCCCTGGTTATTTTTTTCCATTCCAACAGACATGTCTGGACCCTACCACCAAGAGTTACTTCTGAGAAAGGAATGAGTCTCACCTGAAGTGGAGGCATCTTGGGAGGATCCTTGTTGTCCCTTATAGAAGTTCTTGTGGAAGCGGGTTCTCCCTCCACGGGGGCGGGAGGGGTAGAAAGTGGCATCCGCTTGTTGGTCTCTGTAGTACCCCCGGCCACGGGCGAAGAATTCGCATCTGGGGCCTTGATAGTAGGAGCGGCCTGACGAGCGACCCCGCATACGTCCGGCCCTCTGAAAAAGAGTCTCTCTGAAGACCTTTTTTAGAGATAACTGAGCCTTCTCCATAGAATTAAAGGTAGCTGCAAATTTTGATAAATCTTTAATGAAAGGAGCACCGAAGAGGAGACCTTGGGCTACCTGACCTGCTTCAGAGGATGCCAGTTCATTGAGCTGGAGATCAATACGCATCAAGATAGAGCGTGTTCTTTCTGTCAATATCGCAACATTAGCATTACCCAGGAGGTAAATGGATCGTTCAGCCCAACCCGCAAGAATATCAGGGTCAATGGGGGTGTTCGATTCTTTAGATATGTATGCTAGTTCCAAAATCTTTGCTAGCGGGCCCGCGAGGTCAAGAAGTTTGTCTTGACAAGATCTCCACGCTCGGTCTAGACCCTTCTTGGGGTCCTTTGCCCACTTTTTCATGAACGTAACCATAGTGGGGTCAATATCCGGAGTGTCAGTGACCTTACCCTCCAGATCCGGTCTACGGCATTCCGCTCGTAATCTTGCCCTGACTTCCTTGTCGAAGCTATCTCTAACGTGTTCCTGCATGTAAAGAGCTACTTCAGGGGGAGGGGTCCAGCTGGAGGATCGAGGGTGGACAATGTCTTCTGGATTAAAGTTAAGAGTTCGTGGAGCCTTGGGAGCAGGGTTCTTAGCCTTGTCAGACCTCTTGGGCTTACTAGGACCTGGGAGCTCGCTCCGAGCAGAGTCAGATGCTGAATCTGAAGAGGTCTTCGATGAGGAATGATCAGATGACTGATCTGAATCCTGAGCCTCCTGTAGCTTGGCAGAGCTATAGCCGTGTTCGTTCCGGATGGAGGCCATTAATTTATCAAAAAGTTCTGAATTAGTCTATTTCTTTGGTTTAGATTTGCCCTTGGAGGTAGAGGGGAGGTCTTTATGGGCATCTTCGGCAGGGGGAATGGGAGGAAACCATCCCTTCAGGGCGAGCAATGCTCTCAAAGTGTTGTGTAAGGGGTCCCAAGGTTTTAGCCAGAGCCTTATTCACGGATAGCTGAACGCTATTGTCTAGGGCACCCACCAAATTTTCTTCAAAAGATGGGGCGTCATCGCCAAAATATTCCTCCTCCTCATATGAAAATGAGTGGGCCATGTTATAATAGTCAGTCTGAGAAACTGAAATCAAGGGGAGTCCAAGACTACAATAAGGGGGAGTGCGAAACCCCAGCAGGCTATAAGGCACCAATATGACTGTAAAACGTGGAGGGAGCAGCCTGCAGCACTCTAGGCAGAGCCTGTGCAAATTATTTCAACCCTGGGCCGATCAAATGGTCCCAGGGCGTCAGGGAGCTCAAATGACCTGAAGGAATTTAATCAAGTCGAGTATCCGGCTCAGGGCTGCAAGCGCTGCACAGGGGTATGAGGGAGAGGCAGAATGCCTCTAGCGCGTGATTGTTCTGCTTGTAAAACAACCAAAACCTTTGAAAAGAAAGGTAATGGGCGGAAACAAGCCGGAACGGTCGAGCACGAGCGAGTAAAATACAGCCGTTACTCTGGGTCCCAAAGGACCAAAATGGACTACAGGCAAAGCCTTGTAGAAAGCTCCTGCTCCGACTCCACAGCGAAGGTGCCAGGAATAAACGCTGACGCGCGTTAAATCCCAGAGCATATAAATATAGTAAAAGGGAAATCACTTAACTGCCTGCGTCAGCAGCAAAGAAAGAGGAAGTTCATTATCCTCATTTGGTTATATGCATGTATAGTCTCTATGATTATGACGTAATACATTGAATGTTGGGATGTGTTTTGTTTTATGGTACTCTCTTTTGATTGGCTGCTGTGAGAAATAAAGCATAGAAAGAGAAGTATAATCCGAAGCCTCCGGTCCTGAAATAGAATTTCCTGAACAACGACCTTGTTTTTCTCTGCCTTAACCATGCATGTCTGAACAACGAACATGCGTGGTTAAGGCAAAGGAAAACAGACTCGGGATCGGAGAGGACGCGGTCAGGTAAGTGGGGCTGGGGTAGGGTTGGAGGTAGTTTTGGGTGCGGGGTGGGGGGAATTTTAGTTTTTAGGGGCGGGCTGGGGGTCGTGTGATTTTAGGTTTTGGGGGGTTGGGGTAGTTTAGGTCTTAGGGGCAGGGTAGTTTTAGGAGGTGGGTGGGGGTCGGGGTAGTTTTAGGTTTTAGGGTGTGGGGGGTCGGGTACTTTTAGGTTTTAGGGGCAGGGGTGGGGGTCACGTTAGTCTTAGGGGTGGGGTGGGGGTTGGGAAAGTTTAGGTTTCAGGGGCGGGGTGGGGGGTCGGGGTAGTTTTAGGTTTTAGGGGCAGGGGTGGGAGTTGGGGTGATTTTAGTTTTTAGGGTCGGGGTGGGGGGCCGGGGTACTTTTAGGCTTTAAGGGCTGGGGTGAGGGGTTGCTGTAGTTTTAGGGGCAGGGTTGGGGGGTTGGGGTAATTTAGGTGGGGGTGGAGGGTCAGGGTAGTTTTAGGTTTTGTGGGGGTATTGTGGTAATTTTAGGGGCGGGCTGGGGATCGGGGTAATTTTAGGTTTTAGGGGCGGGGAGGGGGGTCGCACTAGTTTTAGGTTTTAGGGGTGGGGTAGGAGGTCAGGGTAGTTTTAGGGGCAGGGGTGGGGGTTGGGGTAGTTTTAGATTTTAGGGGCAGGGGTGGGGGGGTCACAGTAGTTTTAGGGGTGGGGGTTTGGGGTAATTTTAGTTCTTAGGGGCGGGGTGGGGTGGTCAGGGTAGTTTTAGGTTTTAGGGCTGGGGTGGAGGTCAGGGTAGTTTTAGGGGCAGCGGCTGGGGTAATTTAGGTTTTAGGACGGGTGGGGGTTGGGGTAGTTTTAGGTTGTAGGGGCAAGGTGGGGGGTCGCTGTAGTTTTAGGGGCAGGGGTGGGGGTGTCGCAAGCTGGAACCATGCGTGCCATTCCACGCATGCCTTTACCAGGAATGTCTTTACAACGAAAAATTGTTGTTAAGGCATTAGTGGTAAAGGCATTAGTGGTAACAACGCGGTTGTTGTTCCGACTACATTGTTCAGGCTTGCGTGGTTCCAGCATGCGTTGTTCCGACATGTATTCCCATGATAATAATAACAATAATAATAAATTACTCTTACTACTAATATTAGTTTTGCTATTGATTTGTAAGTGATATTATTAGCATGACTAATAATATTATGCTACTTTGATAGTGCGTGAATCCTCTCACAGTGGTATTATTAGACAGTAAAAGGCATCAATGTTGATTGTGTTTCTGTGTGCTTGCTCTTAATTTTCTGAGTATACAACAAGCATTTGTTAACTTTATGTTAGCTGACCTACACACTTGATCCGACGGCATGCAAGACGTATTATTATTGCTGTTTGAATGCACTGTTTGTGAGCTTGTGTCTGCTTGTGTGCACACATGTGAGTGTAGGAGTGTTGTGCCCCGTACAGAACAAAAATAAAAAAGTAAGTCGGGCAAATGTCAAAAACCCAGAACACATCAGCATAATGGCAAGGATGGCCTTCATGTTTTTGGAACAGAATTTACACTGTTTGTGTTCATATTGATTAATGTATCATGTGTTTTAGTATGCTTTACAACTGCTGAGGAATTAATATGAATATTGCTATTCCAGATATCTTTCACCAGTTACTAGGGGGAAGCCTGACCATCACCTCAATTGGCCTACAATGTGTTAATGGGTTTGGCTGCATTTAAGGTAAAGTGGCTCCTTCTCTACTGGTTCAGGGCCCCTTCATTGCAGGTCTTCGCACTTCTCCATATTATCATACCTAAAGGTAAAACTCTTTTCCACATCACCATGCAAAGGCAGGCTGGTACCCAAGGGATACATACCTCTTCCAACTTATTCACAGCGTGCAGGGTCACTCAAAATGTAATATGGACCTCTCCAGGCATTTCGCTTCACAGGCTGCTGGGTGCTTTCAAATTCAGCAACCGGATCGACTTTCAGTTAATTTATTAAATTAACATAATACTGTTCCAGTTGCAGCGTAAGTTCATAACAATCACTGAATCAGTAAATCCGTCGTTCTAATTGTGGAAAGAGTTTAGTCCTCAGTATGGACATTCTTGTACATTTGGGGCAAGAGTAAACTTATTTTATCACACTGTATGCTTGGTATAAACTGATGGACTGAAATATTCCCCATTCTTTTATATTGCATATGAAGAAAGTACTTGAACAGCAAATGCGCACACACATCAACCATAAACAAACTTTCTTATTAGGAGCTAACCATAAAACAACGATCGCGTTCTTCACCTAGATTAAAGTTGCACTCACAATCCAACTAAAAGTTCTCAGCAGGACTGATACCCATTTAATAACACTGTATGGTCAATTCCTAGTATATAATATTGGTGAATTAGAAGCACCTGTCTCAAAAAACAGTGTTGATCCAGTCCAACTAAATACATATTGGTGGGCCAAGATTACCCATTTGCTGTCAGTGTCACACAGCTTGGTCCTAGTATCACATCAAATGGGCCCAGTATAACACACCTCTAGGCCAATATATAGCATTAACCCAAATTCACACATTACCCTTCCAAGGCCAAAGACCTTACTTAATGCTTGCCTACAACTCTGTGCAGACCTAATATCACACCTAGTGTTGCCTAATGTGTACACCACTTATCCTGTCAGGTTTGATTTGAGGATCCATTGGCATAGCCCAAAGCGGCCAATTCAAATAAATGCAATAGAATGCATGAATACAGCCAATGCACTCCATGGAAAAGGTGCATGTAGCTCTTCAAATGTGGACCACTAAGAAACTGTGCTGCTGAAGGGGTAAGTGGTGCCCAGGACTGTTGGGTGGCTAAAAATATCAACAGGAGAAAGCAGAGATCTGTGGGTATTGAAGTTGCTGTGCATCGGCTGTCTCATCCCTCTAATTCAATATTAGTAGGTCCAGGCGGCTGCTGTTGGTGCCATTTCTAATCAGATTTTCCTGTGTATTTTCCCATTTTTCCCTCGGTTTCAAACCCTTGTATTACTAATATTATTCAGTATCTTGGTTGGAACAGATGGACAATTGGGATTGTTAGCTATATTCTTTTTGGGAAATTACACTATTATCCTTAAATCCTGATACCTCCCACTGATGGCTTGTGGACGCATGGGAGTACATGTGTTTCTTTGGTCTATCATCTGTTTTTTCCTCCGGACCTCAGTGCCTCACCACTCTCTTTATCTGGTTTCTAATAACCACCCCATTGCTTCCCAGTTCCTCTTATTATTATACAGCACGCCCACTGCCTACGTGCTCTCTGTCCCCCCTCACTGCAGCTTGTTTTTGTATGCCTGCCTAGCAGCTTTCAAATGATACGAGGACCCTCACTGCCTCTTCTTGTGCTCCTGTATACTTTCTTTTTTTACTTTTAGTTTACCTTTCTAAAACCGGACAATTAGGAATAGTACCTAAAAATGACAAACTAGCCACAGGTGCGTCATAACACGTGATTGCATCCATCACAATTTAAGCGTCCACGCTGGTAGCCATCTTGGAATGGCATTTATTTGAAAAAAAAAAACATTCTAAGATGCCTCCCTTGCATCTGCATATGTGCACATGCATCATGATGCATTTGCAGCCATTTTGGCATTAGCTAATTTCAGTAAAAGCAAGTGTTAGTAAAGCCAATAGCTTGCCTTTTACAGGCTACACCTATTGACTTTTCCAGGACTTGTTTAGTTAGTGTCTGTTTCCTATTCCTGCACGTTCAATCCTGGCTTAAATCAGTGGCATTACAAGCATGCCACAGGTAGAATTATACAACACGTGATGCTAATCACCACATCTTCACTGAGGTAGCATGTCAGAATAAGGATGGCAAAAATATCATCTCACATACATATTGTGTTATAAATATTATTTACAAAAATATTGACATATTGAGTACTCAGTGGAGTTATATTTTCGAAAATAATGGTAAGGGGACAGTATTTTTCCCAACAATATTTTGTCCATGTTGTACTAGTGGTATACTGTTTACTAATGCTGAATTTGTATTTATTTTAGAAGTTTTTTATAGCATGTACTAGACTGCAGTAGGTATCACAGTACTTCGCATAAGAATGTACATTGTAGTCAGTACACAATAGTGTGGAGAAATAAAATACTTGATATAAAAATATTAACAATAGGTAGCATGAGAATAACACTGAGAAAAAAAACATAATGTGCCATAAACATCTGCAAAGGGAAAGAATCTTTTTGTATAAATCCATGTAAAGAATAATACGATTCACTGCCTATTTTTGAGATCAGGTAGGGGAATGGCAATGGAGCGTTAGCAGAAGTTTCGGTGAAAAAGAGCATTTGTTGAAGGAAGAGCTCTTTCATTTCCTTTCTGTATGCTTCAGAGGAGCAGTGGATTCTAAATGCTAAACAATAGCTGAATGCTAATGCTAATACTAATCTATTCTGAATGCTGTGGGAATGGATTGCCATATCATGGGTATACTACATGAGAAAGCGTGCTTGCCTTTTTTATGTCTCAAATGTCCGCATTTGAAGGAGGAGGTTGACCGCGCTTTGCAGTTAGTGGGTTTCTCCAGACATGGCGGTTTGAGGGAGATCAGGATCGTAGTGATGTGGTTGAACAGTTAAGTTCTTGCAGTTAACGCTGCAGCATCATGGAAGTCAGTGTTTATTGAAGCCAGTTGGAGTTCTGGGATGCCAGACATTAGTGTGTTCCCATAGTCAATTCTAGAGAGCACTAGGTATGTATTGTACCGCTGACTTAATGTCGCTCTTTAGGATGAAAAGCTGCCCTCACCGAGGAGTCTGATCTGATATTGCGCTGTTTAGCAAAGGAATTTATATGGTTGTGAAGGTTTATATTTATGTCTACCATTAACCCTAATATTTGGAGCAGTCATCAATGATTATAAATGCCCCACTAACGAGAACGCTTTGCAGTTTATACTCTTGAAATGAATCAAAGTTCTGTGAATGAGTGCCAGTTCACCTCCTAATTGTCCTACTTGGTCAAGGCATTGTATTGTGTAGTAAGGTGGAAGGAGATGGTCAAATAAGGTTAGTGAGGAATTATTAATCCGAGTTTTTGTTAGGAATAATTAAGCAAAGTTGTTGTTGAGGATCACGTCTGCACTTTCAGTGCAGTGATTTGAGGACAAGCAGCAACTGTGAGAGGGGAACATTGTTTGGGGGGTCAGCACAGAAGTGGTTGGGATATGGATGAGGTTGACAGAAAGTGAACTGTTGCTAGTGGTGGAAGGCATTAGTCTACTGGTGATCGGTATGCTCAGATTGAGGGAAATATCAGCATGAAGGTAGTCTATTTGCTGTGTTTATTGAGTCAGTATGTGGCAGTCCGTTTTCCATATTTATTGGATGTAGTCTGTTTTCTATGTCTGTACATTCATAGTCTATTTTCCACAGCAGGTATATCGGCCGGTGCAGAGGTTTCCTGGTGGTTAAATAGTATCATGAGAATCTCATCAGTGTTGTTAGGTCAGATGTAATAAGGTACAGTGCAGCATGATGAAGAATACAGGTAAATTGGGTCAAAATAAGTAGAAGAAAATTATTTGGTTTAAAATGCAGAGAGATGCTCATGCACAGTGAGCTGGCAGTCAGTGTGGCCTTTAAGCAGAAGTAGCAGCACAAGCGGCAGCAGGCATCAGGTCGACATAATTTGCTACTGGACTCCTCTGTGAGAGGGCACACCAAAATGTTTTTTAACAAGTGTTTTTATTAGTGTTTTAACAAAACAATCATACACGCTTCAGCAATTCGCAACAAATCCATTGTTTCTGCTTCTTTGGAGCTGCCACTGTTTCTGAGAGAGCAGAAAGTGTTGCACAGATTGTGCCAGCATGCGGCCTATGGTATTGGAAGGTATTCTAGGAGTATATGGGCTGCTTAATGGTGCTGCAAATATGCCATGTGTCTGGAGGGGTAGCATGGTGGGGGACGAACTGGGGGGTGAGGTAAAGACCAGGGTTGTGCTCGATGCGAGTTGTGGGTAATGCTAGGGTGTGTGTGGGACGCGTTTGGTGTAGTGCTAGCAGAATTGAGAGGGGTGAATCCCTCGCGAGGCACTCCAGAGGGAGGTCGGGGTGGGGGGCGGTTGAAGCCAAGTCGAGGGAAGAGTCATGGCACTAGGGTCATGGAGGCAAGTCATCATCATGGATGCACAGTAAGAAGTGATTGAGGAGGGCATTCCATGACAGAGAGATGGGGCATCCAGAGATGTGCTGAACATCTTCAAAATGCAGGGCCTCTCCCTTTGGCCTTCCCCCAATCGCATTGTGCTAGGCTTACAACCTTGGAGGAAGGGGGCATTGTCAGTGGAGGGTGATAGTGCGCTTAGCCAGGAGCTGTGAGAGGCTCGCGAAGCATGCCCCGACTGAGACTCGCTTCCCGTGTTTGAATATACCAAGGGCACGTGCTTCCAAGGTGTTTATGTCCAGGAGCTCAGTTACTCTGTGGAGCATTTTGTGAATGGCCTGCCGGTATGTGGAGAGGATGGGGCACGATCATAACATGTGTTAGGGGTCAACAAAGAATTTCTAACATCGCGGATAGCCGAGGCAGATCATGGAGAAAAAGCAGTTAAACTGGTGTGGTGTGAGATAGGCCCTGCATAGCATGGGATATGGAATACTTTCGAATTGTGTATTGCACGAGACCTGGTGGGGGATTCAAGAGCTTGGTCCACTCCGAGTCGTGCAGTGTTTGCCCAAAGTCCAGTTCCCACTTGTCTCTGAGGGCTGTGAGTGAGATCCCTTTGTGCTCACGTATGGCCCTCTAGTACCAGGTTATGAAGTGGCAGCCTGCATCCAGGGTAAGCAGGGAATGGATGATGGCATGGATGAGAAGGAGGTTCTGTGTCAGTGATGGACCAGTAGGCTCGGAGAGAGTTATCCAGTTGATGGAACCGTAGATATTGACCCTCGGGGAGGGCAAAGTCACTAATAAGTTGGTCCATGATGAGGAGTTGGCCATCTTGGAAAAGGTCACCAACTGTGGTGAGGGAGCAGTCATGCCAGGGTGTGAGATCTCTGAAGGAGCAGGGATCAGGGATGTTTGAAAGACCCTGCAGGGGAAACGCAGTGTGCACAGGAGGGTTTGTTGTGTCATGGTGAGCATTCACCAAGAGAGGTGATGGTGGGCGGCGGGAAGATGCTATGGGTAGTACAAGGCTTAGGGGTCAGCATGGGGGGGAGCGCAGCCACAGCACCCATCTTTGTCTGGTTGTAGGGGTTAGCCAGCAGGAGACCCACTGGAGTGGGAAGCTAAGAAGTAGGCCTCAAATGATGGTGATTCGGGACGGCTGGCTCCATGGGTAGTTGAAATTTCTGTAGGGCTATGTGGTGACGCTTATTTCCCCAGGTGAGCTCTCTGAGTAGTATGTTGAGGTCCTGGAAGAAACTGCGAGGGGGAACAATGGGGAGGTTGGCTGTGAGGCGGCACAGCAACATGAGACCAAGGTAAGCCCCGTGATATATTATCAAAGTTAGGGGGCAATAATGACATGCTCAGATATGATGTGCATTCCTGGTGCAGTCCTTCCACAGGTAGGTATTGGGCATCTGATAATGTGGGAGATCCATGTTTGTCCTTAGTTTCCTGGCTTTGTATAGTGCAATGATTAAAGTTGTCAGAAAAAAGGGCGAGGACTGGAGGTAGCCATGGTGTCTACCCTAGGGGTCAGCCATTTCGATGAAGCCGGTGAATGCAGCCTCCAGGAGTTCCAGTTAGGACAGAAATTGTTACTATTCCTAAGAATGACAATTTATCCTTGATTTGATATTGGTGTTGGATAGGATTTATGCTGTTTTTATATCCTGGCCCTGGACGATCCCTATGGAGCAACCCTCTAGTGGGCAACCTTGCAGCTATTGGACCTTTTTTCTCCCATGATATAGGCAGAAGTAAGTACACCAATGAAACACATGCTTATTATGACACGCTCACTGTAGAGATACTAATCCACCCTTAAATATGCAACTCAAGCAGTTCTAATCAGGCCAAATTGCAGCAAACTGCATGATGCAACCTTTGTAATAGCAGACCTTAAGCAAAACATAGCAGCTACTGAGCATTTGCAGATAATTTAAGTCTGTCTTATGGCCATGGTCTTTCATGAGGCAACCTTTTGTGATCACTGTTGACGGTCATTCACTCCTGGAATGAATCAATGGCAATGACAGTACGCCATCAGTAGATATATGCAACTTAAAACGCTAATCACCTCATATTTACTGACACCACATGTCTTTTGTTATTTCCTCTACTGTACTATGGTAAATACATAAACAAATACATCAATATACTGTAGTAAGCAGAAGCATATCACTATCAGTTTCATAGAGTTACTAATTATTGACCAGTGCTCACAATATGCAACCAGTCACTCCAAATAGACTAATATGTCAGCAGATCACAGAATCAGAGCATACAGAAGAGAAGAAACATGTTAGTACACGGCCAGATGAGAAATACTAGTCTCCAATGTATAATCCAAGAAAACCTTAAGCAGTGGACATGAACACTCATTAAACATTTCCAGGAAATTTTAATGTCTTGTGGGCATACACCTTAGGCTCTTTTAGCATCAGCCTGTGACCAGTGTATGTCTCCTGTTCCTACTCATTCGCTCCTGGCATCAATCAGTGTTAATGAAAGCTCTGAATAGACAGACTCAAACTTGAGACTGTAAACACTGCATATTCAGTAATACTGAATAATAAAGACATAATGAAACACGCTAATAGCACATATGCATTAGAAGTGCTGCAGTAGAACCTGCTCATTAACAGATGCCAAATCAATAGCTTATATGCATAGCCTATGTGTGAAATATATATAAAGGTGCCCTGACTGTCAAAATACCAGTAGACTGCACGATCAGAGCATGCATTGCAGAGGAAATATATTACTACATGCTCAGGGGAGAAACAATAATCAGGAGTGTGTGCACAGAGAAAACCTTAAGCACCTGAGCATGGGGGACTCATGGAACTCGAAACAATAATCACCATGTGTTCCCTGTGATCAGCATCTGTTTTCAGTTCAATTTCATTAACTCCTGAAATGAATCGATGACAATGAAAGCATGCCACCGTCAAACTCATACAACGTATTCACCAATTAAATGCCTGGAAGTTGGTAAAGAAGACATACCTGCTCAGAGAAAAGACACCAACCACGAGCACATGGTCAGAGAAGATGTTAGGACGTGAGAGCCCCTTGAACATTTCCTTATAATTTTAATAAGGTCCTATATTTGTTTAAAAAAATGGCCGCCTTCGGGTAGTGTCTAGTGGTATGGCTGTATATACCTGCCTCATCATTTATCAACAGAAAGACTTCCTTGGTCCTTCATGAACAAGCTTTTTGTAATCACTCTATGCCTCCCTTTCACACTCTTTCACTCCTGCATAAATAAATGGCAAAGAAAATACTACACAGGTGGTATGGTAGCAGAAAATCCTAATCAAAATATCCTCTGACATAAATATTACGTCCTACATATTGTTTGAAACACTGAAGCGCCATTGCAGAAGATCCTCACCCAACGGTGCAATATATTTGTAAGTGGTTTAGGGCACAATATTTCTATAAGACAATACTTGTTATTCTGACTTACAGCCCAATAGGCAGACGTGGACAACATATCCACCAATAAAATTACTGGAGGCTGGTGAATAAGAAATGCATGTTTGAAGAAAAAACACCAATCGCAGTGCGTGCTCAAGATGACATTAAAACATATGCAACACCTGAGCATTTCCTGATAATTTCAATAGAAAGCGTGCTGCAGCGAAACTAATACCACAAAGGGATTGTTTTTACATAAAATGCATATAAGACATGCAATATTAACTGTGTGATGAATTAAGGCATTTTTTAGATGTAAAACAGTCCTCATGTACTGCAATGCAAGCACTCCGTAGAGGCGGCTCCCTTCACAGCAGAGAGATCTCTGGATATGGCAGATGGTCCTCCGCCAGGGTGGCTGAGGCCATGTGCTGCAACTCCCTAGCGGGACACATCCCAAGCGCTAACAAGGCCCTCTATATGTGAGAAAACATTGCAGCCCCATCATAGGGCCCAATCTTGCGGTATGGCTATGTATAGCTGCCTCATCATTTATAAACAGAAAGACTTGCTTTAAACTGTGTGCATTGTATAAATTAATTTAGCAGGAAGTCAATTGAGCCCACATCTGTGCCTCTGAAACACCTTTGAAGGTCCCCTAAAATGTGCTTGACTCTATTTTAAATATAACATTGGCTATGATTTGCATAATTAACTTATTTTCTATTTATTTTGTCCCTTCGTTAAAACATTTCTGCCCAGTTGTTAAAACTGAGAACTGATTATTTCTAATGTGATTTGGAGTTTTCCCTTTCATCATAAGATTATTTATTTCCTAAAAAAATATGGAGCCTGATTTAAGAAAAGTGGCACTGCATTCAATACCGCACCACTTTTCTTGCACCTCTTAGCACTATCCTAACGCACCATGTGTGCACCGTAGTTCCCATGGCGGTAGTGAGGGAACTAGCATCAAATTGTTCGACGCTAGGTAGGTGCTTTGCAGGATTAGCATAAAAAATGTTGATGCTAATCCTGCAAAGCACCTTGAGGTCCATTATAAATAATAGTGTGGCTCCTTTTAACGCCTGCTCTGGGCAGACGTTAAAAATGCCTAAAAAACAGGTGGAAAGAAGTCTTTTAGATTTCTTTGCGCAATTTTTCTGCCTCCCCAACAGGGGAAAGCCCCCCTTGCATTCATTATGCCTGGCGCAGGCATAATGTGCCGCATGGGGTTACAAAGTGGTGCAATGCATGCATTGCGCCACTTTGTAAATATGGCGCAGGGAAAAGGCCATCTTAGCCCTACCTTAGCATAATAAAATGACACTAAAGCAGCACTAATGTGGCGCAGGGGGCTCTTAAATCTGCCCCATGGGTCTTATTTCTACTGAACTTAATACAATTCTTTAGAACTGGTTGCATTGAATGCCAACCTGGTTGGCAAGTCATGATATTTTCACACTCAACTCACTTGATTTTGGTAGAGAATGGGCAATACAGATACAACTTTCATCTTGTATATGTTTCTTGTAAATAATTTTCATGTTAAACTACTATGTTCTTGTGGATCGCAAGTAATAGTGAACAGAGACCATTATGGATTACATGAACCATCAGCATTCCTCCTAAAGCAACTACATATATCTCTAGATACCGTGTTTGCTTTGGCCCCATAGTAAAACCTGAACATTTCTAGTTCAATATTTCTTTAGGCAATGGCTATCTACAGAACGCTAAAGTTGAGGGCCCCAAGGTTGCCAAAGGGCAAGCAGGCAGTTGGTCTGTGCAAGGAGGAGCACCTCTGCAAGACTTCTGCCTGTGACCAGGGCTGGTGGCTAAGGCCTTCTGGTCTCCTAGCTGGATGAGGGGACATCTTCTGGGGGCATCCAAAACCATCTGCCCCTGAAGTCTGGCACACCAATGCCTGCCTTTTTACCAAGACCAGTGTGCCTTTTGGGGAAGAGGAGAGTGCTGAAGGGAGCAATCTCCAGGTGTAATTCCTGGTGAGTGGATCCCTGTAGGGAGGTGTGAGGTGACAGTCGGGTCATTGCACCCGTGCAGAGTGAAGTTGGCAATCCCGTATGCCAAGTGGGACCACAACGAAGATTTCTGCCATGCTGATCGGGCCGTAGAATGTGTTTTGTGAGAAGTCAGTGCCCCCTTATGTCAGGTGTAGACATCGTGAAGATTTCTGCTATGCTGATTAGGACGTAGCCCCTATGTGGAGAGAAGTCTGTGACCCTGTATACCAGGACGGGGCAGCTGGGGAGATTATTACCATGTGGATTGGGCCATAGCCCATGCGTGGAGTAAGGTCAGTGACCCTGTATGCCAGGTGGGGCCACTGGAAAGAAGAGGACAAGGATAGTTGCCCAGTACAAGCCATTGCCATGAGGAGATGCCACAGTGGTGACCTGTGCAGCCCTGACTGAGGATCAGAACAGAAGCAACCCTCCCACCTGTGGAAAGGACCAGAGGAACTAACCGCCTCACTGGAGGAGCCGCCGGGGACACCCAACCATTGATTCAGCTGAGCCATGAGTGCTACTCACCAACAGCAGTCGCTCCCTGCGGAGTCTCCTGTCACACTAACCTCACAGGAGCAGGCAAGACAGACCACAGGACCAGAAGGCCCAAGGGAAACCTGTTCTGCAACATAGCATTTCAAGTGCACAAACACTGTTGGCTTTGATTAGAGTTGGAGTGAGAATCCTGAAACTTAGACTACTAGTGGGACCTAACCTGAAAGCCTCCTGTAGTGAGTGGGGAATTACCACTACCGCTAGTGAGAGGGAAATTGGACCCAGGGTCCTACATATTAAACTCTAGAGCCCTGACCTGAGGGGGCTCTGTATTGTTTAAGTATGCCATAATTCACTTTGTATACATATATGAATAGTATGCTTGTCATAAAAGACAGTATTTGACTAGACAGTCATTTATTGCTGTTATTGAACATAATTTGAGTTGTGCGCCCGTGTTTACTCTTCTGTGGCTACCTCTCCCCCTCCTAAGAAGTTTTGAACTGCTCAGCCTGCGCTACATCAGAGAATCAAGTGCTGAAGGAGTGCTTGGACCAGTTGCTCACGACCCATAGGAGACATAGGGAATAAAAGGCCTTAACACACATGGCTGGATCCAGTAGCTCCTGCTTGCCCCATGGTCTTTTGAAAAACGTTCTAACAAGTTTCTAACCATTGCAGGATAATTAGTCTCTGCTTAAATCACCATCCTATATGCACTTTTGCACATGCCCATGTAATTGGGAACTCTCGACTGACACCACCTTCAGATACATTGCATAAAATACAAGTCTTTGTTTAAGATAAACATTCACTTTTTGAGTAAAACTCTAAATCTTTCAGTAAAAGTTTAATTTTAATAAGGTCATGTAATGGTGATAAGCAAGGAGATATCCTATTTGCCATGAAAAAGTAATAAGATGCAAGTCCTCATTTTAAGACTACAGGCTGCAACACATACCGACAGGACCCTTCACATGCCCTAAACAAAGGGAGGGACCAAGAGAGGTGGAAGAGCCACCTGGAGTTACCGCCAAACCCAATGTAAGAATAGTAAATCATTCAAGCTGGAAAAGAGGACAAGCAAGGACTCCAACACTACTGGCTTCACGTATTGAAAGCTGTAGGCATGGCGAACAGCCCGAGTGCCATGGAGAGTGAGCGAGCCAACCCTTTCTAAGAACCGACCCAGATGATTCTCCAAAACCTCCTCCTTTGAGACCAGCTGCCACTTGTTAACACACGGTTTTCTGGGTATACATGAGCTCGTTTTTGTGACTGGTCCAAAGGAACCCTCATGAAACAATTAAACACTTTCAGATTTGCCTTAGTACTTAAAAGGACGATGTTTCTGTGGAGCCCTGATTTAATCATGTGGTGGTATAAACACACAACGCACAGCCGAAAAATGCTTGTGCAACAGGAGAAATAATGGCCATCTGATACCCTGTGTCCCAGATGAAGGAAATAGCCATCGAAAATAGTGTGCCAGGTTACATTAATTCTAAGCCGAGTTTTAGAACACATAATGCTGCCAACTTTAGCTCTGTACCACTAAGCGTCCATTCGGAAATCTTTCATCAGAGGCTCCAGCATAAAACGACTTGGCATCGCTGTCTAAACCAAAACAAAAATGCAGAAAGAAACAGGAATGCAGATAACTGGCAGGGGTAACTCTTGTTAGCAGCGAGAAATGCCAGCTGGAAGTAACGATTTATTTATTTTACTGTTTCAAAGCTTGAGGACGATTGTGGCAAAGTGAATCTTAAAAGCCAAAGAGTCTCTGATGGCAGTGGGGATGCTGGAAGAACAAAGCCTGAGCGGACATTATGGATTTATGGTAACGTTTGATTGCTAAATAAAGTAGGACTCAGTTTCTAATAGCGGCCTACTTTCCTTCTCTGCTAGACACCAGGGTGTTTCATCATTAATTCTGTAGTAAAACTGCAGATTTTGAATGGGATCTGTAACTGCAGGGACAGCATATGAAACTGACGGTAAAATGATCCAATTTTAGGAAGCCCAGGATCAAATTGAGCAGTACAATGGAGACTGGACTGCAGTACATGACAGCTGTCCCTGAAATGACAAGTGATTGAACCACTGAACGGACGTCACGGTGGGAGAAAGGTGTTTATGCTTCTAAGAGTGTGCAAGTAGAAGGCTAATACAAGTTTCTTGAAATGACAGAATCTATAGTGAAACCAAAGGATTTTATGGGGGTAGACAGAGTGAGTGATATGTTTAAAACAGATATGGGGCAAGACATCAGTCAAGCATGGTAGAGGATACGAGGAGGAAATTAAAATAGAATGGGGTATTGTCGACATAGTGGTGTCTAGTAATGTCTGTGTACCTCAAATACATTTCCCAGTTGTTCCACATATATGTTGAAGAAGGTGGGGAAGGGCTTCCACCACAACAACCCAAATAGCTTGGCAATCCAGGGCAGGCATTTGCCACCTGGACAAAATGAGTAATGCTGGATTGTAACTAGGTAAACAGATCCAGGTCTTTCTCATGAGATAGTCATGGAGAAAAGTGTCCCATGATCCAAGGTACTGAAAGCCATCATGAGGTCAAGGAGGACCTGCATATGGACACCACCCTCATCCAGCACTTGGGGGGGGGGCATCATCCGCCACCTGAGTAGTAGCTGTCTTTTTTTAAGTTTGAGTTCATTTAAAATACTTAACAGCAAAATGGTAAGGGGAACAATGATGTGGCGGAGACATCTTTTTAAAATATGACAATATAAAAATGTAATAGAAAATACAATTCTACTGTATGACATTGTAATTGAAGTATAACAATAAAAGAATAACGAAGATGGAGGGGGGAGGCGGATAGGAAGGGAAAGGGAAATCAATGCACAAAATTTTAACTGGTTAAATATAAAAAGATTAATAATAAAGCTGTAGACTATTTATAGTTATACATTTAAAATAACAAGTAAATAAATAAATACAGAAGGATATTATGCATGTTAACTTTTGGAGGTTTCTGACATCCTCAGGAGTCAATATATTCTTACTAGAAAGTAAGCCACGTTTGGATAAAAAGTAGTATTAGGAAGCCATAGTAAATCTCTTTTTATAGCTAAAGAAATGGGTGTGACATAATTAGTATCAAGCATATGATTGAAGAATATGGCATACTACCAGGATTTCAAAGTGATATCCTTCGCACTTTTCCAATTAGATGTTATTACATAAAAGGCAATAGCTAATAGTAAGTCTACCAATTTATGAATAGTAGCTATGTTGATATAACACTAGGGATGGAAACCTGATTGGAAGCGATGTAGAGGAGGATAGCGAAACAGATGGGACTGGAGTTTTAGGGTGTAACATTTTTGTTCTCTTTTCTAAGCAGACAATCTTTGCAGCTGGGTCTTATAACTAACACGTGCGGATTTCTTCATCATTTCTATTTCTCAAATGCAAACACAATTATCAGTAGTTGGAAGTTTACCGAGAGTCAGTGATGAACTCTATTTACCCCACAAAGGACAAATGGGGCAGTGAACTGGCTCAAACTACACATACATCTCTGCAAATTAGGCTAATTTCAAGGTTCTTGAAACCATGGAAGCCGTGACCGACACTGCAAGTTTCATGCCAGCATTCAACTGGAGCAGTTTTCAGCATCAGGAAGTAATTTTTGAACGGTTTAAACAAAGGACCTCATTTGTTTTGTGGCATCTGACAATGACAGTAGTTTTGCACATGCTGCTTTGTATATACACTGAAACTGAGTGAGCAATTCCCACAGCAGCAACACGACCACTGCTGCCATAGACCTCGCCCAATTCTCTTACAGCAACTGACGCCACTGATAATGCAGAGGCAATAGTCATAATGTACTTAGGGCTGCCCCACCTTTGCTATTGTACAAAACATCACTTATTTCATGAAAATATCTTTGACTGCAGGTACCTGATGTTGCAGCTCTCGGAGAAAAAATAAATTAACTATTCATCACTTTTTAAAATAAGACTTCTGGACAATCTGCATGATAAGTTCCGTAATGTTGGGTAACTTGTCAATGCTCAACTAAAAAAACAAGTATTGGCAAACCCAATAGGTCTCCAATCTGCCTATGGGCGTTAGCCACACTGCACATCACCTGTAATGGTGTGCAGCGTGGATTAATGGTTAAAGTGAAAAAAATACAAAAGCCTTTGATGCAGCCACCCATGTAATTTTTAGGCGCACACCGGACGTGTGCTGCCTACAAAATGACACAGGCACTTTTTTTATTTCTAGTTACTAATGCGTATTGGTTAGATAACTAAAAATTAAATAAAATGTGCTTCTTTTTTTAAAGCGGTTGAGGGGGGTGTGGAAGCTACAAAGAAAGAGTAGAGGAACAGAGAAGCAACACAGGGAAGGGTGGGGAATGGTGAAGCAGCACGGGGGAGAGTGGGAGGCAAATGGCAATGCAACACGGGAGAGGGTTTGGTATATTACGGAAGCAACGCAGGTGGGGACACAAAAGCAATATTGGAGGGCTGGAGGGAATGGAAAGTCAACAGGTGGAGAATGGGCAACGTGGGGGTTGGGGTAAAGTAATTCAAAGGGCACAGGTGGAGGGGAAGAGAAAGGGAGGAGCACACAGTCCAGCGCAAGAGGGAGTCAGCTGGAAAACAAGTGCATTCTAATGGAGTGCTTCACACAAAAGAATAACATTGTGCTTGAAAAGCAAGCAGAGGAAGTAATGATGACAGGCAATAAAAGAGATTGTAAAGAGCCAATGCTCTATGGGAGGGACAAACAAAATGAACAAGCTGGGACACAAATAAGAAGCAGGCAAATGAGAGTGACAAGGATGGGTAACCAACTGTAAGCGGTGTGTGGGCTCTAGATTCTTGGTAAGTTATAATATACAACTCAGCAGACAGCACAGGTGCTGTTTAGTAGGCTCAATTGAAAGAAATGAAAAAAGAACAATAGCCAGCTATAAGAAGTAATTTCTTGACAAAGTCCACAGCAAGCCAAACTATTTTATAGACTCCTATTGACAAACAAAAGCATTGATGTCAGATACAATTGTACTATGAAAGGAGATCCCAAATGAGGGACAGCACTGCCCAAAGACAAATCAATTTTTTACGATAAAGATGGATGTTTTTATTTTAAATTGGAACAAAAGCCTATCAACAGTGTGAAACGAATTTTATCTGGAAGGCAAGTAGGTAATTTGAAATTAATTTGTACCATATACTGACTGATATGTAGTACAAAATATGTGCATGGCCAAAGCGAAATAGATAAAAAAAAAAACGAATTCATCCTGCAAATGAGACAAGGCGATCTGTTAATTGCCTTCAAAATCTCTCAAAGACTTCAAAAAGGAAGTAAATCTAGAAAATGAAGTAAAAATACATCCTTGTATCAAATATGTCTCCTTAAGCAAATATTTTATTAATTTTACATGTAACACCTTTAATCCGTTTAATTTCTGCTTTTACCTATTGTCCTCCTTATCAGCAAAGAGGCTGTTTTTTAAACAATGGAAGCCTGGGGAGGACTTAAAATTATGCTAGAATGTAAGCAGCATGGGTTCCACACTCCCCAAGCTCAACCGCGTTCCTGAAAAGAGAAGGGTTCCCATGAAAACAATGCAGGCCTGATTTCTCTGCAGCCTCTATCTCCACTCAAGACAGTGACTCAGATTAACAAAGTGAATACTAGTCATAAGAAAAAGTTTGCATGATTGTCCCGAATCTAGTACATCATTGTTGGAAATGGCCCTTTTTGCAGGGTCATCCCCAGTCTTTTTGCCTCCTTCCTCCTATTTTTTCTGACCTTTTTTTGTTGGCTTTAGGACTCTGGGCACTTAACCACTGCTAACCAGTGCTAAAGTGCATATGCTGTCTGTGTACAGTGTACTGTTGATTGGTTTATCCATGATTGGCATATTTGATTTACTGGTAAGTCCCTAGTAAAGTGCACTAGAGGTGCCCAGGGCCTGTAAATCAAATGCTACTAGTGCGCCTGCAGCACTGGTTGTGCCACTCACATTAGTAGCCCTGTAAACATGGCTCAGACCTGCCACTGCAGTGTCTGTGTGTGCTGTTTTAAACTGCCAATTCGACTTGGAAAGTGTACCCACTTGCCAGGCCTAAACCTACCCTTTTACTACATGTAAGGCACCCCTATGGTAGGCCCTAGGTAGCTCCATTGGCAGGGTGCAGTGTATGTTTAAGGTAGGACATATACTGGTGTGCTTTATATGTATTAACAGTGAAATACTGCCAAATTCGTTTTTCACTGTGTAAGGCCTATCTCTCTCATAGGTTAACATGGGGCTGCCTTTAAATATCCTTAAAACGTAGATTCCGTTTGAGAACAGATACAAATATGGAGTTTAGGGTCTCTGAACTCACAATTTAAAAATACATCTTTTATTGAAGTTGGTTTTTAAATTGTCTGTTTGAAAATGCCACTTTTAGAAAGTAGGCATTTTCTTGCTTATACCATTCTGTGACTCTGCCTGTTTGTGGATTGTCTGTATGGGTCAGTTTGACAGTTAGGCTGCTTTGCACCTCTCTAGACAGTGACACAAAAGGGGGTGGGGTGAAACCTTCATATCCTGATGAGCCATCTGAGATAGAGAGGAGGGAGGAGTGGTCGTTCACACCTGAAAGGACTGTGCCTGCCCTCACACAATGTAGACTACGACCCCCTTGTGTCTGTCTGGGTCCTGGCCTGGACAAGGAAGGATCTTGCAAACACTTGAGACTTTGCTTTGAAGTTTGCCAACTTCAAAGGCAGAACTGGGTATAAGAAGAAGACCCAAAACCCCAGACTTTTAAAATCTTTCTGGAATCAAGAGGAACATCTGCCCAGGAGAAGAGCTGAAGAGCTGAAGGAAGAGTACTGTCCCTTTGCTGTGCTGGACTGGCCTGCAGTTGCTGCTTCTGCCTGAAAAGAGTGCAAAGGGTAAACCTTGCTGTGTGTCCTGCTTGAGGAAATTCTCCAAGGGCTTGGAGTAGAGCTTGCCTCCTGTTGGAAGTCTCAGGCACACCAAAGACTTCAGTTTCCTCGACCTGCAGCAATGGGAAATGTGTGTTTTGTGCTGTTCAAGAGGAGAAACCACTGCAATGCCGCCAATGACGCCGCTGGCCTGCACCGTGACCTGCCGATGCCACACAGAGTCGCATTGCCAGCTTCACACCGTGACCCTGGTCTCCCCGACGCCATCATTGGACGACTTCACTGAGCTGCTGCTCGCACAGTGACCTGCGGCCCCACACTCCGGCATCACCTGCTCACACCGCAGCCTGGGCATCCCCGATGACGCCACTCCTGCTGACACCGGCGCCGCTGCCTGCACCGTGGCCTGTGGACACTGCTTGTGAGGTACACGAAGCACCATCCTGTCCCGCACCGCAGCCCCGGTCCACAGGCGCCAGCACCATCGACTCCTGTGTCGTCACCAGGCATCCTGCCTCCACTGTGGCCTGTGGATACCGCTCGTGAGGTTCACGAAGCACCGTCCCATTCTGCACAGCTGGATTGGGCCTACCGACGACAGCACTTCAGCAACGACTACGCCGTTGCCTGCAACGCGACCCTTGGACACGGCACGTCGCATCGCCCTGCTTCACACCGCAGCCCTGGTCTCACCAATGCCACTGGGCGCTGTCACCGACCTGCTGCCTGCATCGTGACCTGTGGGCACCGCACATCGTATTGTCCCGCTTTGCACCGCAGCCCTGACGCCATCCACGCAAGCGCACCTGACTTCATCAGCCTGGAGTTCGATCTGCAACGCATGTGACCTCAAGGGCCCGACGACTCCTGCAACGACTCCGGAACTGACACCGCGACGTCAGCAATGCCGATCTCCGGAGCTCACTGTGAGGATCACAACGCCCTGCAAATCCAAGGTACTGTTTCTGGGTCTTCCGACACCGTAGCTGGCCAGCAACGCTGCAGCCGGCCTGAACTGTTGGTTTTGTTGATCACAACTCTGTGATAGCCTCAGATGGAGCTATCGACTTCAAGGAACTGTATGTTTGAGTAAATCTTGCAGAATTCATATTTTTATTACTGGATGTAGGATTTGTATCGTATTTGGTCTTGTTTTATATAGATAAATATTGGCTATTTTTCTAAAACTGGTGTGGTGTCCGTTTATAACGTGTTCACTTATTACTGTGTGTTATGTGCAAATGCTTTACACATTGCTTCTGAGATAAGCCGGACTGCTTGTGCCAAGCTACCAAGGGGGTGAGCAGGGGTTATCTGAGTGGGTATCTCCCTTGTCCTGACTAGAGTGAGGGTCCCTACTTCGACAGGGTGCAAACCGACTGCCAACTAGAGACCCCATTTCTAACAATCATCATCTTGAATAATGCGGGTGACATAGAGTCCACAAGTGGCTAACTATCATTTGATCTACTTGAGAAATGCATTCAGTGTTGATATCAAAGGGCATATCCAAGCAAAATGAGGAATGTGTGTCTCAATCTTACACTGGTTACTGACTTCAACTCTCTTATTCCGAACTATCCCTGTTTATGCAATGGGAGTCTCTGGCTCTCATGGACTTGTCAATCGGGCATCACCCTATTAGGAGCAATACCCCAGGACACCAATTAAATCAGGAGGTGTTCTGTGTATGTTGCTTTGTTGTTAAAGGTAAGTTGTTGTTTTCAGGGAGGGGAATAGCTCTTAGCATAATTAGGATGCTGTAGTGAAAGAGGGGAGGGTCTAAAAGCTAATGGAAGTTTCTTTGTCACATTACTATTCTATAGCTAATAGTATATGTACTCACAGATGGGAGAGGTGACTCTAGTAATGTGCTGAAGGGGGAAGACAATTTGCAACCCTTTGTGATGATGTGATTCTCCAACTAAAATGAAGGAGATTAGAATCTCATTATTATCCTGGAATGTGAGATGATTAAATCACCCACATAAAACCAGACAGGTGGTAGCATACCTAGATAGGCACAAATTGGAAACTGCTTCCTTGCAGGAGACCCATAAACATCAGGAGAGCCTGTAGCTAAAAGATGGACAGCGTCAAGATTTGCTTTATCATACTACTATTTGCAGAGTGTTTTAATCCTCATCGAAAAAGGGGGTACATTTTCAGCACCTTCACACATGTAAAGATGACCAAGGTCGATGCCTTATAATGCAGGGACACATGTAACCCTTGTAAACACACATGAACCAAATATAGAGCCCATCAATCTATATGGCGGTCTGGAGTGGAATCCCAGGCTTAACTCCTAGCACTATGCTCTGGGTGTGATCTTAATACTTACCTAAATCCTAGGATGGATAGATCAACAAAGACAGGATGGTATGGGAAAGCAGCTGTCAAAATCATTATGATGGCATGGAGGAAAATGATGTTGTTTCTCTATGGAGAACTATTTATCCCTACATTAAAGAAGGCACCTTTGTTTTTGGCTAGCTACAAAAGATACAAATGCCTGGGTAAGCACCATTAGGATCCTGCCACATATTTTCTCCAATCATGCACCTGTGCTCTTGACACAAACTATTCCTACATGCCCCGCCCCCTTTACAAGAAAACTTCACTAATGTGCCCTGGCTGCCTGTATTCAGAGATGATTTAAAGGCCCTCATTATGAACACGGCAGTAAGTTCCGCGCCGCCGGCGTTGGCGAGAACAAACGCCAACAGAGGAGCAGGCCGGACAAATAATGAACCAAACGACGACGGCAGAGTCCGCCCACAGACCAACGGAAAGGCCCAAGCCGCACATCAAATAATGAACCACTGCCAGGCAAAGCCAGGAGGAAATGAACCAAATCCAATGAAACACTCACTGGAGGGCCTCACAACGCACCGAAGCAGACATGGATAGAGAGCTGCAGATCATGCCAGCCCTTCTCATTGCCATATACCTCCACGACCGAGACCGCCGACGAAGACGACGACGGTAAGTACCGCAACCTACAAAACAAGGGAGGAAAGGGCACAGTTACATACCCACCCACTCCACCCACCCTGCAACGCCCCCAACCCTTCACAGCAGCACAAGTCATGCACCCCACAGCAGGAGGTACCTACCTGACGCAAGGCAAATCCAACTTGACCATAGTACATACAAATGCCCCACACTCATAAAAAATGAAATGAAAGACAAGGGTTCCGCCAAAACACAGGCCACACACAAATATTTTATTAAGGCTCACAGAGCCAAATACTCCAAACAGGGCCAATGGCCAGTCCGTACAGCTACAAGTGCCAGAACGGACCCAACCTGAATCCCAAAAGTGCACGGTACTCAATCTAATGGGGCAACAAAGGGGCATCCAGGCACCTCACTGAACAGTGGCAGGGGGTGGTGGGAGTGGTGATTTGCGACGGGGGTGGGCCTTGGACTTTCGTTTGGAAGGTGGAGGGGGGTGGCCTTGTCCTTTGAAGGTGGGGGGTTGTTTCGAGCGGGTGGAGCCAGATGGACTAGGCTCTGCCCGGGCCTTTTTTTCTCTGGGGAAGGGGCACGGGAATGTGAAGGACAGACAGGGGTGGACTGTGAAGTGGAAGGAGTGGAAAGGGCAAGGAGGTGAGCACGCTTAGGGACAAGACGGGGTGGGACAGTGGGTTGGAAGAGGTCAGCACGGGAGAGGAAAAGGTTTTTTGGAGCAATTGGGGTGGTCCTGGATGAGGGAGAGGGAGTGGAGGCAGAAGCAGTGGATGTATGTGGTGTAAAGGTGCGTGTAGTGGGTGCTGGTGACTGGACAGTATGCTGTGGTGTGGTGGATGTGTGATGGGTGGGTGTCTTGGTGCGTTTGTCTGTTTTTGGATGAGGAGGCGTGGACACAGTGGGAGAAGACAGGCAGCTAGTGTGGATGTATGTTGTGTGGGTGTCTGCAAGTCTGGTGAGTGTGCTGCATGTGTCAACTACAGTAGTTGTGGTGAGTGCAGGTGTGGTGTATAGGGTGCATGTATGGATGGCTGCTATTGTGTTGAGTGCAGTAAGAGGAGCAGCAACAGTGACTGAAGGTGCAGTGCATGACAGTGTGGATGTAGAGGGGACATACAGGGAGGCGGAAGAGGTGGGCACTCTGGTGGAAGTGGATGTTGTTGTATGTGCATGTGTCTGTTGGCTGTGTGAATGCTTGTGGTGGGAGATGTGGTGCTTGTGTTTAGAAGTGTGCTTCTTGTGTGTTGATGTGCTTCACTGCATGTCTGAATGTGTGCTTTGGACGGGTGAAGGGAGTGGAGTGCTGGAAGGGGTAGAGGAGGTTGGAGGGGGGACGGAATGGTCAGGGAAACTGGCTGCCGTCCAAAAGGAGGCCAGAGCCTGAATAGATCTCTGTAGGGCAGACACAGCACTGTGAATGCCATCCAGATAGGCAATTTGTCTGCTGCACCTCTGATGCTAGCCCCTGGATGGCATTGACAATGGTTGTCTGTCTGTAGGAGGCTGGCCTGGCTTATAGTGGGTACCTTGTGGTACTTACACATTGTGCCAGGTCCAGTTGTCCCTTATTAGTAGATTAGAAGTGTTCTAGCAGCTTAGGCTGATAGAGGTAGCTATAGCAGACCAGCTTAGGCTGAACTAGGAGACATGCAAAGCTCCTACTATACCACTTATATCATATAGCACTATATCATAAGAAACCACAATACTCAGAGTTACTAAAAATAAAGGTACTTTATTTTAGTGACAATATGCCAAAAGTATCTCAGAGGATATACTCTCTTAGGAGGTAAGTAATATACACAAAATATACACACAAACCAAAATCAGGTAAGTAAACAGTTAGAAAAGTAGTGCAAATACTGTAGAACACAATAGAATGCAATAGGAGACAATAGGCCTAGGGGCAACACAAAACATATACTCCAAAAGTGGAATGCGAACCACGACTGGACCCCAGGCCTAGTGTAGTGTGTAGAGGGTCGCTGGGAGTGTAAGAAAACACTAACGGTGTCCAACATACCCCACCCCAAGACCCTGAAAAGTAGGAGTAAAGTTACCCTACTACCCCAGAAAGACAGTAAAGTCGAGATAGGGGATTCTGCAAAGACAATAACTGACTGCAAAGCACTTAAGACGGATTCCTGGACCTGAGGACCTGCAAAGGAAGGGGACCAAGTCCAAGAGTCACGCAAGTGTCCAGGGGGGTCAGGAGCCCACTAAACCCCAGATGAAGGTGCAAAAGGGCTGCCTCTGGGTGGAAGAAGCCAAAGATTCTGCAACAGTGGAAGGTGCCAGGAACTTCTCCTTTGGTCAGAAGATGTGCCACGGTGTGCTGGAGGATGCAGAGTTGTTTCCATGCAGAAAGACTGCAAACAAGCCTTGCTAACTGCAATAGTTGCGGTTGAAGGTTTTGGGTGCTGCCAGGGCCCAGGAAGGACCAGGAGATCGCCCCTTGGAGGAGGAGACAGAGGGGGCGCTCAGCAACACAGAGAGCTCACGCAGAAGCAGGCAGCACCCGCAGAAGCACCTAGACAGGCATTCAGAAGATCTGAGCACAGCGGTCATCTCCGCACAACAAAAGAGGGACCCACAAAATTAGAGTCCAACTCAGTGAGTTAGGCAATGCAGGACGGAGTGCTGGGGACCTGGGCTATGCTGTGCACGAAGGAAGTCTTGCAAAAGTGCACAGAAGCCCTAGCAGCTACAGTTCACGCAGTACACAGGAGAACTTCTGGCGTGGGGAAGCAAGGACTTACCTCCACCAAATTTGGACAGAAGGGCCGCTGGACTGTCGGGGACACTTGGATCCAGCTTCTGTGTTCTAGGGACCACGCTCGTCAAGATGAGAGGGGACCCAGAGAACCAGTGATGCAGAGGTTTGGTGCCTGTGTTAGCAGGGAGAAGATTCCGTCGACCCACGGGAGATTTCTTCTTGGCTTCCAGTGCAGGGTGAAGGCAGACAGCCCTCAGAGCGTGCACCACCAGGAAACAGTCGAGAAAGCCGGCAGGATGAAGTGCTACAATGTTGCTGGTAGTCTTCTTGCTACTTTGTTGCGGTTTTGCAGGCGTCCTGGAGCAGTCAGCGGTCAATCCTTGGCAGAAGTCGAAGAGAGAAGTGCAGAGGAATTCTGGTGAGCTCTTGCATTCGTTATCTGGTGAGAAACCCACAGGAGAGGCCCTAAATAGCCCTCAGAGGAGGATTGGCTACCTAACCAGGTAAGAGCCTATCAGGAGGGGTCTCTGACGTCACCTGCTGGCACTGGTCACTCAGAGGTCTCCATTGTGCCCCCACACCTCTGCATTCGAGATGGCAGAGGTCTGGAACACACTGGAGGAGCTCTGGGCACCACCCCTTGGGTGGTGATGGACAGGGGAGTGGTCACTCCCCTTTCCTTTGTCCAGTTTTGCACCAGAGCAGGGGCTGGGGGCTCCCTGAACCGGTGTAGACTGGCTTATGCAAGGAGGGCACCATCTGTGCCCTTCAGAGCATTTCCAGAGGCTGGGGTAGGCTACTCCTCCCCAGCCCTTAACACCTATTTCCAAAGGGAGAGGGTGTAACACCCTCTCTCAGAGGAAATCCTTTCTTCTGCCTTCCTGGGACTGGACTGCCCAGACCCCAGGAGGGCAGAAACCCGTCTGAGGGTTGGCAGCAGCACTAGCTGCAGAAAACCCCCCAGAGAACTAGTTTGGCAGTACCCGGGGTCCATGCTGGAGCCCCGGGGATGCATGGAATTGTCACCCCAATACCAGAATGGTATTGGGGTGACAATTACATGATCCTAGACATGTTACATGGCCATGTTCGGAGTCACCATTGTGAAGCTACATATAGGTATTGACCTATCTGTAGTTCACACGTTTAATGGTGTCCCCGCACTCACAAAGTCCGGGTAAATTCCCCTGAACAATGTGGGGCCACCTTGGCTAGTGCCAGGGTGGCCTCACACTTAGTAACTTTGCACCTAACCTTCACTAAGTGAGGGTTAGACATATAGGTGACACATAAGATACTTAAGTGCAGTGTAAAATGGCTGTGAAATAACGTGGACGTTATTTCACTCAGGCTGCAGTGGCAGTCCTGTGTAAGAATTGTCTAAGCTCCCTATGGGTGGCAAAGAAATGCTGCAGGCCATAGGGATCTCCTGGAACCCCAATACCCTGGGTACCTGGGCACCATATAATAGGGAATTATAAGGGTGTTCCAGTGTGCCAATCAGAATTGGTAAAATTAGTCACTAGCCTGCAGTGACAATTTTAAAAGCAGAGAGAGCATAAACACTGAGGTTCTGGTTAGCAGAGCCTCAGTGATACAGTTAGGCACCACACAGGAAACACATACAGGGCACAACTTATGAGCACTGGGGTCCTGGCTAGCAGGATCCCAGTGACACAGGCAAAGACAAACATACATATAAGTAAAAATGGGGGTAACATGCCAGGCAAGATGGTACTTTCTTACACTGCCCTACAGAGATGGTTCTCAAGAGGCCAATAGCCTCCTCTGTAAGGGCAGCAGGGCTGACTGTGGCAGGGGAGGAGGTGCCTGTGGTGAAGTAGACGCCCACCTTTCTGGGTGAGCGGGCACGGTCAACTCGGTGGGGAGCAGAAGGGAGGGCGGTGATGGAATGGGGGTTCTGCAACCGCTGGGGAGCCCCCATCGGAGGAGGTCTCAGAGTCACTACCTCCAGTGGTAGTTGCCTCCCCGTGGAACTCCCCTCACCCTACCAGATAGGTACAGCTGGCTAATTGTCCACTATGGGACGGACATTACTCTCAGACTTACAGGCCATACGCACTGGTCCCCTGGGCGTCAGATGTCTCTGCCTCCAAGGATCCGTGGGCCGCCGCTTCCCCACTTGCGGGTGCCTCAGCTCCCTCGCCAGATGTTGCTGCTGTACCAAACCAACACAAGAGAACAGAGATGGGAAGACAAAACAGGGGAGACACTTGTAAATAGCTGAATGGAGGTACATAATGGCCAGACAGACACCCACCCAGAAGACACCCCCACCAGGCAGCACCGTTCACTATGCCCATGGCCATGCTCCTCACTACTGACCAGAATACTGCTCTACAGCCATCCCCTGGACTACCTAAGGAGGCAACGTGTGGGAGACCTGACAAAGACATCCCTACACCCTTTGGAGACCATAATGTACGTGGACATCAGTCAGAGACCCTGCCTCTAAGCAACATGAACCCTAATGCACACACAGACATCCTTCCAGACTGAAGTATGTGATATGAGTACTCACCCCCCTGTGACTGCTGTGCAGCCTTCAAGCGCCCATCCAGGTCTGGGTACGCCACAGTCAGAATACATCGCATGAGGGGGGTCAGTGCCCAATGGGCACCCCTTCCACTTTGGGAGGACTTCCCCAGCTGGGCTTCACAGATCTTATGCGCCCAGCGCCGCAGGTCCTCCTACCTCTTTCTGCAGTGGGTGCTCTGCCGGTTGTAGACCCCCAGGGTCCTCACCTCCTTGGCGATGGCATGCCAAAGTGCCCTCTTCTGGTTGGTGCTGACCTAAAAGGTTGATACAGATATGGAACACATTGGTCAGGCACTTGCAAGATAGGTACAGCTGGCTAATTGTCCACTATGGGACGGACAGTACTCTCAGACTTACAGGCCATACGCACGCAGCATGCCATGCACCACGGCCCATGCAGGCTCAGAGGTGCACACATATGTCCATTCAACACCCTCCATTACACCCAAACAGTGCCCCCCAAACCCAGACTCACCTGTACCTCTGGCCGCCCGTACAGTTTTGCATACAGGGGCAGGACCCCATCCACTAGCCTCTCCAGTTCCTCCTGGGTGAAGGCCAGGGCTCTTTTCCCTGCAATACGCGCCACATCCATGGCAGGCCACAGCAGTACAAACAGTGGCGTACCTGTCCGCACGAGATCTGGGAGTCAAGTGAATAATAGATGACGAAATCGCGTTCGTACCGCGGCGGCGATCATGATACGCCAGGATTCCCCATTGGCATCCATTTTAACCAATGACGGTGCGAACGACGGGAAACACCGCCTTACGCTGTGACGTCACAACTGTGTGGGACTTTGGGCTGACATTGAGGTTTGTGACACATACTGTCAGTGTGTTCAGTCATATGGAGGCGGGTTGATGATGATAGGTGAAACATGGTCCAATTCTGCATGGTACAGATTGATATTTTCTGCATTTGCTTAGTGCCCACATTTAGGCACACAGGACTCCCTTCATGCACAGATTTGACAATAAAGTAGTTATCAGCCAGTTGCATCCATACTTCACTTTGGGCCAGATGTATCAAAGGGTTCTACCCATTCTGTGTCTATGGGAAATAGTGTTCATACATATGGCCCTTTGTTCACAATTTAACACAGGGGACAGTGTTACAGGTGTGATATGTGTTTTATTGGTTGCAGGGAGTGAATAGTGCTATTTACAGCGATGGCAAGTCGTAAGGGGTGGGTGTCTTCAAAGCCAACATGGTGGCAGCCTTGTTGGTAGTATTGATGGGTCCATCTTTTCTTACATTAGTTCATATTGCCTCTTAGCAATGTGTGGTGGCTGATTGAGTGGGATGGCTTCTGTGCAGATTGTTGCTGAGTTACTTCTTGAAGGGGGCCTTGTTCTTTGCTGGGGTTCCAGTGCCATATCTTGGCCTGAGGGTCCGTTTGGGCATCTGCTGTTGATCTTCAGGGGATGACATGGTAGGCCCTTGGGTTTCCTGTGAGGGAAGTTCCTGGGATGTTTCTGCTGATGGTGTAATCTCGTGGTGGGTGTCCGGTACTGTAGTCGGGCCTCCTGTTCTGTGTGGGTCTCAGACTGGGGCCCGTATTTATACTCCGTTTGCGCCGAATTTGCGTCGTTTTTTTCGACGCAAATTCGGCGCAAAACTAACGCCATATTTATACTTTGGCGTTAGACGCGTCTAGCGCCAAAGTATTGGCAAATAGCGTCATTTTTTTGCGTGAACGCCTTCCTTGCGTTAATGAGATGCAAGGAAGGCGTTCCCGTCTAAAAACAGACGCACATAGCGGTGCGTGGTATTTATGCTCCAGGGCAAAAATCACTCCCGCGAGGCAGGCGGCGCAAAAAAATGGCGCAAAGCATGAATAGCGTGAAATTTTAACGCCTGGGTCAGGGCAGGCGTTAAAATGGGGCAAACACACCTGTACTTAATCAGAACACACAGAACAAACAACAGAGCAGCAGAGCAGCAACAGGGAGACATGGAGGTGCTTTTTCTTCAACGTGCACGTAGACGCAGAGCCCTGCAGCAACAACAGCAGCCACAACAACAACAGCAGGGACCCCAAAGACAGCGCAGAAGGCAGGAGAGGATATTCCGCCCAAGAACAACCCTGCATGGCCTCAGGGAACGAGACATCATCCAGAGGTACCGGTTGAACTGGCAGGCCATTCAGCAGCTGCTGACAAATATTGAACAGCAATTGGCCCCCACTTTAGTGACTCCACGCACTATCCCAACAGAAACAAAGCTGCTTGCCGTACTTCACCTGCTGGCAAGTGGCTCCTTTCAGACAACTGGTGCCCTGGTTGGTGGAATCTCACAACCATCTTTCTCCGCATTCCTGCCTAAAGTACTGGATGCCATCATTGGACTGACACCCCGCCACATCTGCTTCCCTAACACACTGCAGAAGCAGCAGGAAACAAAACAGGGGTTCTACGCCATCAGTGGCTTTCCGCACGTCCTTGGTGCAATCGACTGCACACACGTACGCCTTGTGCCACCTGCTGCGAGTGAACACCTCTACCGCAACAGGAAGCGCACACATTCCATCAACGTGCAGGCCATAGTCGATCACCAAGGACTGATCAGCAACATCGTGGCTAAATATCCTGGGAGTGTACATGATGCATTCATCTTCCGTCACTGCACCATCAACCAACACTTCCAGGATGGACGGTATGGCAATGGACTACTTGTTGGTAAGGACAAAAATCTACTTATATACTCACTGCACAGAAACCCTCTAGGATAAACAACACATACACCACAATAGCAACACCTAGACAGGAACACACTGAGGTACTCACATCACTAGCCATGTGTCACAAGTCACCATTGAACCTCTCACACATTTGAATTTACTCCACAGCTTAGTGTGAAGACATTCATGACTGTGGTTGCCTAAATGTCACCTTGCAAATTGGAAGTCTCACAATAACCTGTACACTAATACAATGCATAACTTTTAAGGGATGGGATGGCCTGGCTATGTTCATATGGACGTTTCTAATACCCTTTCATGTTTCAACTCTGCATGGAACTATCATCACACCCCCAGTGAGGACACACGGACACCTGTGTCACAAGTCACAATGCAAGGGAGGGCACACTGTACTTGAGAAACCAATACATCCTGCTGACAAACAGTTAGACAACAAACACTTGCTCAGCCAAGGAAAAAAAACAATGCCAAAGTTTCCACCAACAACCATAGGTTGTCACATTAGTACACAAAATAGTCACAGACAACACAACACAACTACTGCCATCAAAGATACCTACAACAGTGCCTCCTACATCTAATTGATACCATTCTGTGTTTCTCTTTCAGCTGATCAGGGGTATGGCATCCAGCCTTGGATAATGACACCATATGGGAACCCAAATACTGCTGATGAGCGGGCATACAATGACGCCCACAAGAGGACACGCAGCATTGTGGAGAGGACCTTTGGGATCCTAAAGTCAAGGTTCCGCTGCCTTGACATCACTGGCGGAAGCCTACTATACTCCCCAGAGATGGTATGCAAAATTATACTCACTTGTGCCATATTACACAATATTTGTGTACAAAGGAACATTCCCCTCCTTGAACCGGACCCAGACATGCCTGAGGATGATGATGAGGAGGATGCTGGCCTGCAACAGGAGGGGGAACAACCTAACACCGCAGCAGGAGTGCGTAGGCGCCAACAGCTTGTGAACAATTTTTTTACTTAAGTCATTATAATCACTTGTATTCCACACTTGTAAATAAACACAGATCACAAACACCACATCATGCTTTGGCCTATTCATTTCTGACCACCTTTAGTTTGAAATAGCTGAAGATGAATGTCGTCTCATTGATCAAGAATGCCATTAAAAATCATCACACCAAAAATAAACATCACAACTGTATGCACAGAGGGTAGGATGTGACATGTTACATTACCATACACAGAGCCCAACAAGAGTGCAAATGTGACAATTAGACATGCCGGATCCAAACAACTGAAACAGTCTCTCATCCAGCCCAAAATTGGAAATCATTTGAAAGTCACATCACACGGGTTCAGAGACAGGGTGGGACCATCCATGTGTACGTGAACATGTCATCAATGGCTTCTCTCAAGTGTATGATGTGAGCAATACACAATTGCAACAACATCAGCTGCCACTAACTCAGGAGGAGACCTTGAAGTTACAGTGACAACATACACACAGACAGGTCATACTGGATCCACATTCCCACACACATGTACACATATGTCATACAACCAACCTAATATTTGAAAGTAGACCATCACAGTTGTGTCCCAGTTTGAACCTAGCAGGAAGATTGTAACATGACACTAAACCAGTTTATGCAGAAAGGGACACAGACAAGCAAAACAATCTTCGCATTATCACATCGTGAACGCTGAGAGTCTTGCAAACTTAGGGGGTCATTCTGACCCTGGTGGTAATTACCGCCCTGGCGGAGGTCGGCGGTAGCACCGCCAACAGGCTGGCGGTGCACCGATGGGCATTCTGACCGCGGCGGTTCAGCCGCGGCCAGAAACGGACTTCCCGCTGCCCTTGAGAATCCGCCATGGCGGCGGAGCGCGCTCCGCCGCCATGGGGATTCTGACACCCCCTACCGCCATCCTGTTCCTGGCGGGTCTTCCGCCAGGAACAGGATGGCGGTAGGGGGTGCCGCGGGGCCCCTGGGGGCCCCTGCAGTGCCCATGCCAATGGCATGGGCACTGCAGGGGCCCCCGTAAGAGGGACCCACAAAGAATTTCAGTGTCTGCTTTGCAGACACAGAAATTCGTGACGGGTGCAACTGCACCCGTCGCACCTTCCCACTCCGCCGGCTCCATTCTGAGCCGGCGTCCTCGTGGGAAGGGTGTTTCCCGCTGGGCTGGCGGGCGGACTTTTGGCGGTTGCCCGCCAGCCCAGTGGGAAAGCCAGAATGACCGCCGCGGTCTTTCGGCGGGAACCGCTTGGCGGGCGGCGACCGCCGCCCGCCGCGGTCAGAATGACCCCCTTAGTCATATGAAAATGGTATGCAACTTAGCTCCAAATCATCAATACTGCAAACGTCAAATGGGCTAATGAGATGAATGAATGGTCAACAGTCATTCATACCATATGGCCTTACATTCGCCCGCTGCTGCAGGTTTGCCAGGATATGATAAAAATACTCCATGGATACAGTAGCTATTCTGGATGGTCAAATCCTAGGGTGCTGGGGGACTAACTCCACCTCTACCACCCCCAAAACATACAGGAATCATGTACTTGTGAACTAAACACATGCATAAGGCACATATGTGGCCTCCATGTCACAAGTCCTACACAAATATGAAACACAAAATCATAATGGGACATGGTCAGCCCCCTAAAAACTGAAAGTGACTCTCCCACTCCCTGTTAGGACTACAGATAAAAGCATCCCCATCATAAAGGTGGGGACATTTTGGAGACGGAATACATAATGGTATCAAAAACCTCATTTCAAAATAGCCATCAGCAATTACACCAAATATGTTGTCAAATATGGTCAATACATTAGTTAACGTATCCCAAACATCACAGTGTGAAGGCCGTCTATACATAAAAGTACGGACATTTGTCAGATACAAACACAAATGTGTCTCACATCGCACCGTTTTACCATGACAAATCACCTTTCCAAAGCTAAACACATGAAGACATTTGGATCAATTTGCTCCATATTCTACGCATACAGCATGGCGGTCATAATTTGTTCATGTACATGAGTGCACACAATGCAGAGTCAGATACAAATGTATCCAAAAGTGTCTTGATATTTCACCTTCAAATTATTATTTACATCCACAATATTTTTGACTCTGCATCATGTGCACTACTGTACGTGTAATAAAAACCACGCACATGATGTATGCGTGGTCAAAATGACGCTATATGCACAATATATTGCTCATTTTATGTACAGTATTAATTATTAATATTCATACCATTTTTTTGGACTCCGCATCATGTGCACCACTGTACGTGTAATAAAAACCACGCACATGATGTATGCGTGGTCAAAATGACGCTATATGCACAATATATTGCTCATTTCATGTACAGTATTAATTATTAATATTCATAGCATTTGTTTTGACTCCGCATCATGTGCACCACTGTACGTGTAATAAAAACCACGCACATGATGTATGCGTGGTCAAAATGACGCTATATGCACAATATATTGCTCATTTTATGTACAGTATTAATTATTAATATTCATAGCATTTTTTTTGACTCCGCATCATGTGCACCACTGTACGTGTAATAAAAACCACGCACATGATGTATGCGTGGTCAAAATGACGCTATATGCACAATATATTGCGGATTTCATGTACAGTATTAATTATTAATATTCATAGCATTTTTTTTGACTCCGCATCATGTGCACCACTGTACGTGTAATAAAAACCACGCACATGATGTATGCGTGGTCAAAATAACGCTATATGCACAATATATTGCTCATTTCATGTACAGTATTAATTATTAATATTCATCGCATTTTTTTTGACTCCGCATCATGTGCACCACTGTACGTGTAATAAAAACCACGCACATGATGTATGCGTGGTCAAAATGACGCTATATGCACAATATATTGCTCATTTCATGTACAGTATTAATTATTAATATTCATATCATATTTTTTGACTCCGCATCATGTGCACCACTGTACGTGTAAAAAAAACGACGCCCATGATGTATGCGTGGTGAAATTGACGCTACATGCACAATATGTTGGTCATCTCATGTACAATTTGAAATATTAATATTCATAGCATATTTTTACACTCCGCATCATGTGCACTGTAATGCGTCAAAAAAATATGACGCACATCTGTGTATGCGTGAAAATATGACGCATTACGCGAAAATAAAAACGGCGGCCATTTTATGCAGGAAGTGATGTAATAGGATATCCTGTTTACCAAATCTGTACTGGGAGTTGACTTTCACTTTCACTTTGCAGTCTCAGAGTTATCTAGACTGTGTGGTTGTGTGAAAGGTGTTGTCCTGTGTTTTACTGCTTTAGTGTCCTGTGTGCCTTGTATTTTGTCTTTGTGTCAATCTTTTATTGTTGTCAAACATTGTCTCAGTCTGTTTAGTGTTGTTTTGTCTATACCTGTGATAGTTTGTATTGTCTGTGGGAGTCTGTTGTGGGGAGCATAGTTTGGGGTGTTAGTTGGGCTATTTTTCTCCTTCTTCTTTTTCTTTCACACCTCTACCTTTCCCCATTTCCCACTTTTTCTTTCATTTTTCTTTGGTACTTTTTTACACCTCGCATCATGTCAGGTAGGCCTCGCCTGTCCAGGATGGGTGAGGACGAATTGGGGGGCTTCATATGGCTCGTAAGCCATTTCCTCCCACTGATGCTGGAGGCTGGGGGCCGTGTGATACAGGGGTATCACACGGAGGCGAGGAAAATCCGTTGGGAGAAGGTGCGCCATCACCTGGTCCGGGTCTACGGGAGTCTGAGGAATGTCCATCAACTCAAGCACCGCTGGGCAGATCTGATCAGCAGGGAACAGGACCTGCTGGACCACCTGGGACTCCAGATTGGTGGCTATGTTGGTGAGTAATAATCAATTACATGGGAATAATAGGAATGTGGGCGTGAACATGTGATGATTGGTAGCCAATCTGCAAAATAAGTAGCTGACTGCGTGTTATACTAGGGAAACCTAGGCCCATGGGCATACACATAAATCCCCATTTTTGCTACACATGTACACCCAATTACAGCAGTAAAATGCAACATCTATTTGTATTTTTCTAAGTAGCCCCCTCTCTGCGTCACAAAATGATGCAAATGCTGCGCTACAAAGGTATACATATGTGTCCAAATGTGTATTTGTTGCCGGGTGTGTATGAAGACCTATGCTACCAGGCCGATGCCTTATCTTTGCAACACATACCAGATGGCTGTAGCTGCATGGAATGTAGTGTTGCATTTGTGTCTGAAAAGCAACACGTGAACTGCTCTATTTGTACTCTACTGGTCATAATGGCCAGTGAGTACGTCATGTAGAAACAACATACCTACATATGTAGAAGCCATAGCTAGACCGAAAATTGCAAACACATGATGATGCAACACCTGTGTGTTGCCTTCACGTCACATGAAGTTAGTCATGTTGTCCACACATATGTCACATGTGTGTCTGGTTGCTGTGTGTTGAACCTGTCCACATAGCCTGTTTGATTGTGAGTGGTCATGCAGTCCTCATGGAACCAGTTGTGAAATGTTTCTCTCTGGGATGCACATGCTGAGATGTATGGATCACATGATTGTTCGGGCCTACTAATGGAGGAGTAACTTGGACGACACATGACTGTCCTGGCCACTGCATGAGTGTAGTAGGGTGTGTCACTGGAGCAGGAGACTCATCCAATGATAATCTAGAATACAAAGTCAGCCAGGCAGGATGAGCATGTGTGAAAGTGTATCATTACCATGTAATATTCACACACTGTCATTGTAACAGAAATTATTTGTCTGTTCACCCAGTCTGAGTATAATCTTCCTTTCATGCTTTACAGGTGGACCAGCCCCGTACACCGTTGGTGAGGTAGCCCATTTTGACGACCCCGATACCTACAGTGAGTGTTGCCTAAGTGCTATTTACATTGTTTGGAAATGAAGCATGATGGATTACTGTGTGTTCAGGACAATTCATGATATGATGTGCTGGCCGTTCATTGGCTTTGTTGTTTTGGTGTGATATCAAATTGGAATAATGTTTCGGTAAAGCAATCCCTAGTCATCTCTCAGATTGAGGGGCAGTAGGTCATTCAATTAGTGCGACTATTGGGAATAGCATTTTGAACACACTGGTCAATGTTAGACTTGGTCAGGAACTTGCCATTAACTGAGTCAGCATATCAGACTGACAGTCTCCCAGATAGCTTAGGCACATGGCTTCGATGACAAGTGCTTCTTCCTAGTTGAGGATGGACTGTGTACACTGTAGGTCGGATCTTCCGGGGGCATGTACTTCCACAAGGTGACCTCGAAGTGTGTGTGACTTGAGTGCAATGGCCTAGGTGTTCTGTTGAATCATGTGAATGGGTGTTCTACCTCCTCTGTGTGTGTTGTAAAACATGCCTCACTAATAGTATGTTATGTTTGGCTAAGTCATATCATTTTGACATGTGTGGACCTGGGATGTGACAAGGTTGGGCTGACTCCAACGTGTTGCTAGCCCTTCATAGGTGTTGTGTGTGAAGGCACATGCTTGTTGAACTTTTTGTACACTCCTGGTTGTGCATTGATCATGGGATTGTTGTTTGTTCTTCCCACACCACCCACAAAGACTGGGATGTTACTGTGAAACAGGGTACCTAGGACTGTAGCAAACAGTATGTTACACGTACTTAACACCTTTTGTGACTTGAGTTTGTACCTAGGTCCAGATGTAGCAAAATGTCTCCACATTGCAAATAGCATAATTTGATGTTAGTGAGTTGCAAACGTCTGTTTCCTAATCCGAAATGTTTTTGGTGGTCATGTACATATTCGCAAAATGCTTTTCTAAAGTAAAAAAATAAAGGAGTTTACCAGCCCTACTTGCAAATCACAGTGTTAGGCAATCCCATTTGCTAACGAGTACGTGGTTGCAAAGTGAGTAGCTGTTATCATCCACTTGAAGTGGCTGCTAACCAACTTGCTGACTGGAAGGGGTCCTCATTGTGAACCTTCACCTTTGTGAGTGGACCAAAATACTCCTGCACAAAACAGCCAGTGGTCTAGGGGAGCAATAATTATTGTGTAAATTACGAACAATCAATTGTTGTGAATTTAAACAAATCGCAGCTCATTTTCCTTTCAGATAAAGGGCCTACACTTGGTGAAAAATAACTTGCTTCATTTAAAAGCAGTCACGTCTATGGAGTTCTGCTGTTCCCAGCAGGCCTCCATCCCCGTGAGTGCCCATAGTTGCTAAGGTGGTGCAAGTTGGAACCCACATCATTGATGTTCATGAGGTGGGATTTAGGGACCCCATAGTGACTCGCAGACGGTGTCAGAGACACCGTTCAGCTTTGCAATTTGCTAGTTGATTTCCCATCAATTCCTACATCTGGCCCATAGTGTCGACATATGATTCATGGCCAGGGGTTCAATCTTAGCACACAACTATTTCGAAATGCCATTGAGTGAGGAGTGTGATTCTTATCACATAGAATGACATATGTAGTGAAGTCAGTATGCGGACGAGCTGGTGCCATAATGTATAATGGCTTAGGTATGAATTGTAGGAGTAGTTTAGGGTGATGTCATCCATCATGTAGAGACATGGATATGCTATATGTGATATGCCCTTCAGTATGCATGATTCACATGTACTTCCTCTGAGCCTTCCCGTGAAATATGTTGTAACAATTGCTGCAACCAATACATTGCTAGTAATGGACAAATTCCCCATTGTGGTATTCAACCCACTGTAAATTCTATGCTCAATATTTGCCTTTTCCCTTCACAGCTGCAAACCTGAGTGCCGCAGCTCGCAACCAGTTTGAGCGCCGTGCAATGAGGTACAGGCACATCCTGCAGGTGCAGTGTGGGTATCGGAGGATGGCCCGCAGATACAATTCGGAACGGGCCTCCGGGGCGTGGTATGCCACACCACAGGCTCCACCAACGGTGCCACCTACAACCACCAGGTCTGCCCAAGGGGACCCAGCGACGGACCAGCCATCTTCCTCAAGACCTGGACCCAGCCGTGTGTTGGGAGCAGGGCTGTCCCGTGGCCACTCCACTCCAGCGACAATCTCCACCTCCACCGGCACGCAGACCAGCAGTGACCCTCCAATTGACCCTGCAGCCTTCCAGACATTGTCTATGAAACTGGACAGGTTAATTCAAAAGGTTGACAACCTGACGGAGGACATGGCGGAGGTTAAAAAGAAGGTGCGCTCCATCCGGCGCACACTTCAGAGGGCAAATCTTTAGTTATTTTGCCCTCCTGAACTTTTACCCCTCCCCTCTCCCTTCTTTCCTCTTTTCATACTGTTAGTTGGGTTTGGGGGGTTAGTTGTAGGATAAGTATAGGTAATTAGCTTAGTTAGTGTTAGGTAAGAGGGTGGGGGGTCCTTATACTTTCTATCTAATATTTTTGTGTGGGTGGGTGGGTGGGGGGCAATGTTGGGATTCCTGTTTGATAAAAAAAAATAAAAAAAAATATTAAAAATAAATAAATACAAACAAATATATGTTTGTTTAGGATAGTATAGTATGTGTGTAGGTTAGTAAGTGTTGTCCTGCATGTGTCTTGTCTCATAATGGTGGGTGGGGGGTTGATGTTTAGATCGTTTTGTTACATGTGTAGAGTAAGTTTAGCTTAGGTTAGTTAGGGACAGTTGTGGGTTAGTAGTAGTCAGGTTAGATTAGTGTAGGTTTATCTTTCCCTTAGTTGCCTCTTTTCTTACTTATAGGAAATAAAAAATTTGTTAACCCTTTACCAGATGCGTTAGGTGCTACCTTTTCATGGCCTTGACATCAGTGTAGCAGAAAGTTTTAGTATGACATTTGTGTCCTATGCTCGCTATCCCCAGGCTATTGAGGTTTAACATGCCAGCTACCCGTGTGCTAACTTGGTAAGTATCCACCGTGTGGGAGAGCCACCATTGGTAGTGTGCATAGATCATCAAGATTTGGGGTTGGTATGTATCCTACTTCACAAAGAGTGCTTCCAGAGTTGATTTTGTAGGTAAATAGATAGGTCGGACAGCATTGTGAAGTTCAGGGAGAGCTTTGTAGATGAGTATTTGTTCACACTCTTGTCTTGTTGCTGTCATTGCTGACCTACATCATGTGTGTACTGCTTGAGCATGACTTTCCTTCATGGTAGTATACACTGTAAGGGTGATTGATGCAGTGTAATTTGGTTTTCATTCCTTTCATTTTACAGCATAATGTATTGTGTTAGTATCGCAAGGTGCCTACATTTCTCATCCACCATTAGTTGTCTAGAATAGCTATGGATGGGGCCTCATTCTGTCCAACACAGCATGATTGTGTGTGCTTAGTCCCTACATCAGTTATTTTCCTCAGTCTAGTAAAGCTATGATGCAATCCTGGCCACTGCACAGATGTTTCAGTATACATGAAATCAGGACAGTAGTCTAGAGAATCAACATGGTTGCCACACAGCCACTTTGGAGTTATGTACTGCACAGTTGAAGTGTGAAATGACACAGAGACACAATAGGTGTGCAAGTGATATTTATTTTTAGGTGGAGTAGTGCAAAAAGTCCATTAACAATGTTAGGTGAGTCCGTTCTGGTGCATTCTTAAATGGTGATCCTATTTACAGGGTGTGGATGATGCTCCTGACATGCTGGGGTGATGTCACAGACGGTGCAGAGGAACAGGAATTGCCAAATGGTAGGAGAGAAACATTTACAGCCAATGTGGACAAGTTAAACAGTAGATTGCCGAACAGTCATTGAGGGTAGTTGGAGTGAGGCTGGCATGTGTCAAAACGTAGGACCTTGGTCAGAGTGGGGCATGGTGCAGGGACTAGGGCTTCCGGGTACTCTTGCGTGTGAATGTTATCTGTTCCATGTCTTCTTCTTCTGATGTGTGTGTTGCCTGGTGTGTCCTTGTTGTTGTTGGTTTTGAAGGGGCAACACACACCTCAGTGTCAGAAGACATGGAGGCAGACATCCCGGGGGCTGATCCCTGTCCAGTTATGAAGGGCAGTACTGCAGCAAGGAGAGCGTGCTGGTTTTTCAGAATGGCAGCCACATCCCGATGGTAGGCAGCCAGGTCTGCCCTGAGGGGTTCGATGTTGCATTCGTGCACACGCTGACTGGCTTGCTGTTGGAGTTGTTTGGTCAACTGGATGACAGCTGTGCAGATTGCCTTCTGTGTTACTAAAAGTTCCTCCAACAGCGATGTTCTGGCTTGCATTGCAGCTGCCTGATCAGCAGTTGACAGCATGCACGAACGCACCCCCTCAAGGCTGGCTGCCATAGTTTGCATCCCCACCCGCACCTCCTTGGCCAGCTCCCGCTGGACCTCAACGACTGTTCTTTCGAAGCTGGTGCCAGTGTCGTCAGAGTCCTCAGCTGTGTTGGAGCTGGCAGGTCTTACAATTGGGGTGGCGGGTGGTTCTACTGTGGTGGCTGCTTCATCTTGGCTCCTCCTTGTTACTGAAGGGGGGGTTTGGAGGCTTTCGAGGACCATGTCAATGGTCTCTTGTGTGAGGTTGATGTTCTCGTCATCCATGTCATCAGGGAACTCATGGACAGGCATATCGGCAGGAGATCCGTGTTCCTCTGCAAAGAAACAGGGTACAATTAGTGTGTCTGTGTTGAGATCATTTAGCACTAAGATACAAGCCTTTGGATGCCTTTACTTTGTACTCTGATTTTGTCTTGGTATCTGCTGTCTGTCATAGGGCATTGTTGTAGGCCTATGGCCCACCTGTGTGTCACATATATGATATGGAGCTATCAGACATGCCTGCCAGGTCATCTCTAGGTGTTGATTTGTAATTATTTTGGAATATGCATTTTTTTGTCCTACTCCTCCCTCGGTGTTTCACTATTGTTATGGAGGGACATTTGTTTGGGTGGGCTCTCATTATCCTACATGTGATTCTTGGCTTTCTAGGCAGCAGGATAGCTAATGGTGTGGGGGACTAAGTTTGACCCACTTGTAAATAACTCTGTCACCCAGATATTGTATTTAGCTCAGACAGACTAGCAGTGCCTCTGGTCTCCCACAACAGAGGAATGTTTAGAAGTCCAAGCCCATGACATCTTTGGGACTTCTCAGGGAAGTGGTGGTCACTCAGGTCCTACACATTTCTATCTTTTCCGGTATGTTCCCATACACAAATGACACAGACAGTATTTGTTTGATATGAAGTTTCATTGTACAACTGACTTGTAGGAATTTAGGTGTGAGCCCCAATAACCAAAACAATACACACAGTTAGAACTGAAATAGTCCGCAGGAGAGTAATACATTGGTACACAGCTATCATGGTGCCTAACAGTTTCTACTCTCCCTCTGCTTGTTCTATATATAGCACTGCATGTTAAGTTTGGAGCTTGGCTGTCTGAATCACAGGGGAGACATCATCCCTCATATCAGAGGAATGGGCTGGGATCTGGTTGTGCATCAGCAGCAAGGCAGGCAGCATCTAGATGTGATTTTCTGTTTGTAAACTCCCCCATGCGTGTCTTGGGACGAGGAAGTGAATTTAAAAGACATATGTCATTGTGATGACAAAGTTTCCCTACGCAGGAATGGCAAACCTTAACCCCTACCACATCTATCATCAACGAACCAGACGGTATCCTTGACTGGGCCACAGAGTGAATATGTTCTGGCAAACTCCAGTGCAGAAGTAGGCAAAACAGGGTGATTTGACTAATTGCCAACACCTTAGGACTGACTATTTGCTACATTAACTGATAGGAAGGGCAATGAGATTCATTTAGTGCAAAGTGCTCTAAGGCACTTAGATGTGAGCAAATGAGTATAAGTACATTCAGGGTAAGATGCACAAAGGCTTCCAGCCTGAGGCTATTGCGCAAAGTATACGTTTCACTTGCCACGCTACACTTTGACTGACTGTGGGTGTTGTGACTGCCCTGCCAGCACACTTGCCTCACAGGCCCTGCACCATACACTTTTTATTCACATTGCATGATCTGTACATGTTAGGTGGCATGACCTATGTATGTCAATGTTAGGATGTGGTATGGATGTAAACATTGTTGATGTTTGTATCTGATGGGGTCTCATGTGTGTCTTACTGGATTGGCCTGTTTATCGTATGAATGTCCTATTTTTTGGTTAGACTGTGCAGATGTGTTTCATTGACCAGTTGCCTGTGTCCCCTCGTCAATGTTGTTGTCTGAGCAGTATGACATTTGTGATGTAGCATTGTTAGGCAGGCACGTGAGGGACCCTGACGTATGCAGCATGTGTGTGTCGTTAGTGCTGTGTGGCTCCTATTGCTGTTTACTTAGGCTTATGTATGTGTCAGTTATGGACATTCGGCATTTAAGTGTACTGGTAGCTTTGTCTTATTTCTAGGAGTAGTTGCAGATGTCATCCTCACCCCCTAATTTAGGAATGTATGTTCCAGGGTGGGGTTCCTGCCATTTGGTACTATAGCTGCCCAGAGATGAGAGGTGTTATTGTCAACTGTGGTGGCAGTTAAGTTGCAGTTGTTGTATTTGCTACTGCATTACAGGTAGGGACCTAGTTGATGGGGAATAGTTTGTGCAAAACAAGTGCCTGGATGTGGATTCAGGGTAGTGTCCTTCCCACCTGTCACTGGTTTCCCTTGGCTCTCTTGTTGTAATTACAGGATGTCCCCATGGGACTGTAGTGGTGGCAGTATTTTGTTGTGCCCCGGCTATGGTCAGTACTGGGCATTCCCCCCTGCCGTGCCCCTTTCCCCATGCCACTTCATATATGTGCTAAGTTACATGCATTGTGTAGTAGGTATCCCCCCCCTGCTTACAGTCCCCATTATTGCATTGTAATTCCCCATGCGACTTACCCTGCATGTGCGTAGTGTCGTGGTAGTCTGCGCTATCCAGTCCTTGTATCCCTGTGACGATCTCCTCTGGGATGACGGCTGCGACCATCTCCTCCATGTGGTCCAGAGCCTCCTGTTGTGCTGGACTCCCCCCTCCAGTCTGCATTGCTGCCTTCCTGTTCCTGGCCATTTTCTCTTTGGTCCTACGTTTACAGTCATGCCAGCGTTTCTTACACTCGGTGACTGTCCGGCGTTCTTCAGCCACACTGTTTATCTTGTCCACAATTTCTTTCCAGATGGCCTCTCTCCTACTGAGTGGCAATTTTGAGGATATGAAAAGTTGGTGCTGGTGTTCCGTCACCTCTTTCACCAGGATTTCCTGCTCCTCTGCACTGAAGCGACACTTTCTTTTTTTCTTTAACATGTCCTGGTTCCTGTGTGCTTCCTCCTGGCTGGGTCCTGGTCTGCTCTCATCCTCCTGGGGTCTGTTGGGGCATCTGGGATCCATTTTGGGTCTCCTCTCCTGTAAGTGCAGTTTTCGCGCAAAAATGTCACGCAATAGCGTGAAAAAAAACGGCGTATTCACGATTGCGCTGTCGTAAATCGACCCACAGTGATTTGCGTCACTTTTACGTGGGTTTGCCTTACGACAGACCGACGCTGTTTGCGTCACGAAATAATGACTCCCACCTGTTGGTTGCGCCGCCGTACGTCAAAGTATAAATTTGACGCCCGAATGGCGCATCCAAATGGCGTTAGACGGCGCAATTTTTTTTGACGCAAAACTGCGATAGCGCAGTTTTGCGTCAAAAAGTATAAATATGGGCCTGGGTTTGTACCAGCTGCAGCAGTGCTCCTGCTATGGTGGTCATTGTGGCGTTATACTGTTTCCACTGCTCCATGGCCTGTTGGTGGTGTTCCTGCTGCATTCTCTGACTGTGCTCCAGGGTGGACACTATCTGTGCCAACCTGTCATGGGTATGCTGGTAGGCCCCCAATACCGCTGATATCACGTCCTCGGCTTCTGCATTCTTCCTGTGGCCTCCCCCCGGCCCATTGACACCCTTGCACTTGCCCTAGCCCCCTGTCCATGTGCCCCCTGCACAGGTCTGGCAGTACCACTTGTACTGGGGCCCTCGCCTTCTTGCATGTTGGGAGTGGGAGACTGTGGCCTCTGTACCTGTGTTTCACCAGTCTGTGGCCTAGATACACTGGTGTGGGAATGCTTGTGGTAGGGGTGACAGTGGTTTCCTGGGTGGGGCTGCTGCATGGTGACAGCCCAGGACTGTGTGAGGGGCTTGCCTGCTCATCAGTGTCCAGGGATCCTTCACCAGTGTCCTGTGAGGTGCCTCTGTCTCCCTGGGGGGCACTGGCACTCCTTGTCCCATCCGCTTGGGTGGCATGGGTGGTGGTGCCTGTTGGGGGACATAGACATGTCTGTTACAGCTGCATGAACATTTGAGGTGAACAGGACTGGGCTATTTTGTGCTGGGGTTACTTTCAGTGGCCTTACAGGGTGCCTTTGTGAGGTTGACACTACATTTAGCTTCGACTGTGGGGTTGCATTGTGGTGGGGGGTGTCGTTCCATTGTGGGTACTTGCAGGGTTAGCTGGCTGTGCACAGGGGGAGGGATGTGGGCCTGTTAGTGGGTTTGTGGTCATGCGGGGGTGGGTTTGGTGGCTGTTGACTGGGTGGGGTGTTGGTCATGGTGGGTGTGGGTGGGGTGGGGTGGTGCATGCATTACAGTTATGGTGAATATGGGATATATGTTATTGACTTACCCGAGTCCATTCCTCCAGTGAGTCCAGTGAGTCCCTCAGGGTGCAGGATGACCAGTACCTTTTACTCCCAGTCTGTGTATTCTGGTGGTGTTGGTGGCGGTCCTCCCCCAGTCTTATGGACTGCAATTTGGTGCCTTGATGCCATGCCTCTGACCTTCCCCCGCAGGTCGTTCCATCTCTTCCGTATATCGTCCCGGGTGCGTGGATGGTGTCCCACTGCATTGACCCTGTTCACAATGGTCTGCCATAGCTCCATCTTCCTTGCGATGGGTGTGTGCTTCACCTCGGCCCCGAATATTTGTGGCTCCACCTTCAGGATCTCGTCCACCATGGTCCTTAACTCCCTTTCTGTGAAGCGTGGATGTTTGGGGATGACATGGTGAGTGTGGTGAATGGTGTCAGGGCTTGGAACGCGGTGAGGGTGCTCTTCTATGGGTCGGTGTGGATCTCGTGTATGCTGGCGTTCGGTGTCTGCCTCTGGTGCGCTCCATCTTCTTGGTCTGGTTTTGTTGCAAAGGATTGTGGGGTATGTCTAGGGGTGTTTTATGGAGTTATAGATGTGTGTCAGGTGTGTGGGTTGCACACTTATCCAATGTGTGCACTTCTTGCTGTTAAGTCCACTTGCTGCCCGTGATGGGCGGAACCGCTAATGGTCGTCCTACCTCCACTGTCCGCCAAGGTGATTTGTGCATCATTATTTGGAGGGCGGGATGTGGGTGTGCTCGGCGGTGGCAGGATGGGGAGGTCCGCGATTCCTGCCGACAGGGTCATGGTGGGGAGTAGTGGTCTGGTGATTTTTGGCAGGGTTGGAATTTTCGTTCATTATATGAATGGTTTCCATTTACTGCCAACGGCAGACTTCTGTTCACCGCCGCCACGGCGGTCGGCAGTGATTCCCGCCATGTTCATAATGACCGCCAAAGTCTGCAAGCATATTTAGCTAATAAGTTGCACTCTGTGCTTAGTATAAGTACAGCTTGGGGAACGCTTAAGGTTGTGGTGTGGGAGCTCAATATCAGGAAACTACATGGCATCTTAAAAACTCAATGCATCCATACGTGAAAACATGAGCAGGAGCTCAGAGAGCTAGAACAGAAATAAGTCCCAACCTAACCCCCAACTGCTAGAGAAAATAAGGGGAAAAACACTGAATACAATGAAATAGCATATTTTTAAATTAAACATATGTCCAAACAGGCATTTGGAGGAGAGGACAGACCGACCAGAGACTTAGCAACCGGGCTCAGGACCCTTGGGCTAACAATCACATCACTAAAGATAACATCCATGGAGAGTACCGAACCTCGACAACACCAATAGCATACTCACTCCATTCACTGACGTTTATGCCGACTTATATAACTCTAGAGCAAATAAATCCTCTATGATTAGCTCTGAGTACCTTGATGTCACTGCAGTTGCTTGGTTAAACAATGGGCACCAAGAGTTCTTATCTTAGCCTATAACTTCGGAAAAGATTAAAGATGTAATTCAGAATCTCCCTAACAGTAAAACCTCAGGTGTAGAAGGGGTCACAAACAAGGTTTTCAAATAATCTCCTCTCTCATACCATCCACTATCTCTCATAAATACAGATACCAAGAGTCCAGCTAAAATAATTGTTCATAGACTGCTACCAGTGGTTCCAGATGTGGTATCCCAGCCCGCTCAACAGTGCCTAATTTACATACGATATTCAAACATCTTCACTAACTGGACCTGGATGTAGAGGTAATAGTGGTCCTATTGGATGCAGCCAAGGCCTTCTTTTCATAAGGATTGAAATATAAGATCACAGTACTTCAAAGAATAGGTATGTCGCCCCCTTCTTTCATTTGATCAAACTATTATTCATCTCCCCAACCACTGGAATTCATGTTAGTAGATTTATATCCAACCCAACAGAAATAAAAAAGAGGAACCAGACAGGGATGTCCCCCATCTCCTATCTTCTTTGCCCTTGCACTTGAGCCCCTGACATGCATATTACAACAGTCCTATTTGGCATCTGCTTTCAATTCCACTTCTCATAAATTAACAGTTTCCATGTATGCTGTTGACATGGTGATAGATGTGAAATCTTCTGAAGGCAACCTGGCACCAGTCATAAGAGAATGTATAAGTTTGGGGGCATTCTGGCTAGCAGATTAATTGGAGAAAATCACTAATATTTTTTCCTATTTCTGCATCCAAGACTAGGCGGGGTGAGTTTCCCTTGGGATGGTGTGTAAACTCAGTTAAATATCTCAGAGTCTTAATAAACAGTGACCTTCATGTAAAAAAAAAACCTCAAAAAGCAGGTAGATAGATGGATTACGCTTTCACTCCCCTTAGGAGAAAGAATAGCCATAACGAAGATGATTATACTGCTCAAATGTATTTATTTGCTAACTTTCCCATCTGGGGGAAATTGGGTTTCTGGTTATCAGAGTGTGCACCCTAGACAAGCAGGAACCACAATCCTAGTTAGGGTAAGTCAGATGCACACTAAAAGATAACCTGTGCTCACCCTCAGGCACAAAGCAGTCAGGCTTATTTAAAGAGGCAATGTGTAAAGTATTTGTGCTACACAACACACAATAACACAATGAAAAGGCTAGAAACATAGACATTCATTTTATAAATAAATCAAGACCAAAATGTCAAAATTCCATTAAGCCAAAGTCTAGTTATGAATTTTAAAAGAGTTCTAGCGCTTAGAAGCAGTAAGCGGCAATGGGGAGAATCTGGTCTTGCTGGACCGGGGCACAGTCAACAGTTCAGGCTGACCGCCATGGAGTGCAGGCAAGGGAAAAGAGCCACGAAGGCCAGGTGAACAGAGTACCCTGATCTTGGTCACAAAAGTGAGGTATTGAGTGCAGAGCAGCAATGTGTTGAGTGATACATCGATGCCGGGCCTGCAGTCGAGGTGATGTATTGATTTTCTTCATGCAGTGGTGTTGATTGGATGGTTCCGAAAGCAAAGCACAGAGCCAAGATGTGTTGGTTCCAAAGTGCGGTTGCACCACGTTTCTGTGTGCAGTCGAGGGGCTGCAGCAATTTCTCCAAGCTTCTGCAGCAGTGATGAATGGTTCTGAGCGCCTGGCTCTCAAGGTGACGTGTTGGTTCTGAGAGCGATTTGCCAGCTCTACTCCTGCAATAGGGTCAATGCTCCGGTTCTGCTTCAAGCAGACTGGAGATGCGTAGATCTTTCTATTGCAAGTATCTGGGTCAACATCCAGTGAACCAGGCTTAGGAGCAGGGGTCAATTCTTTGATATCCCTGCATCTCAAGCAACAGAAGGGAAGCCAACATGCTTTTGGAGATCACTTGGGGGTGCAAGGCACAGTCCAGCTCTCCCTCAGAAGGGTCAAAGAACAGTAGGGTGCACAGCAGAAAAGCAGTTCTTCTCAGTCAGGAGTCCAGCAGATTTACAGACGTTGATGCAGCACAGCAGTACCTCTGGCAGTGTCTAGTTTAGATCCAGAAGTGTCTGATTTGGTGGAGTCAGAGACCCAGTACTTATTCCCAGTTGTGCCTTTGAATTGAGGGTGAGTTTAAAGAAGGGTCTTTGAAGTGCACAGAGGCTCTATCTTCCCAGCCCTGGCTCCAGACTATCAGTAGGGGTTTATCAGCCCTTGCTGTTGGTCCAGGCACTGCCTATTCAGGTGTAAGTGTCAGCCTATCCCTTCCTTCCTGTCCAGGAAAGTCCATCATAAAGCAGATTATTGCTCAGATACACCTAACCTTCCTGTGTTTGTGGCTGTCTAGAAGGAATGCATAAAATGTAGCTGTCACCCACCACAGACGTGTGTTGGAGGCAGGCTGCCGGCACACAGAGCTCTAAGAGCAGAGAAATGTCCACTTTCTAAAAGTGGAAGTTCTAAAATATTTGTATTTAATTTGACTTTACCAGAAAGAGGATTTATCATTACCATTCCAATTATATGAAACATGGTATAGTTACTCCTTCTCTACCAGGAATTGCAGCTTAAAAGAAATTCTCAATGTTAATCTAAGAGAAGAGTAGGCCTCACAGTAGCAAAAAACTAATAAAGGTGTTTTTCACTACTAAGACATGCAAAACCTAAAATTACATGCCCTACCTTTTACTTACATAGCACCCTGCCTGTGGGATAGCTAGGACTTACCTTAGGGATGACTCAAGTGTAATGAGGGGGAGCTTAAGGCTTGACAAAGGGTGAATGATATGGAAGTTTGTCTACATTGCATCCCTTCTGGCTAAGTGGCTAGTGGCAATGTGCTGGGGTCGAGGTAAGGTTCCTATGCATACACAATGACTGACAGATTTACCATACTAAAATGAACAGCTAAAAATATACAAGGAGCAATTACCCATATCATCTCGCCCTAAAGATGTATGGGGAGCACTAAAGACTTATCTGTTAAATCAAGACACTGACTGCACTGACGTTAAGTGAATGGTCACTAAGGCCCAGATATAAGAGGGCCTAGCTCCACATAGTGCCACATTACTGTCATTTGTTTTATGCTATTGTGGCAATATATTATGGACTATATATTTATAAAGTGGCCCAATGCATGCATTGTGCCACTTTGTAACCCCTTGCACCACATTATGCCTGCGCCAGGCATAATGTATGCAAGGGGGGCTGAAAAAATGGAGCAATATAATCTAAAAGATTTCTTTGTGCCATTTTTAGAGGCATTGTTAATGCCTACACAGAGCAGGTGTTAAAAGGAGGCACACCATTGTTTTCAATGGGCTTCAATGTGCTTTGCAGGATTAGCATCAACATTTTTGGCGGTAATCCTGCAAAGCGCCAAACTAGCATCAAAAAGGTTGAAGCTAGTTTCCTAACTACTGCCATGATGTGCCGTATATTAAATGCACACATATGGTGGCGTAGGGGAGGGGTGCAAGAAAAGTGGTGCTGCATTGGATACAGCGCCACTTTTCTTAAATCTGGCCCTAAATGTGTAGATGGTGTGATAGCTGATTTCCTTTCACCTAACACGTAGCACAAAGTAGGACTTAAGTTAAAAGAACAGTTGTTTTTACAATGTCCTTCATCTTGTATTAATGTCTTCAAGATTATGTCGTAACTGGGTGTTATTTGTGTTCCAAATGAAGAACTGTAAAACTCACATTAATGTACTGAGAGATGTTCTCAGAGTCCTTTTTCTCTTTGTACTCAGCCAAAGATGCTCCCACTGTCCCAGGCTACTGTCATACAATGTATCAATTGGTTTACCCAAATTACTGGGAGAATGCCTGCAAATTCAATGCAGTACTGCCACAAGATAAATGGAAAATGTATTCTGTAGTAAAATGTTTCTCATTGTTCGTTCCCTAATGATGTGTTTCATGAGAAACATGTACCCATGTAGAATGTATGAACGTCTTTGTCTAACTTCCTATAAAGGAGTGCGTAGCTTTCTATGGAAAGGAGATCCCTTAAACCACTCTTAGAAGGCGTATCTATGCCAGATGTCACTTAGAACCATTCAGAGTTCTTTGTACTAATGATTTGCATGCTTTGCTGCTAAATATACATATGCTCTATAATCTGCCCACAATTCTTTGTATAAAGTTTGAAATTACAAAACTTTGAAATTACAACCCTCCTCTGTCATTTTTACAAGAATGTTTATCACCTACTACTAACTAGATTTATTTAACCCTCATGACGGCTCTGGACTGGGAGCACCAAAGTCCATATTGTGACTAAACCTCTCTCAACCTAGTTGTCGTGCACTCCATACATGATATTTAAGGTCGTACTTTCCGTACTGACAGATCTAGTAGTAGAAGTGATGGTTCTGATTGGTGCCAATGGTTCCAATCCTGGCTCTGGAGAGACAAGATGACTGAAGAAGATCAACAACTTATCAAGTGGGATTCCACACGAAACACAAAAAGGAAGTAGTTAAGGTACAATGCATATTGGAAGTTGTGTTAGGTGCGTAGTGGTGAGATGCAGTGGATGACATTTGAGGGCAGTTATGTGGCCTTGATTGCCGGATTTGTTGGTGCAATAATTATTGTGTTACTGATGGTATTTTTAGACTTTTGAAGAGCCGTACCCCAAGTTAAACCATTAAATTGCTGAACTTGCCTACTAGGTGAGGTGTACTATGAGGCGCTATCACTTACACCAAATTTGAGATGCAATAGTTTGTCCACTGGTGTATTAACCAAGCTCATGTTGGTAGTTCGTTCATTAATACAGAGGGAACAGATGCGCTGAGTATAGTGACTTTTGCAGGTCAGGGGCTCAGTAATATATGAAAGTAGGTAGCTTTCTTATTAGTATAGAAACTTTTGTGTAGTCAAAGCAGATAAACTCTGGAAAGGTTGTAAAAGTGGTTCAGAAGTAGTCTGGTGAAATTGGAGCATTGCGTCACTAAGGTGCCATGTTTGGATTGACTGGCAGGTGCCATAGCAGTGCTGTGATAGAGCAACCTTTGACAGAGAAGCATTGGTATTGGTCAACAGATCACAAGCTTGTTAGTGCAGACAGAGAAAGAGATTTAAGTGCAAGGATGGAGAAGGTGGGAAATGAACGTGAAATTGACATAACCCAGTGAAAGAAGTTGTGGAAAAATGTTGGGATGGTAATGACTGAGAAGGAGCTACGGTTGTTGAAGTTGAGAGAGTTGAGGACCCATGTGAGCGAGCGGATTGCGGGGACTGGCAACTGGTGAATCCTCTTCCTTCAAGCCAGATGGTTATGCATGCTGAGGCCCCACAATGCAGAGCCACACTCTTTGAAAGCAGGCAGTACTTTGAAGGCTCTGCACCGGGCAAATCCAGTCTCTAAGTGCAATACTTAGTTCCACGCCCACACCACAGCTACCAGGTGACATCCAGCACACGATGAAGGTATTTAAGATGCAACCCTCTCCAGATGACACAGGTAGAAGGTATAGATCCCTCACAGGAGGTCTTTGATGTCACTGAGACCTCCACAAAAGGCAAGCCATTAAGCCCTTGGAGAGCACACTTCAGAGTGCCATACAGCAGCAGCCAGTTTGTCCAGGCCAGCCACGATGCAGGAAGGATGCACGGTCCCTTCTTAGAGCAGTAATTACTCCTTGAGCACAACAAATTCTTCTAGTGGTGTGCACCACGTTCCTGTAAGTGTATTTCTCCTTTGCTGCAGTGGAGCATGAGTAGTTATACTGTAGTGTGCCTTTGAAGTTGAGGGAGGTACAAAGGGTCGATGTTAGCCGCAAGACCCGCGGCACGTCGTTTGTCAGCCACTGGGCGGGTGGTGCATCGAAGGTTTCCCCGCAAGGTGGTCTTTGCGTAGATTTCTGTCCTTTTAAACCAGCTTCACCTTTTAAGGGCCTAGAGACAGGTTAGGACACCACTTGGCAGGCAGAACTCTCAGCAGAAACCCCAGGTGCTGACAGAGATAAGTCTTTGTTGTCACTGAGACTTCAACAACAGGAGGCAAGCTCAGTTCAAACCCTTAGAGATTCTTCATCTGTGGAAAGTTACACAAAATTCAGTCTTTGTCCTCTCTCAGGTAGAAGCAGCTACTGCAGGCCAACCCAGCAAAGCACAGCCACAGGCAAAGGGGCAGTATTCCTCCTCCAGCTTCTCCAGCTCTTCTCCCGGGGCAGAAGTTCCTCTTGGTACCAGAAGTCATCTGATTTTCAGAGGTTTTAGGTGCTCTTCTTATACCCGTTTCTACCTTTGAAGTAGGCCTACTTCAAAGAGAAGTCTCTGTTTTTATAAAGATCCTGCTTTGTCCAGGCCAAGCACCAGACACACACCAGGGGGTTGGAGACTGCATTGTGTGAGGGCAGGCACAGCCCTTTCAGGTATAAGTGAACACTCCTCCTCTCCCCTCAGCCCAGATGGCCCATCAGCATAGGCAGGCTACACCCCAGCTCCCTTTGTGTCACTGTCTAAAGGAGAGGTGCAAACAGCCCAACTATCAAACTGACCCAGACAGGGAATCCATAAACAGGCAGATTCACAGAATGGTTTAAGCAAGAAAATGCCTACTTTCTGAAAGTAGCATTTTCAAACACACAATCTAAAAACCAACTTCACTAAAATATGTATTCCTAAATTGTGAGCTCACAGACCCCAAACTCCACATGTCTATCTGCTCTCAAAGGGAATCTGCACATGAATAATATTTAAAGGCAGCCCCTGTGTTAACCTTTGAGAGAGATAGGCCTTGCAACAGTGAAAAACGAATTTGGCAGTATTTCACTGTCAGGATATGTAAAAAACATAAGTAGATATCCCACCTTTAAAATACACTGCACCTTGACCAGGGGGCTAACTAGGGCCTACCTTAGGGGTGTCTTACATGTATGAATAGGGAAGGTTTGGGCCTCGCAAGTGGGTACACTTGCCAAGTCGAATTGGCAGTTTAAAACTACACACACACACACACACACACACACACTGCAGTGGCAGGTCTGAGCAATGTTTACAGGGTTATTAATGTGGGTGCACAACCACCGCTACAGGCCCACTAGTAGCATTTGATTTACAGGCGCTGGGCACCTCTAGTGCACTTTACTAGGGACTTACTACTAAATCAAGAATGCCAATCCTGGTTAAGCCAATGTACACATATATTTTATACAGGGAACACTTACACTTTAGCACTGGTCAGCAGTGGTAAAGTGTCCAGAGCAAACAAAAGCAGTGTCCAGCACACAGAAACAACCTGGGAATAAGAGGCAAAAAGTTAGGGGAGACCATGCCAATGATGCCAAGTCTAACACAGCCCAAACCCAGTTATCACCAAATACAGGGGTTAAGGGTTTTAAGGTTCCATTTCAAGGACCCGAGCTAGATCCCAGGTTCAAGGGAGTGATGCAGGGAGCCTTCTTGAAGTACAGTTGGAATGTACCAGAAATGGGGAGAGGTCCAGAGAACATGACAACTACAAGCCTAAGTGTCCTAAAGAAGGTTACGTAGTGTCTCATCTGCAACTGGGTAGGGCACTGGAAGCAGGAGTGCTGTTACAATCTGGATTGAAGTGTAACAGATTCTCAGAAGGTCAGTACCCACTTCCTAAATACCTAAACCCCCTATGGCCACCCCAAAACTTCAGAAATCCAGAGTTCTGCTAAATACTTTCAACCCAATGCAACGAGGTGTCCCCCATCCCCAACCAAACAACAGGGTACACTAGTCTCTGATCATGGCCCAAGGAGGTCTAATTCCTATGATGTTAGAGACTTCCATAGATTTTGACCAGGGCTAATGACGGTACCTGAGGGGACTGGAGGAATGCGTACTTGGCATAGTCCTCGAAGTGGACCAAAGCAGACCACATGTGGATGGAGAGGTTAGCAGACATCCCTTATTTGGACGCTGAGGTCACTTGTTCAATGGTTAGAACAGTTGAAGTCCCCTTTATAAAATGACCCAGGAAGCTATTGCAGGGCTCAGTCCAATGACTGAGAGTATGATAGAACAGGGTATTTAAAGAAAGTAATCAGACATCCATGTAACTCAACTCCCTAATCATGGCTCAACACAGGATGCGTTGGTTCCGCTTGATAAATACCTTAGGCCAACTTCCAGGGATCCAGGGCTGGGATTGCACCTCTTGGCAGGGCAGACTAACAGATGCAGAGTCCAGGTGCAGAAGCAGAGTGGTTGGAAGGTTATTATGTCACTGAGACTTCAGACCAGGAGGCCACCAACTAGCCCTTGGAGTCACTCTGGGTTCCAGTGGTGCAAGTTCAGTCCTACTCACCCAGGCAAGAGGAACAGTAGGACAGCACAGAACGGCAGAACTCCAACAAAGCAGAGTGTCAGTCCTTCAGCATCACAGAAGTCCTTCTTCCTGGCAGAGTATTCACAGGTCCAGAAGTGTACTGAAGTGGTCGTGTCAGAGGTCCAGTACTTATACCCAGTTGTGTCTTTGAAGGGGTGGAAACTTCAAAGACAGACCGTTGAAGTGCACAGAGATCCTGCCTTTAATGACCTGATTCCAGATTCACTATAGGGGATTATGCAGCCCTTTTTGTGTGGACAGGACACAGCTTATTCAGGTATAAATGAGGATGTGCCCAGCTTCTCCCTCCCATCCTGCCAGGATGGCCCATCAAGTCGTACCTAAGCTCCCATTGTGTGTGGCTGTCTATGAGGAAAACACAAAGCCTACCTGTCACCCACCCCAGATGTGATCAGAGAAAGGCAGCAGGCACCAAATGGCTAAAGTAAGAAAATGCTAACTTTCTTAAAGTGGCAATTTCAGAATTGTAATTTAAAATCCGACTTCACCATAAGTTGTGATTTTAAATTGTGAATCTAGAGACACCGAACTCGAAAAGTTGATATCTTCCAAATTGTGAATTACACTTATAAGATGTTATAAGGTAATCCCAACGTTACCCTATGGGAGAGATAGGCCTTGCAGTAGTGATAAATGACTATGGTGGTCATTCTGACCCTGGCGGTCTTTGACCGCCAGGGCGGAGGACCGCGGGAGCACCGCCGACAGGCCGGCGGTGCTCCAATGGGGATTCCGACCGCGGCGGTAAAGCCGCGGTCGGACCGGCACCACTGGCGGGGTCCCGCCAGTGTACCGCGGCCCCATTGAATCCTCCGCGGCGGCGCAGCTTGCTGCACCGCCGCGGGGATTCCGACCCCCCCTACCGCCATCTAGATCCCGGCGGTCGGACCGCCGAGATCCGGATGGCGGTAGGGGGGGTCGCGGGGCCCCTGGGGGCCCCTGCAGTGCCCATGCCACTGGCATGGGCATTGCAGGGGCCCCCGTAAGAGGGCCCCTACATGTATTTCACTGTCTGCTGCGCAGACAGTGAAATACGCGACGGGTGCAACTGCACCCGTCGCACAGCTTCCACTCCGCCGGCTCGATTACGAGCCGGCTTCATCGTGGAAGCCTCTTTCCCGCTGGGCTGGCTGGCGGTCTGAAGACGACCGCCCGCCAGCCCAGCGGGAAAGTCAGAATTACCGCCGCGGTCTTTCGACCGCGGAACGGTAACCTGACGGCGGGACTTTGGCGGGCGGCCTCCGCCGCCCGCCAAGGTCAGAATGAGGGCCTTAGTTTTTTTTTTTCACTACCCGGACATGTAAGTCTTAAATTAATATGTCCTGTCTTTTAAATACATGGAACCTTACCCTCTGGTTTGTCCAAGGCCTACCTTAGGAGTGACATATGTATATGAAGGGAAGGTTTGGACCTGGCAAAAGGATTATTTCACCAGGCCGACATGGCTGCGTAAAACTGCACACAAAGGATCTGCTATGACAGGCCTGGGACATGGTTAAAGGGCTACTTAAGTGGGTGGTACAATCAATGCTGCAGGCCGGCTAGTGGGTGGCAAATGCAAAAACAACAAAGTGATGGATGGAATGTTTGAATTAATCTCCGCCACAGGCAATCACTCAAACCGCCTTCCAATCCATCGCCTTAAGTATACCCAGAAATGGGTCCCGGACTCACTGTGCCATTGGAACCAAACTATTTGGCTGAAGAGCCATAACTAGGGTGAAACCAATCCCAGGTTGCTTGTGTTCAAGTTCAGGGAGGACCTGGCCTGACAGTTTGGGATGGACTGTTCCTATAAGGAGCAGGGTAAAAACTGATTTGCATATGTTGCAGGGTCAGGAATAAAAGAACGACACAACTCTGTTTGGCAAATAATATGAGCATTTATGAATAACGGCCGGGAGGGCAGCAGAGCTTTGTGACTGATACCGCACTCAACTTTGTCAGTTCAAACAGCCCTTTTTATATAAAACTGAAAGAAAGGTGGTTGATGCTTTGCGACGCACCTCTGAAACCAAGAAACAAATAACAAAGTAATATGTCATCAGAAAATCCTGTGGCGGGTGCCAATCTGGTGCAAAGAAACCCAACCACCAAGGGTTTCGAGGTGCACACACACAAAGGTGGATGGCGGCAAACACCTATGTCATGCGCTGTAGGTTACAGAATCTAAGAAAAGAGCAACCAGGGCACTCCAAACAAAAGAGTCCAAAAGTCGGGTGACTTAGTGTGGAAACGTTTAATCCTCAATGATCGGTCGTTGAATCATAGTTCAAAGATGTTTGAGTCCACATATGAGAAAGTGTATAGCAGGTTACAATAACAAACTGACTCCTCAGAATGAACAGGCATAGATGAGCAACAAAACAGCCAACACGTGTTTCGTCCTCTCGGACTTTTTCAAGGCTGCAGACAGAAACAAAATAGGAACTATTTACAATTATTGGCACTACCCTCTGGTAGCTAAATTTTGAAACGTGCAGATCATGCACGTGTAAAATAACAAAGTGATTATGCCCCAACGTGAAGAAATCATAATAAGTGAAGAAAAACCCTGTGGACTGTTCCTTTGCATGCATTTGAGAGCAAAGAAGAGAATGCAAAAAGGGGGATAGATGATCACCCTAAGTGAACCCATTGTTTTGATAACGCTCCAGAAGTGTCTGGAGAGAAATTTATTTATAATAGGACGAGTGGGAGACATAAAAAGAGGCAAACATAGATGAAAAAAAGAAAGAAAAGAAAAAGGAAGAAGAAAACGAGTAATATAGATGATTTAGGATACTGTCGAACAAAGTTTGTTGTACTCTTAATTTACCTCTAGATACACTTTTTAGAGAAGAGTGGCTGATGGTGTTCAGTTAGACATCCACACGATGAAATAATTCTGACTAGGCAAGGTAAAAAAATTAGAGAAGGCAGTGTTTACTCTAGAGTTGACCTCAATGATACTAGTATAAAATTTGCAAAAAATTAAGATATTTTTAGCAAACATTTAAATATTTAGAGCGGAGAGGCGAAGGAGGTGAAAGTTAGAGGACCTACCAAAAGTAAAAGGATCCAAAGTACTGGAAAATGTTCCTTCCAAATCAATACCGGGTGTTCCTTATGCGTAGTGACTTCAAATTCCAAAATGCATGCTCCCCAGTATGGGACATGCAGACAAACGAAAAAGTCTAAATAGACCCTGTCTGTGGAAATAGAGCGGAACGGCAAAGAATATAAATTATGCTGAATCAAGCGTATATTGATCATACACAACACAAACCCGATGTAGTAGACCAAAAAACCACTTCGTAATAGAAAACAAAAGGCATTCCCATTGCGTATTGCACAATCCACCTAAGCATCCACCAAAACATGCAGTGAGGGCAAGTCCCTTCCAACATCCCGGCTGGAGTGTCTATTTGAGGCAAACCAGTTACAAAGAAAACCGCCCAGTTACACCGACAGGTCTGCGGGTGGCGCCCCGTAGGTCTTAATGACTAAGGTATCTCTCGTTAGTGAAAAACTGCGCTACTATGTCAATAAACTACGAGAGAAAAGCCTCACCGTCTTTCTCTTTTGAAATACGCCGTCCCTTACACCCCCCAGAACAAGTCCATGAAGTGGCAGTCTAACATGCCAAAACAACTTAATAACCACCGACTCCAAGTGCGAATAACCCGTTAAACTGTAGCAAATACAGCGATATTCAACTAAGTTTAGGAGACCGGCACACAAACATAATCCCCTACCTGTTTCTAACCGTAGAGTCCGGGAAGTGAGTAACGACGGCGTATGTACTTGCCACTTCAGCGTCTGATAGCGCTGCCGTTTTACCATATGGCGTGAAGCCGCTAAACAGTCCTCGTTAATAAGCGTGAATTCTAAAAATGAAAAAAGGACTGGGGGGATAACAATGAAAGGGAGTTCCTGTTATCTGTTAGAATTGGGCGCCATGTTGGAGAGTATCCGTGGCAATCGGAAGTACAAGGCTGCGTTCAGTCCACACAGAGAGTGAGAAAGTGAACCAGAGTAAAGTGAATCAAAGAGCCCCAGAAGTTGACAGACTTTCGCATTGGCAGCACGAAGTACAGGGGGAAAGTGTTGTTAGGAGACGTAAACATGCTTGGTGGGAGAATAGATAAGAACGCGTTGTGATTATGGGTGGAACAAAGTTATAAAGGCAAAAAATAGTAAACCGAATTAACAAAGTTCCTCTGGTGTCATGATACAAACAACCATGAATGCAGATCCGCGGGGATGTCCTGGTTCCCCACATGACAGAGTGTATATAAAGTAACGTCAAATATAACGATGATACATATAGTCTATATGCCAATTATAAAATAAAACATTACCAACCAAAAACCCACCACAATCAACATCTTAACATGTTATACACAGGCATATACATGCATGGCTATGCACTCAAAATCACATGAGAAATATGGAAACATCTTAAAGGAAAAACACCCATATTTGTTTAAGTATATTGCAAAACTACCCTAATTGCACGGTATAGATGCATAATGAAAAAATAGTACGATTTACATACAGATGCGTGCTTAGAGAAATACATGGAGGTCCTTATGGATGTTCAGGCCCTGTTCAACCGCTCGTAGCTTGATTATCCACCTGCTCTCTGAGCGTCTTAGGGCCAAAATACGGTTACCTCCTCGAGGCAACTTTCTAAGAGAATCAATCCCATGTATATGAATGTCTAAGATTTCCCTTTGTCCATGTGTCTCATTAAAATGGACCGCAAAAGGATAGTTAACGTTAGAAGAATGTATGGCTCTAAGATGTTCCTGAATTCGTTCTTTCAGTGGTCTGATGGTACTTCCGACATAGATTAGCCCACATGTACACACAATACAATAAACAACATAGCTTGTGTTGCAATTGGTGAAATGTTTTAATTCATGTGTGATCAGAGTATTGTACTGGAATCTCAGTGTCTTGTCTTTGATGTACTCACAAATATTGCAATGTCCGCATCTGTACGTGCCTGGTGGTGGTTTAGGAAGCCAGGTGTCCGTGTTCTCAGGGGGCAGAAAGCTGTGACACAGTTGGTCACGAAGGCGGGTACCCCTCTTGTATACAATACTAGGTTTGTCAGTCAGGCCATTTTTAAGTATCTCATTTGTCAATAACATGGACCAATGCTTTTGTATAGTTTTGTGAATTTGAGAACTCAATGCACTCTGTTGAAAAACAAGGGAGATATGTTCTCGTGGGTTGTTCTTCTTAGTATTAGTGAGTAAGGTTGGGCGTTTGATTTTCATGATCTTGTTGCAGGCTTTGCTAAGGGCCTGTGGATGGTAACCCCTGTGTCTGAACCTTAGTTCCATGTTATGTAATTCTTCATGGAAAACCCTGTCCTCACTACAGTTACGGCGGATCCTTGTACTTTCCCCGTAGGGGATGGCATTGATTTGGGGCTTTGGATGTGAGCTGGTGGCGTGCAGGATAGAGTTACATGCCGTAGGCTTCCTGAAAAGTTTAGTGCAGATTTTTCCATGTTCAATGTAAATAGTGAGGTCCAGAAAATTGATGGTAAATTGACTGGCCTCATGCGTAAAGCTGATGTTAAAGGTGTTGTTGTTGAGATGCTCTATAAAGGCTAAAAGAGACGATGCATTTCCTGACCAGAAGACTAAGATGTCATCGATATATCTGCCCCAATAAAGGATGTGCTGTGATAGGAGTGGAGGGCATGAACGCCACACATGTGTTTTTTCCATGTACCCCATATATAGATTAGCATATGATGGGGAGAATTTGGCTCCCATAACCACTCCTCGTACTTGGTGAAACCAGTCTCCATTGTGTAGGAAGATGTTATTATCCAGGACCACACTTATCAAGTTGATAAGCATGTTAGTGTGATCTAGTAGAGAGGCATCCCTAGTATCCAGGTAGTGCTGGATGGCAGTGAGGCCCTCTGCTCTCGGGATGCTCGTGTAAAGTGAGGTCACATCCAAAGTAACTAAATAATGGCCCTCTGTCCATTCATAGTCAGCCATTTTACACAAATAATTCCTTAGTGTCCCTGATGTAAGAGGGTAGGTTATGGACAAACGGCTGTAGGAAAATGTCTATATATTCTGATAGTTTCTCCGTAGGGGAGCCAATGCCAGAGATGATGGGTCGGCCTAGAGGAAAATTGCCACTCTTGTGTATTTTTGGCAGAATATAAATACAAGGTGAAGTAGGCGTGTTGTTATATAGATATTTGAACTCCATATCAGATAATAAGTCAAGGTTAAGATAACCTTGTAGTTTTTGCATAATTACTCTATTAACCCCCAGCATGGGGTTAGATGTGAGTTTGAGATATGCAGTGCAATCAGAAAGTTGGCAATCCAGTTCCGAAACTTAATCAGTTCTGTCCATAATCACAATGTTCACACCCTTGTCCGCCTCTTTGATGACTATGTCCTTGCAAGATCCCAGTGATATTAGCGCTTGCTTTTCGGCTAATGTGATATTATGTGCAGGGATGGACTTGTGTCCCAAAACGTACTGTTCCTCCATGTGATAGAACTCATTGGTAACCCTGTGGCAAAAAGCGTCAATGGCGTAATCCCTAGGTATAGTGTGCGTGAACTTAGAGGTTGTTTTTAGACCACTGGTGGCCCTAGTGCCAGACTCTATATTCAATTCATTGATAATCTCTATAAGTGATGGCGTGGGGCCCTCTTGATGCTCTATTGATAGCAAGGTTTGTATGTCCTTGACATCTTTGATGGTCATGGTGCTAGGAGTATGGACAAGGGCATTGGTGGATCGAGCGGAGGTGTTAACATCATAGAAGTATTTATAGAGTTTACACCTACGAATGAATTTAAACAAACTGACATGTAGTTGTGTAAAATCAGGAAGTGAGGTAGGTACAAATCCCAGACCTTTCTTCAGAATGTTGCTTTGGTCAGGATTCAAAGTTATAGAAGAGATATTTACAATTGCAATGGTGTCTGGGGTATCTGCCGTAGAGACATGTGTGCCCGTCATTGTTGAAGATTTCGAGTCGTTGAACGTGTTGCCACACCATCCACTCGTTTGTTTGTATTTGTCCCTGCGCTTCCCCCGTCTAATGGTCTTAAGGTGTTTTCTTCTCTCCTTTGGGGTTGTTTTTGGCCTCTCCGGAACCTCTCTAGCTCTAGTAAAAAAGGTGACCTATGTGTGGAGGTAGATGGAAGAGTTTGGTCCCTGAAATCCTCACTAGTTCCACTAGAAATGCTAGATATGTCTGTATCACTAGTAGTGAGAATAGCCGAAGGGAGATTTTTCTTGATAGTGGGGGATGTCCTATTACTATCTGTTCTAAGATTGTCATATTTGCGAGCAAAGGTGAAAACCCTTCTGTTTTTATAATCGTTGTCATCTCTCTTGAGCTTGCGTAGTTTCTTATCTTTTATGTATAGTTGGTGTTTATGTAGGACATCCTTCAGTATATTAAAGTTTTTTGCTTTATTGTCAGTACAGTCAATGTCATCAATCTCTTTTTCTAGTAATGTGATCTCCTGCACAAGTTTATCCCGCTTGGCCTTAGCGTCCCGAATAAGTATGTCCATCATACCATATGATGACGTGATCAAAAGTTGTTCCCACTCCTTGAGTAGGTCGGACTGAGATCATCGAAAGATGGAAATAAAATGACCCTCAACCCCCTAGGTATTTGTTCATTTTCCAGATATTTTTGTAAAATCGTATAATCCCACCAGCGTGAGAGTTCTTGTTTTTTTAGACGTTCGAGCTTAATGAACTTAATTCTAAGGCCCTCATGTGTGGGATTGGAGGTGCTAGAAACACTGGTTTGGGCACTAGACTGGAATAGTTCTTGAAACAGGGTATCTCTATTGTCATCAAAGTTTGCCATTTTTCTACCAATTGTTCAGATGTTAGGGCAAGTAAAAACAAAATAATGTACACATTAATACAGAGTTGTTGAACACAAAAGGAAAGTATTACCAAATGTTATGAATCGTGTTAGGAAAGTGACAGAGTGCAGACAGCATCAAATAACAGAACAACTATAAAACTGAAAGAAAGGGGGTTGATGCTTAGCGACGCACCTCTGAAACCAAGAAACAAATAACAAAGTAATATGTCATCAGAAAATCCTGTGGCGGGTGCCAATCTGGTGCAAAGAAACCCAACCACCAAGGGTTTCGAGGTGCACACACACAAAGGTGGATGGCGGCAAACACCTATGTCATGCGCTGTAGGTTACAGAATCTAAGAAAAGAGCAACCAGGGCACTCCAAACAAAAGAGTCCAAAAGTCGGGTGACTTAGTGTGGAAACGTTTAATCCTCAATGATCGGTCGTTGAATCATAGTTCAAAGATGTTTGAGTCCACATATGAGAAAGTGTATAGCAGGTTACAATAACAAACTGACTCCTCAGAATGAACAGGCATAGATGAGCAACAAAACAGCCAACACGTGTTTCGTCCTCTCGGACTTTTTCAAGGCTGCAGACAGAAACAAAATAGGAACTATTTACAATTATTGGCACTACCCTCTGGTAGCTAAATTTTGAAACGTGCAGATCATGCACGTGTAAAATAACAAAGTGATTATGCCCCAACGTGAAGAAATAATAATAAGTGAAGAAAAACCCTGCGGACTGTTCCTTTGCATGCATTTGAGAGCAAAGAAGAGAATGCAAAAAGGGGGATAGATGATCACCCTAAGTGAACCCATTGTTTTGATAACACTCCAGAAGTGTCTGGAGAGAAATGTATTTATAATAGGACGAGTGAGAGACATAAAAAGAGGCAAACATAGATGAAAAAAAGAAAGAAAAGAAAAAGGAAGAAGAAAACAAGTAATATAGATGATTTAGGATACTGTCGAACAAAGTTCGTTGTACTCTTAATTTACCTCTAGATACACTTTTTAGAGAAGAGTGGCTGATGGTGTTCAGTTAGACATCCACACGATGAAATAATTCTGACTAGGCAAAGTAAAAAAATTAGAGAAGACAGTGTTTACTCTAGAGTTGACCTCAATGATACTAGTATAAAATTTGCAAAAAATTAAGATATTTTTAGCAAACATTTAAATATTTAGAGCGGAGAGGCGAAGGAGGTGAAAGTTAGAGGACCTACCAAAAGTAAAAGGATCCAAAGTACTGGAAAATGTTCCTTCCAAATCAATACCGGGTGTTCCTTATGCGTAGTGACTTCAAATTCCAAAATGCATGCTCCCCAGTATGGGACATGCAGACAAACGAAAAAGTCTAAATAGACCCTGTCTGTGGAAATAGAGTGGAACGGCAAAGAATATAAATTATGCTGAATCAAGTGTATATTGATCATACGCAACACCAACCCGATGTAGTAGACCAAAAAACCACTTCGTAATAGAAAACAAAAGGCATTCCCATTGCGTATTGCACTATCCACCTAAGCATCCACCAAAAAAAACAGCGAGGGCAAGTCCCGTCCAACATCCCGGCTGGAGTGTCTATTTGAGGCAAACCAGTTACAAAGAAAACCGCCCAGTTACACCGACAGGTCTGCGGGTGGCGCCCCGTAGGTCTTAATGACTAAGGAATCTCTTGTTAGTGAAAAACTGCGCTACTATATCTATAAACTACGAGAGAAAAGCCTCACCGTCTTTCTCTTTTGAAATACGCCGTCCCTTACACCCCCCAAAACAAGTCCATGAAGTGGCAGTCTAACATGCCAAAACAACTTAATAACCACCGACTCCAAGTGCGAATAACCCGTTATACTGTAGCAAATACAGCGATATTCAACTAAGTTTAGGAGACCGGCACACGAACATAATCCCCTACCTGTTTCTAACCGTAGAGTCCGGGAAGTGAGTAACGACGGCGTATGTACTTGCCACTTCAGCGTCTGATAGCGCTGCCGTTTTACCATATGGCGTGAAGCCGCTAAACAGTCCTCGTTAATAAGCGTGAATTCTAAAAATGAAAAAGGGACTGGGGGGATAACAATGAAAGGGAGTTCCTGTTATCTGTTAGAATTGGGCGCCATGTTGGAGAGTATCCGTGGCAATCTTAAGTACAAGGCTGCGTTCAGTCCACACAGAGAGTGAGAAAGTGAACCAGAGTAAAGTGAATCAAAGAGCCCCAGAAGTTGACAGACTTTCGTATTGGCAGCACGAAGTACAGGGGGAAAGTGTTGTTAGGAGACGTAAACATGCTTGGTGGGAGAATAGATAAGAACGCATTGTGATTATGGGTGGAACAAAGTTATAAAGGCAAAAAATAGTAAACCGAATTAACAAAGTTCCTCTGGTGTCATGATACAAACAACCATGAATGCAGATCCGCGGGGATGTCCTGGTTCCCCACATGACAGAGTGTATTTTGGCCCTAAGACGCTTAGAGAGCAGGTGGATAATCAAGCTACGAGCGGTTGAACAGGGCCTGAACATCCATAAGGACCTCCATGTATTTCTCTAAGCACGCATCTGTATGTAAATCGTACTATTTTTTCATTATGCATCTATACCGTGCAATTAGGGTAGTTTTGCAATATACTTAAACAAATATGGGTGTTTTTCCTTTAAGATGTTTCCATATTTCTCATGTGATTTTGAGTGCATAGCCCTGCATGTATATGCCTGTGTATAACATGTTAAGATGTTGATTGTGGTGGGTTTTTGGTTGGTAACGTTTTATTTTATAATTGGCATATAGACTACATGTATCATCGTTATATTTGACGTTACTTTATATACACTCTGTCATGTGGGGAACCAGGACATCCCCGCGGATCTGCATTCATGGTTGTTTGTATCATGACACCAGAGGAACTTTGTTAATTCGGTTTACTATTTTTTGCCTTTATAACTTTGTTCCACCCATAATCACAACGCGTTCTTATCTATTCTCCCACCAAGCATGTTTACGTCTCCTAACAACACTTTCCCCCTGTACTTCTTGCTGCCAATGCGAAAGTCTGTCAACTTCTGGGGCTCTTTGATTCACTTTACTCTGGTTCACTTTCTCACTCTCTGTGTGGACTGAACGCAGCCTTGTACTTCCGATTGCCACGGATACTCTCCAACATGGCGCCCAATTCTAACAGATAACAGGAACTCCCTTTCATTGTTATCCCCCCAGTCCTTTTTTCATTTTTAGAATTCACGCTTATTAACGAGGACTGTTTAGCGGCTTCACGCCATATGGTAAAACGGCAGCGCTATCAGACGCTGAAGTGGCAAGTACATACGCCGTCGTTACTCACTTCCCGGACTCTACGGTTAGAAACAGGTAGGGGATTATGTTCGTGTGCCGGTCTCCTAAACTTAGTTGAATATCGCTGTATTTGCTACAGTATAACGGGTTATTCGCACTTGGAGTCGGTGGTTATTAAGTTGTTTTGGCATGTTAGACTGCCACTTCATGGACTTGTTTTGGGGGGTGTAAGGGACGGCGTATTTCAAAAGAGAAAGACGGTGAGGCTTTTCTCTCGTAGTTTATAGATATAGTAGCGCAGTTTTTCACTAACGAGAGATTCCTTAGTTATTAAGACCTACGGGGCGCCACCCGCAGACCTGTCGGTGTAACTGGGCGGTTTTCTTTGTAACTGGTTTGCCTCAAATAGACACTCCAGCCGGGATGTTGGAAGGGACTTGCCCTCGCTGCATGTTTTGGTGGATGCTTAGGTCGATAGTGCAATACGCAATGGGAATGCCTTTTGTTTTCTATTACGAAGTGGTTTTTTGGTCTACTACATCAGGTTTGTGTTGTGTATGATCAATATACACTTGATTCAGCATAATTTATATTCTTTGCCGTTCTGCTCTATTTCCACAGACAGGGTCTATTTAGACTTTTTCGTTTGTCTGCATGTCCCATACTGGGGAGCATGCATTTTGGAATTTGAAGTCACTACGCATAAGGAACACCCGGTATTGATTTGGAAGGAACATTTTCCAGTACTTTGGATCCTTTTACTTTTGGTAGGTCCTCTAACTTTCACCTCCTTCGCCTCTCCGCTCTAAATATTTCAATGTTTGCTAAAAATATCTAAATTTTTTGCAAATTTTATACTAGTATCATTGAGGTCAACTCCAGAGTAAACACTGTCTTCTCTAATTTTTTTACCTTGCCTAGTCAGAATTATTTCATCGTGTGGATGTCTAACTGAACACCATCAGCCACTCTTCTCTAAAAAGTGTATCTAGAGGTAAATTAAGAGTACAACGAACTTTGTTCGACAGTATCCTAAATCATCTATATTACTCGTTTTCTTCTTCCTTTTTCTTTTCTTTCTTTTTTTCATCTATGTTTGCCTCTTTTTATGTCTCTCACTCGTCCTATTATAAATACATTTCTCTCCAGACACTTCTGGAGCGTTATCAAAACAATGGGTTCACTTAGGGTGATCATCTATCCCCCTTTTTGCATTCTCTTCTTTGCTCTCAAATGCATGCAAAGGAACAGTCCACATGGTTTTTCTTCACTTATTATTCTTCACGTTGGGGCATAATCACTTTGTTATTTTATGCGTGCATGATCTGCACGTTTCAAAATTTAGCTACCAGAGGGTAGTGCCAATAATTGTAAATAGTTCCTATTTTGTTTCTGTCTGCAGCCTTGAAAAAGTCCGAGAGGACGAAACACGTGTTGGCTGTTTTGTTGCTCATCTATGCCTGTTCATTCTGAGGAGTCAGTTTGTTATTGTAACCTGCTATACACTTTCTCATATGTGGACTCAAACATCTTTGAACTATGATTCAGCGACCGATCATTGAGGATTAAACGTTTCCACACTAAGTCACCCGACTTTTGGACTCTTTTGTTTGGAGTGCCCTGGTTGCTCTTTTCTTAGAGCCCTTTTTATATGTTCACGACACCTTGAGTGCGTCTTATCACTTGTCATGCATTTTGATTTAAGCGCCTGCTTGGTACATTGTATCTCTACCTACATTAGCATAAAGCCACATTTCTCCTTGAGAAACCATCTAATTACGCATTTACAGAAAATGGAAGGTTACACATCTGTCATGAGCACATTTGTTAATAAACCGCAATGTCTTTTATCTCACGTTCTGAAGCCATCAGTACTTTCTCCTTTGACTAACTCCAGACTTGGAACCATGTCAGTCTGGCCTCCCTTGCACAGCTGCTGGCCTTCAAGCATCAAAGCTTATCATGTTCCCTTTCTAAAACCACCGTGGTGTGTCCTTCCCTTGTGAACGTGGATTGGAATGTGCGCCCTCCCAGTGTGTATGTTATCAAGTTATGACTAAAGCTTTCTATGGCCTTCTACTTGCAGCTGCATTATGAATAAATGTTTCTGCTTGTCCTTGTTTTGCCTCCATGCTTGCTGTCTTGAGCTCTCTATTTGGATGCCATGAGCATTCTGGGCCTGTGTTCTTCTCTGATCATGTACAACTCTTCCTCCTTAAAAAAGAGGTATGCAGTAAGCTCATCAATAACGCACCATCCCACAGGGTACCCCCTAGTACAAAGCAATATATCAGTAAGATAGCAGAAACAATACACAAGTATCAAAGAGCGTGCAACAACACCATAGTTCCTACTGCAATGAGGAACTCGACGGGGATGAAAGGCAGTTCCACTAAGAAATACTCCAAAAGGTGGTGCACTGCAAGGTATAGTACTAAGAGCAATAGGAGAGAGTAAGCCACAAATCGTGATAATAGTAAGAAAGGAGAAAGAAAGTAACTAGAAGGAAAGAAATGACCCAACATAGGTGATGTGTTAATATGACCCTACAAGGACATATAAAATGTATTTGTGCTTTCTTGTTTATTCATTATTTGTGGTCAGCATTCACACTGCCCTTCTGGGTGGCACAACATTATTATTTTGGACTGTCAATTAAGTATTAAATTGCAAATTGTTGTTCTTCACAATGTAACACTGGCTTTGGCCATTTGTATACTGTCTCTAATATACCTTGCAGTGCTCCACCTTTTGGAGTGACTCTTCCTCCTTATTCATGCATTAGCAAAAGTGGGCCTCCTCATTTTTCTATATTTTCGATAACATTCCCCCCTTTAGTTGAACTTTCAACTACTTCTTCACCTTCCACATACATTCATCAGTGTATATATGTTGTCCTCGTCCTTTTGCACTTCCCTGGCTACCCTCATAGTGAACATCCCACCCAACTTCTGGCTAACTCTCTTGCAGAATCCTACCAGTATTTGAAAGATACAAAACATCAATAAGATCACCACAAGTATCGGGAATAACCCCTTAACCAGTCCTAACAACTAGGATGGCATCCATACAAACCACCCTGACAACTATTCGGCGGGGGAACCCCCCCTCGTCTGCCATCTTCTTCCGTAGGTTATGTAGAGTCTGTATGGCCTCTGTTATTGTTTCGTTGTCTGCATCATTAGCTGGCACGTATGTGCAACAGGCAGTTCCGATTTTGGCACAAACCCCACCCTCCATGGCTGTCATCAAGTCTAGCACATACCTAAGTTGCATAAGCATCACCCTCACAGCCCGCATTTCTTCCTTGACTGCATTGAACCCATCTTCAGTCACGTTAATGGTCTTCATCAGTTCTCATCGGGTTATTTGCAGCCAGAGGGCAGTTGCCTTTGCTTGGACAAAAGGGAAGATGCTTCTGACGAACAATTGGGCATCATTGAACAACCTGTGCTCTCTTGGAACGTCTCCCCAGTTTGTAATACCCATATAATCTGCATATCTCTTCTTCCGATGGTGTAGCAAGGTGGTTGGACGGCTCATGGGGTGGTCATGTAACTTTGAAATATTCACCCCTGGAATCACCAGGGAGGGGATGTGCACAGTAACTAAGGAACAAAGACTTCTCCATCCGGAAGGAACTCGTAAGTACAGCCATTCTCCGCATTGCCAATAGTAGTCCATCTGGTGGAGGTGCCCCATTGCATGTCAGCATTGTACTTTGTGGTGATGCAATTGATGTTTGTCCTGCCGGGACTGTTCCATTCCCTCTGAAACATGAAAAGAAAACAATTGGTGTTCTACCTGCTCGAAGAGTGGATGACGTTTCTACCTAAGTTAATTTAGATATGTTTTCATCCCGTATATCCTGACACTTCTGCCGTGTGCTATTGTCACTCTGATTTCCCATCCATAAAGAGAGAGCTCTACATCCAATTGTTGCACCGTGGTACCACTGACCATGGACGTATACTGATCCATTTACTCAAAAATATGGCATCTCATGACAATCTTGGGGCATAGGTGTGGCTGAATAATTTTTACAGAAAAGTGTAGATCGTGATATTACCAGGAATCCCTCCTCTAATATTCTATTTTTCCATTTTTTGCTCTTGTACCTCATTACCCCTGTCTCAGCCAATTTTTCTAACTACACTATTAACTCCTTGCAATCTGTCAGGACATTTGTTATATCAGTTAACTAGGAACACTCCCTGTCTTATCTTTAGGGGTTGCATCCGTGCTCTCATTCTGCAAAGATACAAATGTGATAAACATTGAGTAACATTCGGAGATACCTCTTTTGACGAGTGCAGTCTGTCTGTGTCACTAGCATGTGGAATCAGGGAACAAACAAAACATGATTCATTAGTAGTCTGCATGCCTATCTCTGTCATGTGCTGATACCATATGTTGTCTAGTAAACTAACATGAATATTATGGGATAAATTTTCATATTTATATACTTCTCTCTGCAAGCGCTTAGTATACTGACACATTGCCATGTGTGGGCTAAAATACCATTGAAATGTAATTGCTAGCATAACAAAACATGAACAGAAAAACAAAATTTAAATACATAACTGTCCAACAGCAGTGTCGAATAGGAGCTCCGCTGGCCTCTTTAGGAAGGATGCTGTCCTTCGTCTTTTTCTTTGTCCTCCTTTAAAAGTTCCTGTGAAGATGGTGATGTATGACGAACCCGGGGCCAATCTAACGTCTGACAGATGTATCCATGGCTTCCTGCCCTCCACCTTCACTGCTGTGGGGGTGCTCTGGGTAACTAAGTAGGGGCCCTCGAATTTGCTGTCTCTCCATCGTCGTACAAAATTGCAGATGTACACTTGCTGGCACACGTAAATTGGACTGGTCTGCTGGGCTGCGGTTGTGCACTTCTCCTGTCTTGCCACCTGTTTAGAGAAGAACTTGACAGACTTCAATAACTGAGATAAATAACTACTCATCTCCTGTCCTAAAACCTCAGCTGTCTTTTGAGCATCTGTCCTCTGTTGAGCTATTGTTAAAGGAGTTGGCATGGGACGCCCTGTTAATATCTGGTGAGGGGTCAAGTGCTGATCACTTCCTGATTGGTTCCTGAGGGCATATAAGGCTAGGGGAAGGCAATATAGCCAGTTCTTCTGCATTGTGACACATAATTTACAAATTTTGTTCTTTAACAGGCCGTTAAGGCATTCCACTATACCATTACTTTGGGGATGATAAACAGATGATAATTTGTGCTTTATTCCTAGAGAGGTGCAGATGTGCTGAAACATTGCATTAAGGAAGTGTGTGCCGTTATCTGAGCGGATCATTTCTGTGATTCCCCACCTAGGTATGAAGTCTCTTATCAAAAAGTTGGCTGCTGCTTTAGCATCATTATGTACACCTGGTCCTGCCTCGATCCACCTGGAAAAGGGGCAGACCACCACGATAAAGTATCTGTAATTATTACATCTCTCAATCATGTCAACTAAATCTATATGTAAATTTGTAAATGGGCCTGTCGGACATGGTATTGTTGAAGTAGTTCCTTTTAGTGTGGGTCTAGGGTTGTATTGTTGGCATACTGCACATTCTGCAATGTACATAGTAATCATTTCAGATAATTGTGGAATGAGCCAATCTGTCTGTAGCGTAGGAAGAAGATATTCCTCGGCAGTGTGTGCAGGGAGGTGTAGTTGCTCTAGGGCTGTATACAACAGGGCTTGTGGCATCACTGGCTTACCTGTGCTTTCTTGCCTGTAGATAAAATCTGTTGGTGACTGTATACACCCTCGCTGCTCCCACAGCTCCCTTTCATGAGGTAGTGCTTGTTCTTGCAATTCACGTAAATGTAACTGTGCTGTCTCTGTGTATGGGGGTGGTAACTCAGTAGCATTCTGTTGTCTGCTTGTCATCATCCGTAACGTGTGTTCATCCTGTTCACTATAATTTGGAGATGTTTTAGCTGCTTCTTTTGCTACCCAATCTGCCAAGGCATTTCCCCTGGAGACAAGGTCTTGTTGATTGGTGTGTGCTGCACATTTTATAACTGCTACCTTAGATGGCAGAGTTAAAGCCTTCATCAATTACGCCAATAGATCTTTATGCATTACAGGGGATCCATCAGATTTAAGAAGTCCCCTCCTTTCCCACCGGTGAATGCTAGAATGCACGTGGTGGTGACATATGCTGAATCTGAATAAATGGTAATCTCTAGTCCTTCGGTGTTTTGCAGTGCTTCAATAATAGCTACTAATTCTGCAGCTTGTGCTGAGAAATGGGATGGAAGTGGTATTTGACTCACTATCTGTAAGGTGTCAGAGGATCCCTGATGCTCGGCATTTACAACAGCTGCTCGTGAGTGCCTAATCCCAGTCTCCTGATCTATGAAAGAGGACCCATCGACAAAGAGCAGCATGCTCCCAGGGATGGGGTCTTCTCCTATCCCACTCTTTCTCTGGGGTGTAAGTGACACAGTCATGTACTTGTTCATCATCAGAAACTGGGTGTGCAAAGAATGTCGCTGGATTAACTGTGTGACACCGTACCACTTGCAAGGATGGTATTGACAGTATTACTTCATATCCAGATACCCTCTGAGTTGTAAGGGTGCTCTTGCTCTTTTGCAAGATAGCGAATACCGCATGCTCTACATACAGTGTTAAAGGTGATCCCATCACTATGGTGGTGCTCTTTTGAACTGCAAAAGCTGTTGTAGCCAGAGCTTGCTCACATGGATAATGCCCTTTCATGACGGGGTCTAGCAGCCCACTGTAGTAGGCAATTGGTTTGTGTCCCATAGATGTCTTTTGAGTTAGTACTGCTGTCATTGTTGTTCAATTACAATGACAGAAGAGGTGGAAAGTTTTATTATAATCAGGTGTACCTAACACTGGAACATTTGTTAATGCTCTCTTTAGCTCCAGGAAATCTGTCTCACTTTCATGGGTCCAGTCTATTTTGTTTGCATTTGTGTGGGACTCTTTTAAAGCAGTTAGAAGTGGTACGGTCAGAGTGGCGTAGTCAAATACCCACTGCCTCACATAATTGCAGAGTCCTAAAAACTTCTGCATTTGTTTTGTGATTGTGGGCTTAGACATGTTCCTAATACTCTCTACTCTGTCCAGTGTCACCCTTATCCCATCTTTAGATATTATCTGTCCCAAGTAGTGGACCTCTGTCTGCACGTACTGCAATTTATTTTTGTCCACTTTGTAACCTTTTTCTGCAAGCATGCAGAGGAGACCAATGGTGTCATCTCTACATATGTCTTCAGTGGCACTGCAAACCATGATATCATCTATGTATTGTAACAAAGTACTCTTGCAGTTTATGTTTGCTAAATCCTTCTTCACTGTTCTGTTAAAAATGCTTGGGGACTCACAGAAGCCTTGAGGAAGACGCCAATAGCAGTATTGGGTCTGTTGAAACGTGAATTCAGTCAAATACTGGCTGTCAGAATGCAGTGGAATACTGAAAAATGCATTCTTGAGATCGACCACTGAGAAATAAGTGCCTTCTTTAGGTATGTTTGTTAGTATGACTGATAGGTCAGGTACCACTGGAATTTCTGGTATCACTACATCGTTAAGGGAGCGGAAATCCTGAATCATTCTCCAAGTACCCCCCTTTGCCTTGCGTATCGGGAAAATCGGAGTGTTGCACGGTGTCGACCTCTCATATATTACTCCCTGCTCAAGTAATGCTTGTTTTGCGGGGAGAATGCCCTCTTCTCCCTCCTTGGACAAGGGGTACTGGCGTATCCTGGGCAGAATTGCTCCAGGTTTCAAGGTAATTTTCACAGGCTTAGCCCCTTTGATCAGTCCCACATCATATGGATCCTTTGTCCACAACACCTCTGGGGCTTTTGCCAAATCTCTCTCAATTATTGTTTGGTCTTGTGCGTGTCTGGACACTGTTCTGTATTGTAGCTGCACTCTTATGGCAATGTCCATCTCAAACACAACTGTCTCAATTAGTGGGCAGTCATCAAATATTTCTTTATCTGATATATCTCTTAATTTAACCCCAGGATCTGTGAATATTATTGATGCCCACATCGCCTGTCTTCTGTCAGTTGCCAGCAACACGGCATATGTTGATCTTATTTCAAGGACGGATATTTCCAATATCATTTCAGGTTCTTTAATAGGATCCACAGGCTTGTAAGGCCTGAACAGCAGTTCCTTTGGTAACTGCACTGTTTTCCCTTGTAGTGCTGGTGTGTGTGCTATCAAGGCATATACAATGTGCTAAAAAGCCTCTGTATCGACAGGAACTGCTCTGACCTGTTGTCCTAGCTCCTCATGAGCTATGAGGGACAATATCCTGCTCGGTGTGACACCTAGTGTGTAACATACCATTGACCCATCCTCCAGGAAGGAGATGGTCATGTTCAGTTTACTCATTAAATCTCTCCCAAGAAGATTGACTGGTGACTCTGGGGAGTACAGTAGTGGTCCTTCAATTTGTTTATCTCCCACAATCATGTTTACTGATTTGCTGAATGGAACCCTGCTCACAGCCCCAGAAAACCCTTGTGTGTCCATTGAGTTGCAAGAAAGTGGTAGTCTTCCTTCCCTAATACACGATTTGGTGGCCCCAGTGTTGATTAAAAACCTATAGGGGCGACCTTCTATGGCTACCGTCACAGTGGATTCCTAATCTGACCTGCGGGTTACCGATAGTATTAGACACACAGTGGCCATCTGCGGGCTCTGTCATTGGGTATAATTTTGAGTTGGTGTTCCCCCGAACATTTGGGGCGATGCATGGAAGGGGTTGCCTCCTTGGACTGTTACCCCTCCCACCTGTACCTGTGCCTGTCCTCCTGTAGGGTTGTTGATGCCTTAGGGCCCGCCTTGCGACATTGGCCCTTGGGGTGCAACCCACTGGGCTTGGGTGCCCTGCGGGGGTCCCTGCATTGCTTGCTGCTGGGGCGCCCATTGCATTTGTTGAAGCCTGATCTGCCCCTGCGGGGAATTCCAACCTTGCACTCTCCCGTTTTTCTTGGCTCTGCATTCTCTTGCAAAATGGCCCATCTTACCACAGTAATAACATTGTTGTCCTGCCCTATAGCGTCCTTGTCTTTTCCCCTGTGTTTTCCCTTGCTTTCCTGTAAAACTCCCCTGTCCCTTCCTTCTATCACTAGGTGGTTGTCCTCCTGGTGCTTGGACCTGTACTGGCATTGTGACAGACATTGGTAGTGGAGTCACAAATGCCCCTTCTGTACTCAGCTTCTTACGTTTTTGTTGCACCAACTTCGCAGCGGCCCTTTCTGCCTGTTCTGTCCTCTCCTTGTCTTTTTCTTGTTTTCGCTTAAAATAATGTATTATGTGGGCCTGTATTTCGGGCCATGGTTTAGCCTCTATTCCCACCACTCCATTTAAATTTGCTTGTATATCAGTGGGAATGCCTCGCTTTAATACATTATAAAACAAAATTGCATTCCCTCCTGTGTTTTCCCAGTTACATCCAACCTCCTGCACCCATTGTTCTTTCATTCTAGTAATGAATTCTGCAATATCCTCAGTTGGCTTTATACTTTCTGCCATAAGGGCTCCAATGTCTGGTCTATCTGGATACGTCCGTCGGAGCGCATCCCAAACATGTTGGCGGACATTGTTAAAAGATGACCTGTCAAACTGTGTATTTATCAATGTTACTTGAGGGAACCCTGCCCTAATAAAAATTGTGTTTACTTCGTCTCCCACTAATGAGCTGAGCAGGCTTTTGACATCACCTAAGGCAAGGTTGACCCCAGCAGTGTGTTTTCCAAAACATCCTATCCATTTTCCTGCACCTTCAGACAGTGTGGGTAGTGCTCTTTTTAAATTCTCTTTGTCCATTTGTGGCCATGGTACGTATGTTGGCACTTGCCCTCCCTTAAACATAAGGGGCAACTGAGTTACTGGTCGAGGGCTTCCTGACCTGAGACTTAACCTTGGATCTAGTCTAGTACTGTGTGTCACTTTAGTTGATTTGTCTATGGCATACTTTTCCCAAACTGCAAGACATTCTTGCATGTAAGGGTAATTCCAATCTTGGTCAGCCCGCCCCTGCCGTATGCAATCTTGTGCAGTCGCTAAATCAAAGGGTTGAAAAGACCCTTGTGGGGGCCATGGCTTCCTTCCATCTCTTTTAGTCCACCTTGCCAATTCATCTGAGAAAGGGTGACAATAATAGCTACCCTCCTCTTGCTCTATTATCTCTATAGGTGTCAATTCTGACCTTGTTTTGAGGACTGTCCGTCTTTTTGTATCTGTGCCATTTCTTGCTGTCATTACCAGTTCTTGTGTAGGGGGTGGGTGAAAATTGTATAACCTTCTGTTAACCACTTGTTCATGCTCACTCCTAATAAATCCATTGTCACAGCCCTCATCATCTTCTGCCCCTGTTACGACCTGTGAGCCATCCGGGGGCTCCTCGTATTGTGGTGTCTCTACACCTCCCTCCCATTCTTCTTCCTCTTCTATCCATTCCTCTGCTGCCTCTCTCAGTGTGTCTGTAGAACTGTCTCCCTGCCTAAGAATGACGTGCCCTGTAGTCCATTGTCCCCAGAGGGGGGCAAGGCTCCTAGATTGCTCTGCCTGTCTCACCATGTGTTGCAACTTACTTACCAGCCTGTCTCTCCCGCTCTGTTCTGGATCAGCTCGAGGAGCTGATGGGATGGGAGCAGGGGTTGCCTCAGCTCCCTGTGCCTCTAACCTCTCCTCCTTAGGCTCAACCCAAACAGGATCTTGGTACCCTGCAGCTGGCAGGATAGGGTAAAGACTATAAGGTGGGGACTCCCCTAGTGACTCTCCCGGAAATTCTGTTTGTGTTTGTGCTACTACCTCTTCGGGCGCAGTTGACTTTTCCTTTGGTTTTTCATGACAGAATACTCGCCTTAGTGACAGAATAGCTTCCCTCTTCTGTCTTTTCTTTTTCTTATATGTTGAGTGAATGTAAGTCAATGTGTGTTCAGCTATATCATTATTAAATCTCCCTTCTTTTGGCCATGGTTGAGAGTGACCCTCGGTGCCCTTATGCCACTGCTTACAATATTTTAGTATTCTTTTCTTATCTGAAGGGAACGTTTTTATCATATGGTCCAGAGGGGTGTCCATGATCCCCACAGGATGGGTGTTTCCTATGCGTACTTCTTGCAGTCTAACCACTGCACTGTGTATCTCTTTTCAGCTTCCTGTCTCTCGTCTTGTGTGTATTTACCTTTACCACTGTTACTGACCTATAGCAGCGTTGTGTAGGGACAGTCCTACTCAGTATTACCTAACTTTACATATATGGTTGTGAGACCGTATTGGTGAACATCAGCCATACTTATCGCCAATCTGTGTAACACCTCTTCTATGGTGATGTCTGGGGCGGGTGAATTTATGGGGGGTCTGAGTGGATTAGTACCTGACGCAATGTGTGTTATAACGTTGTCATATATGTAGATAACTACTTGTGGTGCTTGGGCATGTGTTGAGCCATTCATTGTTTAAGGCTGTGAAATTACGAATATCTGTAAGAAACGCATCAAGAAGAGCCTCTAATATAAGGGGTGACTGTGTTATTATTTCAAACCGCGGGTGTTGCATGGGCATGGGGGTTGCCCGTGAGCCCATTTAAATACTAATTGTAACTCAATGGTATGTGTCTCCTGCCACAGAGAATCATCAACCTCACTCATAGGGATTTATTACCAACCTTTACTTACTTTGGGATTGTTTGTTCAGGCCCCCTGTGTTTTTATTTACACAAAGTATTTCCCACTTACGGGACACTTTAAGGGTGTTAAAGGTGATCCCATCACTATGGTGGTGCTCTTTTGAACTGCAAAAGCTGTTGTAGCCAGAGCTTGCTCACATGGATAATGCCCTTTCATGACGGGGTCTAGCAGCCCAGTGTAGTAGGCAATTGGTTTGTGTCCCATAGATGTCTTTTGAGTTAGTACTGCTGTCATTGTTGTTCCATTACAATGACTGAAGAGGTGGAAAGTTTTATTATAATCAGGTGTACCTAACACTGGAACATTTGTTAATGTTCTCTTTAGATCCAGGAAGTCTGTCTCACTTTCATCGGTCCAGTCTATTTTGTTTGCGTTTGTGTGGGACTCTTTTAAAGCAGTTAGAAGTGGTACGGTCAGAGTGGCGTAGTCAAATACCCACTGCCTCACATAATTGCAGAGTCCTAAAAACTTCTGCATTTGTTTTGTGATTGTGGGCTTAGACCTGTTCCTAATACTCTCTACTCTGTCTGGTGTCACCATTATCCCATCTTTAGATATTATCTGTCCCAAGTAGTGGACCTCTGTCTGCACATACTGCAATTTATTTTTGTCCACTTTGTAACCTTTTTCTGCAAGCATGCAGAGGAGACCAATGGTGTCATCTCTACATATGTCTTCAGTGGCACTGCAAACCATGATATCATCTATGTATTGTAACAAAGTACTCTTGCAGTTTATGTTTGCTAAATCCTTCTTCACTGTTCTGTTAAAAGTGCTTGGGGACTCACAGAAGCCTTGAGGAAGACGCCGATAGCAGTATTGGGTCTGTTGAAACGTGAATTCAGTCAAATACTGGCTGTCAGAATGCAGTGGAATACTGAAAAATGCATTCTTGAAATCGACCACTGAGAAATAAGTGGCCTCTTTAGGTATGTTTCTTAGTATGACTGATAGGTCAGGTACCACTGGAATTTCTGGTATCACTACATCGTTAAGGGAGCGGAAATCCTGAATCATTCTCCAAGTACCCCCCTTTGCCTTGCGTATCGGGAAAATCGGAGTGTTGCGCGGTGTCGACCTCTCATATATTACTTCCTGCTTAAGTGATGCTTGTTTTGCGGGGAGAATGCCCTCTACTCCCTCCTTGGACAAGGGGTACTGGCTTATCCTGGGCAGAATTGCTCCAGGTTTCAAGGTAATTTTCACAGGCTTAGCCCCTTTGATCAGTCCCACATCATATGGATCCTTTGTCCACAACACCTCTGGGGCTTTTGCCAAATCTCTCTCAATTATTGTTTGGTCTTGTGCGTTTCTGGACACTGTTCTGTATTGTAGCTGCACTCTAATGGCAATGTCCATCTCAAACACAACTGTCTCAATTAGTGGGCAGTCATCAAATATTTCTTTATCTGATATATCTCTTAATTTAACCCCAGGATCTGTGAATATTATTGATGCCCACATCGCCTGTCTTCTGTCAGTTGCCAGCAACACGGCATATGTTGATCTTATTTCAAGGGTGGATATTTCAAATATCATTTATGGTTCTTTAATAGGATCCACAGGCTTGTAAGGCCTGAACAGCAGTTCCTTTGGTAACTGCACTGTTTTCCCTCGTAGTGCTGGTGTGTGTGCTATCAAGGCATATACAATGTGCAAAAAAGTCTCTGTATCGACAGGAACTGCTCTGACCTGTTGTCCTAGCTCCTCATGAGCTATAAAGGAGATGGTCATGTTCAGTTTACTCATTAAATCTCTCCCAAGAAGATTGACTGGTGACTCTGGGGAGTACAGTAGTGGTCCTTCAATTTGTTTATCTCCCACAATCATGTTTACTGATTTGGTGAATGGAACCCTTCTCACAGCCCCAGAAAACCCTTGTGTGTCCATTGAGTTGCAAGAAAGTGGTAGTGTTCCTTCCTTAATACACGATTTGGTGGCCCCAGTGTTGATTAAAAACCTATAGGGGCGACCTTCTATGGCTACCGTCACAGTGGATTCCTCATCTGACCTGCGGGTTACCAATAGTATTAGACACACAGTGGCCATCTGCGGGCTCTGTCATTGGGTATAATTTTGAGTTGGTGTTCCCCCGAACATTTGGGGCGATGCATGGAAGGGGTTGCCTCCTTGCACTGTTACCCCTCCCAACTGTACCTGTGCCTGTCCTCCTGTAGGGTTGTTGATTCCTTAGGGCCCGCCTTGCGACAATGCCCCTTGGGGTGCAACCCACTGGGCTTGGGTGCCCTGCGGGTGTCCCTGCATTGCTTGCTGCTGGGGCACCCATTGCATTTGTTGAGGCCTGATCTGCCCCTGCGGGGAATTCCAACCTTGCACTCTCTCATCGTTTTTCCTGGCTCTGCATTCTCTTGCAAAATGGCCCATCTTAACACAGTAATAACAGCGTCCTTGTCTTTTCCCTTGTATTGTCCCTTGCTCTCCTGTAAAACTCCTCTGTCCCTTCCTTGTATCACTTGCTGGTTGTCCTCCTGGTGCCTGGACCTGTACTGGCATTGTGACAGACATTGGTAGTGGAGTCACAAGTGCCCCTTCTGTACTCAGCTTCTTAAGTTTTTGTTGCACCAACTTCGCGGCGGCCCTTTCTGCCTGTTCTGTCCTCTCCTTGTCTTTTTCTTGTTTTCGCTTAAAATAATGTATTATGTGGGCCTGTATTCCGGGCCATGGTTTAGCCTCTATTCCCACCACTCCATTTAAATTTGCTTATATATCAGTGGGAAGGCCTCGCTTTAATACATTATTAAACAAAATTGCATTCCCTCCTGTGTTTTCCCAGTTACATCCTACCTCCTGCACCCATCGTTCTTTCATTCTAGTAATGAATTCTGCAATATCCTCAGTTGGCTTTATACTTTCTGCCATAAGGGCTCCAATATCTGGTCTATCTGGATACGTCCGTCGGAGCGCATACCAAACATGTTGGCGGACATTGTTAAAAGATGACCCGTCAAACTGTGTATTTATCAATGTTACTTGAGGGAACCCTGCCCTAATAAAAATTGTGTTTACATCGTCTCCCACTATTGAGCTGAGCAGGCTTTTGACATCACCTAAGGCAAAGTTGACCCCGGCAGTGTGTTTTCCAAAACATCCTATCCATTTTCCTGCACCTTCAGACAGCGGGGGTAGTGCTCTTTTTAAATTCTCTTTGTCCATTTGTGGCCATGGTACGTATGTTGGCACTTGCCCTCCCTTAAACATAAGGGGCAACTGAGTTATTGGTCGAGGGCTTCCTGACCTGAGACTTAACCTTGGATCTGGTCTAGTACTGTGTGTCACTTTAGTTGATTTGTCTATGGCATACTTTTCCCAAACTGCAAGACATTCTTGCATGTAAGGGTAATTCCAATCTTGGTCAGCCCGCCCCTGCCGTATGCAATCTTCTGCAGTCGCTAAATCAAAGGGCTGAAAAGACCCATGTGGGGGCAATGGCTTCCTTCCATCTCTTTTAGTCCACCTTGCCAATTCATCTGAGAAAGAGTGACAATAATAGCTACCCTCCTCTTGCTCTATTATCTCTATAGGTGTCAATTCTGACCTTGTTTTGAGGATTGTCCGTCTTTTTGTATCTGTGCCATTTCTTGCTGTCATTACCAGTTCCTGTGTAGGGCGTGGGTGAAAATTGTATAACCTTCTGTTAACCACTTGTTCATGCTCACTCCTATTAAATCCATTGTCCCAGTCCTCATCATCTTCTGCCCCTGTTACGACCTGTGAGCCATCCGGGGGCTCCTCGTATTGTGGTGTCTCTACACCTCCCTCCCATTCTTCTTCCTCTTCTATCCATTCCTCTGCTGCCTCTCTCAGTGTGTCTGTAGATGTGTCTCCCTGCCTAAGAATGACGTGCCCTGTAGTCCATTGTTCCCAGAGGGGGGCAAGGCTCCTTGATTGCTCTGCCTGTCTCACTGTGTGGTGCAACTTACTTACCAGCCTGTCTCTCCCGCTCTGTTCTGGATCAGCTCGAGGAGCTGATGGGATGGGAGCAGGGGTTGCCTCAGCTCCCTGTGCCTCTAACCTCTCCTCCTTAGGCTCAACCCAAACAGGATCTTGGTACCCTGCAGCTGGCAGGATAGGGTAAAGACTATAAGGTGGGGGCTCCCCTAGTGACTCTCCCGGAAATTCTGTTTGTGTTTGTGCTACTACCTCTTCGGGCGCAGTTGACTTTTCCTTTGGTTTTTCATGACAGAATACTCGGCTTAGTGACAGAATAGCTTCCCTCTTTGGTCTTTTCTTTTTCTTATATGTTGAGTGAATGTAAGTCAATGTGTTCAGCTATATCATTATCAAATGTCCCTTCTTTTGGCCATGGTTGAGCGTGACCCTCGGTGCACTTATGCCACTGCTATTTTAGTATTATTTTTTATCTGAAGGGAACGTTTTTATCATATGGTCCAGAGGGGTGTCCATGATCCCCACAGGACGGTTGTTTCCTATGCGTACTTCTTGCAGTCTAACCACTGCACTGTGTATCTCTTTTCAGCTTCTTGTCTCTCGCCTTGTGTGTATTTAGCTTTACCACTGTTACTGACCTATAGCAGCGTTGTGTAGGGACAGTTCTACTCAGTATTACCTAACTTTACATATATGGTTGTGAGACCGTATTGGTGAACATCAGCCATACTTATCGCCAATCTGTGTAACACCTCTTCTATGGTGATGTCTGTGGCGGGTGAATTTATGGGGGGGTCTGAGTGGATTAGTACCTGACGCAATGTGTGGTATAACGTTGTCATGTATGTAGATAACTACTTGTGGTGCTCGGGGACGTGTTGAGCCATTCATTGTTTAAGGCTGTGAAATTACGAATATCTGTAAGAAATGCATCAAGAAGAGCCTCTAATATAAGGGGTGACTGTGTTATTATTTCAAACCGCGGGGTGTTGCATGGGCATGGGGGTTGCCCGTGAGCCCATTTAAATACTAATTGTAACTCAATGGAATGTGTCTCCTGCCACAGAGAATCATCAACCTCACTCATAGGGATTTATTACCAACCTTTACTTACTTTGGGATTGTTTATTCAGGCCCCCTGTGTTTTTATTTACACAAATTATTTCCCACCTACGGAACACTTTAAGGGTATCTATTGGTATGTCATAAATATGGCAGAGATCTCGCACCCTCTCCTCCTCACTTAAATCTGACTGCGTGACAACTGGTGGGGACACCTGCCATTTCTCCATAACCTGTCCCTTATGATTGTGAACCACTGTACTGTTTTTGTCCTCTTTTGTACTCATTACTCATGAAATACACCCACTTGTCCCTGTTGCGCTTTTTAGGTTCGCAACCAAGGGTCTGACTGTGCTCAGACTCCCACTGATATCTCAGCCTTGGTCGCTCTCCCTCAAAGACGCCTTCCAGATGTTACTAAATCTGGGAATTTGGTGAACTGGGCGTCTGAGTCACTGAGGGGAAAATTTGCAACCGTCTCTTACCATGTCAGACTTCACACTTGTTACTCGGTCCACCTCACTATTTCTACTCTGATCCTCCGGATCTAAACGGGATACCTAGTAGGCATTCCCAAATGAATGTCTCTTCCAGGGGCTGCCCCCTGGGTAATGCACTGCTGCCTGTCGCACTAGCTGGTCTTCCGATCTGACTGGGAAATCACAATTCATTTATACCATACCATCAAAACATTGCATTGAACCCCCTAACTAGCCTTCCGGTCTGACCGGGAAATCACAGTTCATTTTTAGCATAACAACATAACATTGCATTTAAACTCCACATAAATCATGCATGCATTTTGTCATATTATAGTTACCAAAAAGAATAATGCAATTAAAAATAATAAGGTACAAAGACCAACCTCTCTCCACCCTTTAGGACAGCAACATCTGGTATTCCCGACTGCCTGTTTGAATAGGCAGGTGTAAGCTCACCTGTTTTTGCTGCACGCAGTGTTCTATTCAAGCAGTGCAGGCGGTGCCTCCTTCAGTTGCGGTCCACGGAAGAGAAGATGGCTCCTGGCTGGCTAAGCCAGATGTTGCAGGGTCAGGAATAAAAGAACGACACAACTCTGTTTGGCAAATAATATGAGCATTTATGAATAACAGCCAGTAGGGCAGCACAGCTCTGTGACTGATACCGCACTTAACTTTGTCAGTTCAAACAGCCCTTTTTATATGTTCACGACAACTTGAATGCGTCTTATCACTTTTCATGCATTTTGATTTAAGCGCCTGGTTGGTACATTGTATCTCTACCTACAATAGCATAAAGCCACATCTCTCCTTGAGAAAGCATATAATTACGCATTTACAGAAAAGCGAAGGTTACACATCTGTCATGAGCACATTTGTTCATAAACCGCAATGTCTTTTATCTCACGTTCTGAAGCCATCAGTACTTTCTCCTTTGACTAACTTCAGACTTGGAGCCATGTCTGTCTGGCCTCCCTTGCACAGCTGCTGGCCTTCAAGCATCAAAGCTTATCGTGTTCCCTTTCTAAAACCACCATGGTGTGTCCTTCCCTTGTGAACGTGGATTAGAATGTGCGCCCTCCCCGTGTGTATGTTATCAAGTTATGACTCAAGCTTTCTATGGCCTTCTACTTGCAGCTGCATTATGAATAAATGTTTCAGCTTGTCTTGCCTCCTGTCCTGAGCTCTCTATTTTGATGCCATGAGCATTCTGGGCATGTATTCTTCTCTGATCATGTACGACTCTGCACATCTTCCTCCTAATTCATGCATTAGCAAAAGGGGGCCTTTTCCTTTTTCTATTTTTTCAGTAACACTGGGTCCATACTGAGGTGGCATGGTGGGCAAAAAACTATGGATTGGGATGCAGCCCAAGCAATTGTCAGTGGCTGAGATTAATTCAAGCATTCCACCCATCACCCTATTTTTGCTGCCCTAAGTGCTCTGCGTATGCCTAGATGAGGGTCCTGGGCTTACTGTGCCACTGGAACCAAGCAATAAACTGCTGAAGAGCCCTAACTATGGTAAAACTGGTCCTAGGTAGAAGGAGGAAGGCAAAAAGTTTGGGGATGAACCTGAAGAGAGGGCCACATCCAACATCAGGACACTATCAAATTCTGATTCAGATTTTAATGTTCCATTAAAGACGGTACCAAGCGTCCATGATGAAAACTCGTATTTGTGGGCTACTAAACATAATTCTCGCTCATATCAAAAGTTTAAATCAATTGATCAGCATGAGTATATGATGACATTCTTTACCCCCTTAACTAATGCGAGCAATCCTAATCAGAGCATGTATGCTGTAACCTGCAAGATTAACAATGATGAGAAGGTGCTCATAGAGGAACTAAATGAGAGAATAAGGATGGATGAAGTAAGGGGAATAAGGAAAACCGGTGTTTAGCATGTTATAGGGAAGAGCAAAGAAGCACTAAAGGAACCACCCCCTGGATTAAAAATTGAGGTTACAAAGAAGGAACATTTATGAGTCATAGGACACCCAGAGGGAAATTAAACTGTTGAAAGCTAGAATGGAGCCAATCCAAACATAATTATTTGGTGCAGGGTAAGAACTTCTCAAATGTAGATACTCTTATAAAAGGGATCTACTATGTGTGTGGTGGGTCAGCTTGTTTCCAGCTACCAAATAACTGGAGAGGTACTTGTTGTGTAGCCTTAGTTTTCCCCAAAATATATCATACTATCAAACAAGTCCATATCTGGACTACGCTGCTCCTGGTCTTAGTTGTGGGCCCACTCCATGCACAGGATTTAAGGTAATACGTTCCGAGCTGACAATGGCTTGCAAGTTAGATATACAGGTATAGATGTGTACACTTGCAGCAAATACAAATAGCAGTCTATTTACCGTACCTATCATGATGTTATATAATGATTAGACTTTTCACCACTTTAGTTATATTCTACTTAGATACACCACACACATGTAATTTTTTCTCTATTTTGCAGCACTATGCTACGACCCACGGCATGGAAAACATTGTCAGTTTTACTCAAACATTTCCCTCATTTCTCCTCAGCATTCAACGTTTCATTTTCCTAATTCTCCTCCCCAGATTGTAATTTATACTGTGCTGTTAGGGTGTAATTTCTTTCCAATGTGAAATGATTTCAAAGCGGGAGAATCATTTGGTGTGTGCAGTGTTCGATTTGAATCAGTAGTTCTCTAAAATTATTCATGTTTATTATTTTGTTCACAGTGGTATGCTTTGCAAATGGAAAGTTTAACCTTGACACAGATTTTTTTATCAGCCCAGATTTCATATGGAAAAATAACCCAACATGTCATATGAAATTTACGACTTTATCAGGGTTTATGTACACTATTCTGCGAAATAATTGTCACAAAGGCCTGTAAGTAATCCATAACACTCATGCAGTAATTAGAAGTATATTCCATGTCTATGGTATGTTGGTCTGTAGCAAGAACGCTACCAAAAAACAGAAGCTACCTCGGGAGTACTCAACCTGTTGGAGGGTCGAGGGGGCACACTTCCCCAAGATATTACCCTGAGAATATACTTCTAAATATTGCATATATGAGAGAGTTATGGATTACTTACACGCCTTCATAAAAATTATTTGGCAGAATAGTGTACATGAGCCCTGATTAAGTCGGAGGTATAATGGCAGTGCGACGAAACAGGTGTTGGCTAAGAAGACGAATATAACAGTTAAAGGACTAGATACTTTACATATTGTTGTTAATTAATTTGATTGAACTGCCGCTCAGGGGCGTTGTCTTTAGTGATACTTTTGTTTCTCAAAGGTTGTACTAGTGGCCATCCATTTCAGTTCGGCGAAATACCAGGGGAGGTGAAGTGACATCACATGCCCTTTGACTCCCACTTTTACTGATACACACATACTTACATATACATGCAATTTCACACTTACATACACTTTCATATAAACCCACTCACATCAAGCACGTACACAACATACACTTAAAACAATTGTTACTTACCTCAGCTGCCATTGAAGGGTACATTCCAGCTAACTGTACTCCATTTGTATTGCACTAATAGTGAGAAACACATTATTATTATTTAATATTAGTGTAACACAAAATTGACAGAATACATAGAGTGGTGCCCAACTGACGTCCATAGGGATGAGCTGTCCCTCTGTTCCTGGCACTGAATGAGCAACCTCTGGAAGCAGGCGTCGCAAAGTCAGTGCCAGGGGTCGCAACGGGCAAGTCAGGGGTCGCAGCTGCGACCCCTGGCGACCCCTAAATGACGTCCATGTGGCCATCTTTCCTTCTTGACCACCGACTGCAGAGGACATATATTGCATGCAGATGTGTGCACTAGAATTTTACTTACCCACCGTGCATGTGCGTCTATCAGGTAATGAGATACAAACTAATGTCATGTATTGCTGGGTGAAAAAAATAAAACGTGTTAGCCCAAAGAAAACTAAAATAAAACTGATAGTGTCAACACTTTGGATAGGAAAACAATAGAGTGGAGATCTATGAAATTTCACATTTTAGAAAGGCTTGTCCTACCCCCACCTCTAGGGAGCTGGTTATGAGTTACACCGAACTGAGGCAATTGACAAATTGTATGAAATTGTACTGCTATAGCAAAGTAAAATCGCCCCAGTACTATGCACTTACTAGTTGAACACTAGGAAATGGGGAATCGCCGTATGGGAATGGAGTTTCCAGTCACAAAGCCACACAGAATTCATAATTCTAATAGGATTTACCATATACCTTTGCCACTTGCTCTCAGCAGAGGGTAAATGCATGCACTGTCCTTTGGAGTGTCACCGGGGTAGTGGGGGGAGTTGGGGAGGAGCCGACACTTTTTTCTAGCATGGAGGAGTATTGTGTGCTCTCCTGTTAAACAAAAGATGTGGAATGAGGCTCAGCTGCTGCTGCCTCATGCAGTTTTTCCAGCTGAAATTACTCGCCAGAAATCTCAGGTCAGGTTTTTCACACCTGGTGTGGAAAAACCTAAGAACACACAGGAGGAATGCAATTAACACATAAAAACCTAGGGCCCATATTTAAGAAAAAGTGGCACATCACTTTTCTTGCGCTGCCCCCTACCAGCACCTAACAACACCATGGTTGAGCCGTATTTATAGTATGGCGCAACATGACAGTCTTTAGCAAAATAGAGTCAACTTTTTTGACGCTATTGTGGCGCTTTACTACACTAGCGTCAAAATCTTTGATGCTAGTGCAGCAAAGTGCAGGGAGGCCTACTGATTTTAAATGGTGCTTAGAGCAGGCGTTAAAAATTATACAAAAAATGGCGCAGTGAAATCTTTGTAATTTCACTGTGCCATTTTTGTGGGCCTCCTAGTGCCGGAATGCCCACATTATGCATGCATTGAGCTACTTTGTCAATATGGCGTGGCAGAAAAGCCACTTTAGCGTCATAAAAATTAAACTATGGCGGCGCTAAGGTGGCGCTAGGAGCTCTTAAATATGCCCCCTAATTTCTAGCCACGGCCTAAATGGTGTAGTTGCTACTACATTGCTTGTAATATTTCGTTCTGCCCAAACTATCTTATTGTTCTGCTGTCTCAGTTTCTTGTTCAGGATTAATTTTGCGCTATGTAAGAGCACATTTGCTAGCCTGTTGCCTGGGGAGGTGTGGAATATGACAATAGTGGAGTTTTAGGTTTTCATTTCCAGCAGCAACTGCAGCTGATGGTGGATGCACTTGAAGGAAACTCTTACCTTGGCCATCATTCATTGTCCCTTCCTGGCAGTATTAGTGATTTTGTTTTAGCTTTGCAGCCTCTTTCACAATTCTTTTCTGTAGAGGAACCCCAGTGCGTTTTCTGCTCCTTTCCAGTTTTCTTTGAGGAAAGGCAAATATAATTTTAGAGTTATGTTCAAAATGTAAACAGTTATGAGGTTAAAAATAGTTCAGAAGTAAAAAGGTAATATGTTAATTCACAACTTAAAAACTTAAAACATGAAACAGTTCAGGTCAAAGTCCAATTGTTGAAGGATTCAAAAAAATAAAAAGGTTAAAAGGGAAAGCAGTAAATAATAAAATGTCACTTAAGTAAAAAGTCCAAAGTAGAAGTTAAAAATGCAGACTTTCAATCGGGTCTTCACAAAAGCAGGCGCAGTCTAGAGGGCATGGAGACAAAGTGAGTGGCAGACAGGGACAAAGGCTAGACAACACTGAAGCAAGGGCACAGAGATATAGACATCAAAGACATCCAAATTCAGAAGAAATTGACCTGGGGCTTTGCTGGCTTTCTGAAAGAGGAAGAAATGGTTTTATAGTTCACAGTAGTAAAACACGTGGTCAGCTTTGTGGTAGGAAGAGAAATACGTTGCTCGTGGGCAGATAAATATTGAGAGAAGTGAGACCAGAGAGAGCGAGAGAGACCGTTGAAAAATGAGATACAAACAAGAAGACAAAAAAGCGTATACAGAGGAACTGAGCAACGCGAGCGCACTCACGCGCGCCGCGCACACACACACACAACAAACACACACGGACTAGGAGACACATTCAAAGGAACCTAACTGAGGATTCCGAAGGTTCTGGAAACATTACCCTGACAGAAGAAAAAGTATATTCGCTCCAGCAAACATATCCTCAGCATGGTAGGGGAAAAAGAACAAGCAAGTAAATGGTACTTTTACTGACGTGGACTTTAGTTTCATTTTTTTCAACTTTGACAACTTCTTCGGATCTGTCCCAACTTCCTGAACTTCCCAAAATATTTGCCAACTTTTGATCTTCACATCAAGACAGGCAATTAAAATAAAGACTACTTTCTTTCCTTCACTCTTCCTTGTGCTCTTTCTCTCTTGCCTACTTAGTTGTCTTCTTTCCTTCTTTCGTGCTTTAATTCCTTCTTTATTGCTTTAATTCCTTGTTCCTAGGTTTAATTCCTTCTTTCTTCCCTTCTTTTTTCCTTCTTCCCTACTTTCCTTCCTTCTCTGTTGTCTTTCTTTCTCCCTTCCTCTCTTTTTTGTTCTATCTATCCTGCTTTTAGTTCTTCTTTCATTCTTTGTTGCTGTCTTTTTTTTGCTTTCTGTCTTTCTATCATTCTTTTCTTCCTTCTTTAGGTCTGTCTTTCTATCCTTCTCCATTTTTGCCTTCTTTCTTCCCTTTGTTCTTGCCTTCTCTCTTGCCTTCTTTTTCTCACCTTCTTTCTTTCCTTTTGGCTTCCTTCCTATTTTTTTTATTTCTTTCTCAAGTGCACGAGGTTGACGGACAGTTACACAAAGATTGTTTTTTTTGGTCTGGGTTAGCCAAAACCTTTCAATTTCTCTAGCTATATGTGTATGACATAGGTACGTATTGATGTTTTAGCCACACTTCATGCATTTGTCTGTGGTTGTGTCATTCACATTTTTTGCCAACCAACTCGAGCAAGCTTCAAGGGTCAACGTTTTACCACACTTCAGCCATAGACTGACTTCACTAGGAATTATGGTATCTTTAGACAATTTTTTTCTTTTTAGATTGACAAACTCCCGTCTGTTTCCCAAAAAATATAGTTGTGCTAAAGACATGCCAAAAAAAAATATTGATTACCAAAATGCTGTCGGGCGACCCCAAACCTATTGGCTTTATAAATACTTTAAATCTGCAATTTATGCTGCAGCCGATGGATTATCTGACACATGCAGCAGCTCACATTTATTTTAAAAAGCTATGGCAAAGGAACTTGTTATTCCTGAGCTATTGGCTATTGACCAATAAAACGTGGGGTTGTATGCCCATTGTTAATATATTGTGAAATGTTTGTGCAGGCATAAACTGTTATCAGACGATATTTACCACAGCTGCAGATCCGGAAAAGGGGCCAGAAAGAATGCTACAATGGTGAAGATTTGCAATGAAATGTCTACCCAGTTCCCCAGCATCCCTGGGTAAAAGAAGATGTACATATGTGAGGCTCTGCATGGGAGGCTGAGAATTTGCCAGAGATGCTGTTGTAGTTTGGACTCTTGCTCTAGGCAAGACCGCTGGTTCAAGGATGACAGTTCTTACGTCCGTAGGCGGCTATGCCTACCCTACAACAAGTCGCAACTGTAATCCTAACCCCTCCGGCTCACTAACAGTACCTCACCAAAAACCCAAACAGTTAAAGGTGATTTGTGGCAGCTATTACGCATGGACTCAGAAGTATAACATCTCAGGGAGTGTCGTGGTTAAACTGAGGTTACCCCTTTCTCACAGATATATCATGTGTCAACCGAACACAGGCAATAACGAAGATGCAGTAAAGTTTCAATAGTTTTTATTTAATACAATGTGGTAAATTGCATGGGCTGCAATGATTAGGATAATGAACAGTGCAAGAAATAGAATTGTAACAACGATAGTCATGATTATGAAGACCCCCACAATCTTGCGTTAACATGGAAACACATAAAGGCCATCATTACAACCCTGGCGGTCGGTGTTAAAGCGGCAGTAAGACCACCAACGGGCCGGCGGTAAAAAAAATTGAATCACGACCATGGCGGAAACCGCCAACATAGTCAACCACCTTAACACTCTGACCGCCACAGCGGTAGAAACAAACACTGCGGCGGTCACCGCCAACAGACAGGCGGAAGACAATGTACCGCCCACCCTATCACAAGATGCCAATCCGCCACCTTTTCAGAGGCGGAACCAACGCAAACAAAAAAACGGCGGAAACAGGACTTGGAAGGGAAAACACTCACCTCTCCACACCCCACGAGGAACCTGGACGCCATGGAGCCAGAACTCCAGATGCTCCCTGCGATGGTCTTCCTGCTCCTCTATCAGGAGCACCAAAGACGGCGGCGACGACCACGGTGAGTACTGCACCTACAACACAGAAGAGGGAAAAGAGAGTGACACACACACTCAACACCCCACCCCCACCCTCACCCACAACAACATACACACAAATACATGGCGCAACATTACATATACACCCACCCACTCCCCTGGAAGAATGCAAGGACAAAAGGAAATGAGTTGAACGATTGTAATCATGAAAAATCCAGTAGTCAAAATTTGAAATACAGTATATACAATTATGTACACCAACTACACAAGTCCGGATATTGCACCAATTATTGTCCGAGGACCACTGGGCCCAAAATGCATGGGCGAGGCCCACACATGATACCAGACTTCAAATGGAGAGAACACTGCAGGGGCATCAGATCGAAATGAAACAGGCACCTCAAGGGAATCGGGAGGGGGGGCACCTCAGGCTGATGAATGCACAACGCCACTGCTCCACGAGGGGGCTCCATGCCCACTGCTGTATCCTGGGGAGTGCAAAGCCACAGTCTCTTAAGTCTCTACAGTGAGTGGGTTGCCCACTGCTGTATCCTGGGGAGTGCAAAGCCACAGTCTCTCAAGTCTCTCCAGTGGGTGGGTTGCCCACTGCTTTATCCTGGGGAGTGCAAAGCCACAGTCTCTCAAGTCTCTCCAGTGGGTGGGTTGCCCACTGCTGTATCCTGGGGAGTGCAAAGCCACAGTCTCTCAAGTGGATAACAGTCTCCACTGGTTCTGGAGGGGGCTTTGTGCCCAGAGTTCTTCATCCTGTCAAGGACTGAGGTAGTGGATGTGATACTCCACTGGTTCTGGAGGGGGCTTTGTGCCCAGAGTGCTTCATCCTGCCAAAGACTGAGGTAGTGGATGCCTTTCTCCACTGAAAGTGGTGCATCATGGAAGCTGCCCAGGCTCCTGGAACTGACCACCAGCCTCAGACGATTGACCACTGGGGATGGCAGACATGTCTGTGGTGGTGCCACTGGCTCAGGATGTCACGGGGCACTGGCGGTGCTTACAGCGGGGTCAGTCGCGGCGGTGCTCGCGGCGGCCTCATTTGGCAGCGGTGCTGGCGGCGGGCTCTGTGGCGGCGTTGCTGGTGGCAGGATCAGTGATTGCGGTGCTGGTGGCGGGCTCTGTGGCGGCGGTGGTGGTGGCGTGCTCAGTGACTGCGGTGCTGGCGGCGGTGCTGGTGGCGGGCTCAGTGACTGTGGTGCTGGTGGCGGGCTCAGTGACTGCGATGCTGGTGGCGGGCTCTGTGGGGGCGGTGCTGGTGGCGGGCTCAGTGACTGCAGTGCTGGTGGCAGCCTCTATGACAGCGGTGTTGGTGGCGGTGCAGGTGGCGGTTTTCTCCGCCGTACAGGTTGGAGTCGACGTGGACAGAAGGTGTGACACTGGTCCCATTGTCGGTGCCACCATGCCCTCTCCTGACCTGCCCTTTATTTTCTGGCCCTTCCCCACCTTAGATAGTGGCGCAGCTGTCTTGCCACTATCCCCTTTCGTTTTCCCTGAGCCCTTGGTGGCAGGTGTTTTCTGCTTCTCCCTCCCGGGATGTGGGCAACTTTTTAACTTTTGCAGGTGGCGGAATGTTCTTGCCCTCACTCCGTGGCACACTGGCAGCCCTGTTGGTTGGCACACTCCAATAGCCTGCAGTTGCTGGCACCACTGTGCCTGGTGATGTGGTAGCTAAGGTGCTGGGTTGGGACCTGGAAAGCATGGCCCTAGGGGACGGACGGGGGGGAGGTGTAGGGAAGAGGTCAATATTAGTCAGGAAAAGTTTTTTAGACACACTGGGACTGGTAGATGGAGTGGGTTTGGGAGTGGAGGAAGAGGTAGTGGTTGTAGGAGGTGTACGTTTGCTGAATTTGGAGAATGTGCATGGGCTGGAGGCTGATGTGAGGTGGATGGATGTTGGGTGGGTGTGTGCCTGCATTTGTGCACTTTGGGAGGAGGGCTCACAGACACACTGGGAGAGGACACAGGGGATGTGTGCATGGTAGTTGGGGTAAGGAGTGCACGTGAGCGGTGTGTGGTGATGGGCGTGCTGGTGATGAGGTAGTGGCTGAAGATGTAGTGCATGCAGGTGTGAGTGGAGATGAGACAGGGAGGGAGGAGGACATGGAGGAGGGGGACACAGTGGAGGCAGTGGATGTTGGTATGTCTGCATGAGTATGATGCTTGTGTGAGTGCCTGTGGGATGTGTGGTGCTTATGTTTGCTTGAGCCACTCTTGTGTGTTAAGGTGTGTGCATGCTGGTCTGATGGTGTGCTTCGGATAGGCTAAGGTACAGGGGATTGGGTCTGGGTGGAGGAAGTTGGAGGGGGGAGGCTGGACACAGGGACAATGACTGCCATCAGTGCTGAGGCCAGAGCCTGAAATGCTCTCTGTTGGGCTGCCTGACCAGAATAAATGCCCTCCAGGTATGCATTTGTTTGTTGCAAATGCCTCTGGACACCCTGGATGGCATTCACAATGGTAGATTGCCCAACAGTGAGGGATCTCAGGAGGTCAATAGCCTCCTCACTGAGGGCTGCAGGGCTGACAGGGGCAGAGCCTTAGGTGCCTGGGGCGAAGGAGATGCCCACCCTCCTGGGTGAGCGGCCACGGGACACACGCTGAGGGGCTGCTGGGAGGGTGGTGCTGGTAGGGGGGGTGGTGGCTGTACTTGTTAATGCGGGGGACACAGAGGGGCCCGCCACCGCAAGGGAGCTTCCATCAGAGGAGGAGTCGCTGCTGTCACCTCCTGTCCCTGCCGTGGCGCTCCCCTCGCCCTCTGTCCCACTGGTGGCTTCAGACTCCGTTGTCTCGCCCTCCAGGGCCAAGTGGGATGCCGCTCCCTCCTGCTCCTGTGCCACTGCTCCTCCGCTTGATGATGCTATTGCACACAAGAACAGGGAGACCACAAAATGGGGGAGGGGACAGAAGAAAGACATGTTCAGTGCATGCAATACCACCACCGTTGGCAGACACTACAGACACAGGAGCCCTCTGCACTACGCCATGCACTTATAGTTCCTAGATTATTCACAGGGCCATGGGCTACAAGGCCTATGCCCGATTGCTGCACACATGGAAGTCACAGGAGCCTGATTAGGTGTAGATGGCTCTTACCACTAGTGGGGTTGGGGTGCCACATAGCCTGCCTCACACAGGGACCTTGCCTACAAAGCTTGCCCTGGCCTAGGGTAACCCACTGCCCACCTCCCCCACCCAGACACCTCATAATGCGCGCAGAGTCAGATGGATGTGACTGTACTCACCCCGTTGTGGCTGCTGTGATGCCTTCAAGCACCCATCCAACTCCAGATACGCCACTGCCAGGATCCGGAACATCAGGGAGGTCATGGTGCGATGGGCACCCCTCCCACGTTGGGAGGACATCCCCAGCTGGGCGGCACTTGCAGTGTAGGTCCTCTCCTGTTGAAGATCAGGTATCAAGTGAGTGTACAGATAGAAAATGGCGGTCACCGTCACCGCCGGCGTACATCGTCATTGGCTCCTGGGACCCTTAGGGTCCAATGTTAACCAATGCAGTATAGCACCGTGGTCTAGACCGCCTACCGTGATGGTGTAGAACGCCAGCGCAGTTACCTCATATCCCCTTGTCCCACCTTACAGGTCAGACAGCTGCAATTTCAGGGGGCCACATGGCATTAATAATAAATGCGCCACACCTATCTAGGCCTTGCATACACACAGCAACAGGCACACTGTGGATTAACAATAGTGTGCAAATGACATTTTCTAATACCTCAGTGTTGGCTGACTCTCTGATCGCTGTTCTCCTCCATAGGGCACGTCCGCTGGGGCAGGTGATGAGATGGCGACATCCTCCGGTGTACAGACCGCTGGTGGACCTGTCGACAATGGAAGACAGACACGTAATAGTCACCTACAGACTTGATCGTGCAACAATCCATGAACTGTGTGCCCAGTTGGAGCCAGACCTGATGTCAGCAATCCGCCATCCCACAAGGATACCCCCTCTAGTGCAGGTCCTGTCAGTACTCCATTTCCTGGCAAGTGGGTCTTTTCAAACTACAGTGGCAATTGCATCAGGGATGTCCCAGCCAATGTTCTCAAACGTGTTGTCCAGAGTGTTGTCTGCCCTGCTGAAACACATGCGCAGCTACATCGTTTTCCCTCAGGTGGAGGATTTGCCTACAGTGAAAGGTGACTTCTATGCCCTGGGACACATCTCCAACATCATAGGTGCCATTGATGGGACACATGTGGCCTTGGTACCCCCCGCAGGAGTGAACAGGCATACAGAAACCAGAAGAGCTATCATTCTATGAATGTGCAGATGGTGTGTTTGGCCCACCAGTACATCTCCCATGTGAATGCCAAGTTTCCTGGCTCAGTGCATGACGCTTACATTCTGATGAATAGAAGCATCCCTTATGTGATGGGGCAACTCCAGAGGCACTGTGTGTGGCTAATAGGTGAGGACAAGGACCCTATAACCTGTGAATAGTTGTCTGGGTCTGGGGTTATCCCTATGGGTTAGTGTGTGTCTAACAGTTGTCCCTCGACATTTGCAGGTGACTCTGGGTACCCCAACCTGTCATGGCTACTGACCCCAGTGAAAAATCCCAGGACAAGGGCAGAGGAACGCTACAATGAGGCACATGGGCGAACTAGGAGGGTGATCGAACGGACCTTTCGCCTCCTGAAGGCCAGGTTCCGGTGCCTCCATATGACAGGTTGTTGTCTCTACTACTCACCAAAGAAGGTGTGCCAGATCATCATGGCCTGCTGTATGCTGCACAACCTGGCTTTGCAACGACTGGTGCCTTTTCTGCAGGAGGATGGTCCAGATGGAGGTCTTGTGGCAGCTGTGGAGCCTATGGACAGTGGAGAAGAGGAGGCAGAAGAAGAGAATATCGACAACAGAGACAACGTTATCCAGCAATACTTCCATTGAGACACAGGTAAGAAGATATCACTGCCTCACACATCTCATTCAATTGTTTGACCTATCATAAGTCTGTCACTTTCACCCAGTGTATGGACCCTGACCTGTCACTTTGCCTTTCCATTTAACAGATGTGGGTCCCACTGTGTGACCTCTGCTATATTACCTCATGGACTACAGCTGTGTTACATCGGTATGTTGCCAATAAAATTGACATTGCTATATTCCATAGTTATTGCACATACACATTTGTGAAAGCACAGACTGACTCCAGATTGTTTTGTGTTTCATGGGTGTTTATTTCTGTGGAAATAAGTGGAGGAGGTTGTAAAATGGGCAGGGGTGATGGTGGAGAAATGTCTATAGCAGAGTCCAGTCTATTTGTTTCACAGGTGCATTGTCCAAAGGGGCATAGGAAGTTGAGCTAGGGCAGTTTAAGGATGGACAGAGTGACAAAGTGGGACAGAATGATGACATTCAGGGGGGTCTCATTTCCTGGTGGGGGTCTTGGCATTGTTCTCTGTCTTGTTCCTTGATCTCAGGGACTGTTTGTGGGGTTGTTCTCCATCTGCAGGGGGGGGGGTGCTGGTGTCGTGGTCCTGTGGTGGTGCCTCCTGTCCACAAGCGCCGGTGGAGGTGGTGGGCTTTTCATCATCCAGGCTAGTGTCAGGGGCCCCTTGTTGTGCCACAGTGTCCCTCCTGGTGTTGACAAGGTCCTTCAGCACCCCTACAATGGTGACCAGGGTGGTGTTGATGGACTTGAGTTGCTCCCTGATCCCCAGGTATTGTTCCTCCTGCAGCCGCTGGGTCTCCTGAAAGTTGGCCAGTACCGTTGCCATCGTCTTCTGGGAATGATGGTACGCTCCCATGATGTTGAAGAGTGCCTTGTGGAGAGTGGGTTCCCTAGGCCTGTCCTCCCACTGTCACACAGCTGTCCTCCCAGTTCCCCTGTTTTCCTGTGCCTCTGTCCCCTGAACCGTGTGTCCACTGCCACTGCCCCCAGGTCCCTGATTTTCTTTGGGTGGTGGGTTTGCCTGGGTTCCCTGTAGTGGTGGACACACTGCTGCTTGACGTGTCCTGGGGACAGAGGGATGGGCCCGCTGGGTGGGTGCTGTGCTGGTGTTTCCTGATGGGGGAAGCTCTGTGGTGGCATGTGCCAGTGTCAGGGGAACCGACTGTCCCGAGGTCCCAGGTGGGCCGGGCTGGTCATCTTGATCCAGTTGGACAGAGCTGCTGTCATCACTGTGGGCCTCTTCTGTGGGGGCACTGGAAATGTCTGGAACCTCCTGTCCGGTGACGTTGGGTAGGGGTCCTGCAGGGGTGTAAAGGCATGATTATTGGATCTGTGTGTACCATCGTGTGCAATGGCTGAGTGACCCTGTACTCCAGTGCTTGCATTCTTGTCTAGGACCTTGTGTGATAATTGGTTTGGGGTCTGTGTGGGGATCTGTTGTGGACATGCTTTGGTGATGGGTGTCCATGCTTTGGTGTTGCATGCAGGGCTTGGTGTTGGGATGGGTGGGTTGTGATAGTGGGACATTTGTGAGGTGTTGGAGTGATGGGATAAGGGTAAAGGTGGGGGTATGTGATAGCATGCAGGTAGGGTGGGGGATGTAATAGTTAAGAGTTGATTTACCAGAGTCCATTCCTCCTGCTACTCCTGCGAGGCCCTCAGGATGCAGTATAGCCAAGACTTGCTCCTCCAATGTTGTTAGTTGTGGGGGAGAAAGTGGGGTCCGCCGCCAGTCCTCTGTACTGCAATCTGGTGTCTGGAGACCACAGAACGCACCTTCCCCCGTAGGTCGTTCCACCTCTTCCTGATGTCATCCCAGGTTCTTGGATGCCATCCTACTGAGTTGACCCTGTCGACGATTCTGCCCCATAGCTCCATCTTTCTAGCAATGGAGATGTGCTGCACCTGTGATCCGAATAGCTGTGGCTCTACTCAGACGATTTCCTCCACCATGACCCTGAGCTCCTCCTCAGAGAACCTGGGGTGTCGTTGAGGTGCCATGATGTGGTGTGCGTGATGTGTGAGGGGGTGTCGGTTGTGATATGTGAGGGGATATGTTTGTGTGTGTTGTCTGAGGTGCGTGGATGGTGTGTAAGTGATGGTATTGTGTGCCTGTGGATGCTAGTGTTGTTTCTGGTGGTGTCTCTCTCTGGCCTACTTTCTGAGTTTTGGTAGTAAAGGTTTGTGGGTGATGTGGGTGTGTGTTTTACATTGGATTGGGTGTGTGGGTGTGGTGTGTGTATGTGTATCAGGTGTGTGTGTTTCGATTTGTCCAATGTGGTTGTGTTTTGTAAATGTGTGTGTATTTTGAGTGCGGCGGTGTGTATCGCCACTGGAATACCGCGGATGAAAGACCGCTGCGTGGATTCATGGGTCGTGATAGTGTGGGCGTATTTCTGTTGGCGTGACAGTGGAGGTTTTGTTATTGCCAGTTTATCACTGACCTTTGGTGTGGTGGACTTATGTGGGTGTCTGGATTTTGGCGGATTTCGAGCTGTGGGTCGTAATAGCTGTGGGGAAATTCCGCCGCCGCAGCGGTGTGTTGGCAGTCTTCTGCACAGCGGTACGCGGGATTACGGCCAATGTTGTAATGAGGGCCAAAGTGTATAATATGTCCTAGTACCGTATCGTCATAGGCCTGACCTTCTACCTAGAAGAGAGCTGTGTATGTTAAACCTATTCTGCCAATGCCAAGTGCCTGGAAGGAACCCCCAATCCTCGTTACTGTGAAATGAGGTCTCAAGCTCATACTTCGGAAGAACACGAAGTCCAGGTCAGCGTCATGCGGACGTGCAGCATCGATAGCAGCGATGGTATCTGGTCGGAATCCCTCTGATTATCTGTCTAAAGTGTGATGTATTTATACAAATCTACTTGGAACCCTGACGTAGGTTGTTCCAAAACAATAGATAACACTGCATGCTTGGGACGGTAATTTCTAATGTGAGCACCTACAGTTTGTTTGTCTTTGTCGCATGAGTTGACGCCTTAGCACGGTGACACTGATAACATAACTCTAAACAAAAGGGACTAGTTGTAAACAAGGCAGCCATCTTAGAAGAATTCATTAAATAAATGGTCTAAGACAGAGCAAGCTAAGTAGGTTAACCCCTTCGCTGCCAGGCCTTTTCCCCCTCCTGTGCCAGGCCTTTTTTTGGCTATTTGGGGCAGTTTGCACTTAGGCCCTCATAACTTTTTGTCCACATAAGCTAGCCAAGCCAAATTTGCGTCCTTTTTTTCCACCATTCTAGGGATTCTAGAGGTACCCAGACTTTGTGGGTTCCCCTGAAGGAGGCCAAGAAATTAGCCAAAATACAGTGAAAATTTCGTTTTTTTCAAAAAAATGGGAAAAAGTTGCTGCAGAAGAAGGCTTGTGGTTTTTTCCCTGAAAATGGCATCAACAAAGGGTTTGCGGTGCTAAAATCACCAGCTTCCCAGCTTTCAGGAACAGGCAGACTTGAATCAGAAAACCTAATTTTTCAACACAAATTTGGCATTTTACTGGGACATACCCCATTTTTTTAAAAAATTGTGCTTTCAGCCTCCTTCCAGTCAGTGACAGAAATGGGCATGAAACCAATGCTGGATCCCAGACACCTAAACATTTCTGAAAAGTAGACAACATTCTGAATTCAGCAAGGGGTCATTTGTGTAGATCCTACAAGGGTTTCCTACAGAAAATAACAACTGAAAAAGAAAAATATTGAAATTGAGGTGAAAAAAACTGCAATTTTCCTCTACGTTTTACTCTGTAACTTTTTCCTGCAATGTCAGATTTTCGAAAGCAATATACCGTTACGTCTGCTAGACTCCTCTGGTTGCGGGGATATATAGGCCTTGTTGGTTCATCAAGAACCCTAGGTACCCAGAGCCAATAAATGAGCTGCACCCTGCAGTGCGTTTTCATTCTATACCGGGTATACAGCAATTCATTTGCTGAAATATAAAGAGTGAAAAATAGCTATCAAGAAAACCTTTGTATTTCCAAAATGACCACAAGATAAGGTGTTGAGGAGCAGTGGTTATTTGCACATCTATGAATTCCGGGGTGACCATACTAGTATGTGAATTACAGGGCATTTCTCAAATAGATGTCTTTTTTACACACTCTCCTATATTTGGAAGGAAACAATGTAGAGAAAGACAAGAGGCAGTAACACCTGTTTTGCTAATCTATGTTCCCCCAAGTCTCCCGATAAAAATGATACCTCACTTGTGTGGGTAGGCCTAGCGCCCGTGACAGGAAACGCCCCAAAACGCAACGTGGACACATCACATTTTTTTAAAGAAAACAGAGCTGTTTTTTGCAAAGTGCCTACCTGTAGATTTTGGCCTCTAGCTCAGCCGGCACATAGGGAAACCTACCAAACCTATGCATTTATTAAAACTAGAGACCTAGGGGAATCCAAGATGGGGTGACTTGTGGGGCTCTGACCAGGTTTTGTTACCCAGAATCCTTTGCAAACCTCATAATTTGGCTAAAAAAACACATTTTCCTCACATTTTGGTGACAGAAACTTCTGGAATCAGAGAGGAGCCACAAATTTCCTTCCACCCAGCGTTCCCCAAGTCTCCCGATAAAAATGATACCTCACTTGTGTGGCTAGGCCTAGCATCCGCGACAGGAAATGCCCCAAAACTCAACGTGCACACATCATATTTTTTTAAAGAAAACAGAGCTGTTTTTTTCAAAGTGCCTACCTGTAGATTTTGGCCTCTAGCTCAGCCGGCACCTAGGGAAACTTACCAAACCTATGCATTTTTGAAAACTAGAGACCTAGGGAAATCCAAGATGGGGTGACTTGTGGGGCTCTGACCAGGTTCTTTTACCCAGAATCCTTTGCAAACCTCAAAATGTGGCTAAAAAAACACATTTTCCTCACATTTTGGTGACAGAAAGTTCTGGAATCAGAGAGGAGCCACAAATTTCCTTCCAGCCAGCAGTACCCCAAGTCTCCCGATAAAAATGATACCTCACTTGTGTGGGTAGGCCTAGCGCCCGCGACAGGAAATGCCCCAAAACGCAACGTGGACACATCACATTTTTTGAAAGAAAACAGAGGTGTTTTTTGCAAAGTGCCTACCTGTAGATTTTGGCCTCTAGCTCAGCCCGGCACCTAGGGAAACCTACCAAACCTGTGCATTTCTGAAAACTAGAGACCTAGGTGAATCCAATATGGGGTGACTTGTGGGGCTCTGACCAGGTTATGTTACCCAGAATCCTTTGCAAACCTCAAAATTTGGCTAAAAAAACACGTTTTCCACTCATTTCGGTAACAGAAAGTTGTGGAATCTGAGAGGAGCCACACATTTCCTTCCATTCAGCGTTCCCCCAAGTCTCCCGATAAAAATGGTACCTCACTTGTGTGGGTAGGCCTAGCGCCCACAAAAGGAAATGGCCCAAAACACAACGTGGACACA